>NC_137787.1:67196063-67609578 GCF_963383645.1 Muscardinus avellanarius
TGTGTGTGTGTGTGTGTGTGTGTGTGTGTGTGTGTGTGCGCGCATGTGTGTGTGTAATTAATGTCCAAGTCAGTAGTCCTGCAAATCCACGTGAGTTCTGCAGAACCAAAGAGAGAACATCATTCTAAGTTGAAACCTATTCTCTTTGCTATCTCCTATCTCCTCCTCAAATGACAAGCATCAGAGCTGCCTCTTCTAGGGCATGTGGGCTTGGCTCTGAGGGGTCTAACTGCCAGTGCAGGGTTGTGACTGACGGATAGCTGTGTTGCTGCTTGTGTTACACCCACAGGATGAATGACAGACAATGGGGTGGTGCTAAAGGCAGCTGACACTCACCATCTCGTCACTACGTGCAAGACATGCCTAGACAGAAGAGCCCAGTGCCACCCTCACCCTATGAGGTACCCACTATTAACTTGCCCATTTTGCAAATCAACTGAAGCTCAGGCTGCCCAAACAATTCTTCCAAATGCCCCACAGAGATTTACCTGAGAGGAGACTCAAGCTCAGAGTACCCAGCTCCATAGGCCACCTCTGCATCACTGTGCTGCAGCCTGAGTCTCGCTCGAGGCTTGTTCTGAAAACTGAATGTCTTCAATGTGAGCATAACACACATTTCATCTTTGTATAATGTGATTCCATCTGCCAGATGAATGCCAGGTGAATGGAAAAAAAAACTCCCTGGGCTGGGCTGAGTGTGAACTGCACGTGCATGTACACTCATGAGTCACACCCATCTGGTGCTACAAGTTTCCCTCTGATTCAGATCACCTACTTTCTATACCTCAGAAACCTCAAAAGCTGCAACCCTTTCAACATGGCTATGGACTGGACTGTGTAGCCTAGTTGCTATGTGGAAACCCTATGTTTCCTACACAGACAGAGGCTTCAAGGAGGTGATTAGGCTTACATGGGGTCACCAGGATGAGGCCCTAATCCAAGAGCTGTGATGTCCTTATAAGATGAGGAAGGGAACCAGGGATGTACACACAGAAAAGACCAAGAGAAGAGACCTGAGGAGAAACGAAACCCATGAACACCTCGATCTCAGACTTCTAGCTTCTAGAATTGTGAGAAAATTAATTTTTGATGCATAAATCAACTGGTCTGTGGAATTTTGTTATGACAGGCATGGAAAACCAGCACACCAATGTGGAACTTCCACAAACTCCAGGCCTTTTTTCAAAGAAAACTGACAAATTTTTATAGCAGTTATATATCTCTTAACCAGTCAACGTGTATAAAACTGATCTACTAGTCGGGTGTGGTGGCGCACACTTGTAATCCCAGTATTCGGGAGGCTGAGACCAGAGGATCGTGGTTCGCGGACAGCCTCAGCTACTAAGTGAGGCCCTCTGCAACACAGTGAGACCCTGTTTCAAAGTGAAGAATAAAAAATTGGGCAGGGTGTGTAGCTCGGAGGTGAAATGCCTCTGGGTTCCATCCCCAGGCCCACAAAAAGAAACAAAACAAAACAAAACAAAAAAAAAAACTGCAGGCAGTAAACACCGCCACATAGTACTGTATGTGCAAGTATATTTGTGTGGACAAATGGGTAAAATATGATACTATAAATATCAAAGTATTAGATATTATCAGTTGTATTCATAACCTATAGTACAGTACACCTTGGAGTAAGTTCTCTCGAATTTTTATGAATTTTGTACATATTTGGAGATATCCTTTATAACTAGAATTGATTATAATCATTTGCATGATTCTTTTACATCAGAACCAAATGGCTTTTAAAATAGATTAAAGGGGGGAGAGGGCAACAAGCACAGTCTAAATGTATACCATTTTCAATATGTTCCACTTAAAAATAAAATATAAAAAACTTTCAAAAAATAGATTAAACAAGAGAAATGGTATATAGATTTTTAAAATGGCAACCAACAAAGCCATAAAGAGAAATAAAACTCTGGTATTTGAGCCAGGCATGGTGGCCCACACCTGTAATTCTAGTGCCTGGGAGGCTGAAACACGAGGATCACAGGTTTGAAGCCAGCCTCAGCAACTTAGTAACATCATCCGTAATATAGTAAGATCCTATTTCAAAATAATAATAATAATAATAATAATAATAATAATAATAATAATAAAAAAATAGAGCTAGGGGTGTCGCTCAGAGGTAGTATGCCCCTGGGTTCAATCCTCAGTACCAAATAAATAAATTAATAAGGCATTTGAAGGAAAATAGATGCAACTAGAGAAAATTATGCTAAGTAAAATCAGTCAGTCTCAGAAAGTCAATAGTTGTATTTTTCTCTCATACGTAAAAGCTAAAGAGAAAATAGGAAACATAGGAACTTTAAACAATGCAAAGAAAGACATAAAGCGTAGTAAAGGGGGTTGGGAAAGAGAAGTGGAGGAGAAGGAGGAAGACTGAAGGAAACAGTCCAAATGATACACTGGTAATATGTGAAGGTATTACTGCCAGTTTCACTAACATGTGTGGGGAGGGAGGAGGGGAGGGCATGGGATGTGGAGGGAAACATACCAAGAACCTTGTGCATGTATGTTTTTATCACACTGAACCTCTCTATGATGCAAAATTAGAATGTACTACTAAAATAATTTTTAAAATAAATAAAGGAGAATTATTTATTTATCTATTTTTCTATTTATTTATTTTGGTGGTACTGGGGATGGAACCCTTCTACTTCCAGGCTACACTCCCAGACCTATTTTGTATTTTTATTTGGAAACAGGGTCTCTTAAGCCAGCGCGGCTGGCTTGGAACCTGCACGATCCTCCTGTCTCCACCTCCCAAGCGCGGGGATTACAAGCGTGCACCACCACGCCCGGCAATGAAGGAGAAAAAATTTAAGTGGCAGCCAAGTGTTAAGAACATTAGGCCTTAATAAATTCGGTTATTCCTCCATATATTATCCTCTTTATCACCATCCAACTCCATGTTGGACAGAATGAGTAGAAAATTATTATCTAAAAAAGGCCTTTAGAAATTAAGGATCTAAAGAAAAACTGACCATTCAGATGTGAGCAGCGCACAGAAGTCCATGATCTGTCGCCAGTTTGACCAAGGTATGGCCTGCCTGATATTTTTAGCAAAAATCTGCTTTCCTAAATTAGCCAGTACACATGAATGAGAGGCCTAGCCATATGCCATCAAGGAATGTGAGAGGCTCACTCTAAATGAGGAGCCTGAGTTCACTAGTCACAGACGGTTGGTCTAGAATAGAAAGAGGGAGAGACTTCAAAAGCATGTTCAAGGCAGAGGGCAGGCTGCCCCCTTAGTCCAGCTCATCAATCTTCAGAACTTCTGCTGTGAAAGTGATGCTGCCTGGAGGACAGGAAGAGCTTCAAAAAGTACTTGCTTGGTCTAAATGAAGCTGCACACCCTCAAGGCCCCATGGCCCAGGAACACTTAAGGCTGGTGCATCATTCCAAGTCAGTTCTAGTGTTTCTGTTCTACAGAGAAATTATGAGAAGACGACTGTGCCTGGCACTGAGACCACATTCCGTTTCTTGGAACTCTGAAGGAACTACCATGATTATTATTACTCTAAGGCAGGGTTCAGCAAACTGCTGCTCTCAGGCCACATCCAGCCAGCCCTCTGTTTCTGTATAGAAGAAAATGTTTTACACTTTTTTTTAACCAGTAAAAAAAATGTAAAAACAATATATGCTTTTTGACATATAAAAATTATATATTCAAATTTCAGTGTCCATAAATAAAGTTTCTTGGAACCCAGCCACACACGTTTGCATTGTTGCTGGCTGCTTTTGTGCTGTGACAGCAGAACTATAATTGTAACCGAGTCCATGATGGCCTAAAATATTTTACTTTCCAGCCATTTATAGGAAAAGTTTGAGGACCTCTGCCCCAAAGTCAAAACTGACCTGAATGTAACCCAGAGATTTAAAGGTGCATAAAATAATAGTCCTGAACCCCAAGACATTCGCTGAGCAATAAGCAGGCCTCATGTGCTCTGGGTGCAGGTCCTCGCCAACCCAGGCACTGTTTTATATCAGTGGGCACACATCCATTCCCATCACCACAACAGCAACAAAACTCAGCCCTGCACTTCCCAAGAACGAAGATGCAGCTCTCCAATTTAATTTCATTTTTCGTAGAATTTGGATCAGCAACTAAATATTACTAATCACATATCCAATACTTAAAAAAGGAAAATGCCATTGTAATAAAAGAATTATTTTTTATTCCTCTCTTAAAAAACTGCATCAGTTATCAGGAGCATTTTGTAAAATATACTCCTCATCACGTGTGTGTGTGTGTGTGTGTGTGTGTGTGTGTGTGTGTGTGTGTGTGTGTCTGTCTGTCTGTCTGTCTGTCTGTCCCAGGGGAAATCTACCCCTGAACTATACCCCTAGCCCTACTTTATTTTTCATTTTGAAGCAAGGTCTCACTAAGTTGGTGACGCTTGTAACCCTCCCATCTCAGCCTCACTAATATTGGGACTACAAGTGTGTGCCACCACGCCCAGCTCATCACACGTTCTAATGAAGAAAATAATCACAACTGAGCTTTCTCTCTGGCAAAACTCCGCCCATATCTAGTATAGAAGATATGAAAACAATGAATAAATACTTAATTGGTGCTTTTTGAAAAGGGTGGCTGGTTATGAGCACTTGGTGAAGTTATTCACCCCATCACTTCCTCAGACCCTGATCTGATATTAAGGGATCTGAGGACTCAAGTATTTTATTCCTATACACCCCCACCCCTGTTCCTTCACTCCATTATTAGGCTGTACTTCCTGACGAGAGTCACAGATTAGTGTTTGATTTATCCAAGTAAAAATCCCTCTTTAGATTTACAGTGACTGAATTGGTGGTATGTGGGCAATAACCACTTATTTCTCATTGATGAATTCTCCTGAATCGAATGGTATCATAAATTAAGAAAAATCATAGTGCTTCTTTGCAGAAATAAGATCAGAGTTTCATCTGATTGTGCAGGACAGTGCATGGCAATAGAGAGCATCATGCTATGTGAAGTCAGGGAGACTCAGAGAGTCAAGGGGTGTGTGTTTTCTCCCATGTGTGGAAGCTAGAAAGAAAACAGAAAAAACCTCAAGAACTCTAAATAATGTGGAGAGAGACCTGTAGAACAGAGGAAGGGGACAGGGGCAGGAAGTCAAAAGGCTGATAAAGGAAACAGTTCAAATAATACTATGTCAGTAAGTGAAGGCAGTACCACCAACATCACTAGGATGTATAGAAAGGGAGGGAGGGGGTCAGGGTGGGACGCAGAGGGAAATACACCAAGAGTATGTGTGTGTGTATTTGCATTACACTGGACCTCACTGTGATTTATAACTTCTTTTTTAAAAAAGAAAAGAATAAAGATATCTGATTAAAAGATTATTTTAAAAGAGAGAGATTTATAGAATTATTTCAAAAGACAGAGACCCAGCGCCAGGCATGGTGGCACATGCTTGTAATCCCCGCACTTGGGAGGCTGAGACAGGAGGATTGCTCAGGTGCGAAGCCAGCCTCAGCTGGCTTAAGAGACCCTGTTTCCAAATAAAAAAAATATAAAATAGGTCTGGCAGTGTAGCCCAGAGGTAGAAAGCCCCTGCATTTCATCCACGGTACCACCACCAAAAAAAAAAAAAAAAAAAAGATAGAGACCTATAAAATACTGGAGGGGGATTAAAGGAAGAAGTTGGGGTGAGGGAATAAGAGGACTGAGGAAGAAAAAAATAGTACCATGACAATAAATGAAGATATTACCATCAACTTTACTAATATGTCCAGGAGGCTCCATAGGTGACAGTATGATGGAACATGAAAGGAAATGCACCAAGAGCTGTAAAGAAGAATGTTTGCATCCCACTGACCCTCACTATGATGTATAACTGTAATGCATTAAGAATTTTTAATGACAATTTCAAAGGTCCTGCCACAATATAGAGGATTCAGATATGGCAGCATCCACATAAATTGTAAAATGGAATTCCTAAAGGAAAGGAACCTTGGGCCCTCATCTTATGCACCATAAGGCTATAACTTCAGTACCATATGGAGAAAACTTTAGTTCAAATAAATTAGAAGTGATTTGTAACATGTGAACATTTAAGATTACAATATGGGAGCTTCATCCTTCCAGTCAATTGGAGGTCGCTTAAGTGAAAGCAATGTATAATATTTACCCCGACATGTGCTATTAAATGTACTGTAAGCTATTCCAAAATGATAAGAACAGGTAGGGCACAAATGACCACAAAGCCATTTATTTTGACATCTTATCCCTACCTCTTCTTGCTTCATCCTGCAGATTTTTTTTTACCATAGGTATTACTTATTTGATATTATTCCGAATGATAAAACATATAATTCTGATGCAACTGTCGGAGGAACACGATGCAGTTTCAATAGGATCCCCACCGGAACAGGCTTCCATTCTGAATCAGTTCCTCCCAAAATGTCTGATGTGACATCTCATTTTTTACAAATTATCCACTCTCCCTTGAAAATCTCCATGTCAGTTGCCAATAAGAATTTAAATGCTTCTGGAATAAAGAGTCATCAAAATAGAGACAGCTGTGAATGACTGACATCAAGCAAGAGGGGGAAATGACATCAACGTTCAGCACATTACTCATGGAACAACTTCTTCTACTCCGTCCGTCTTCATTAACTGGGTGTGCCAAAAGTTGGATGTGCTGACAGATGCTTGCAAGCATTGTTTGGCATGCATATTGGTGCTATTCCACACTGATGAAAGATTAAACACAATTCCCCTGAAGGAACTCTACATTTTCTAAATAAAAACTCTTAGCCAGGTGTGGTGGTGCACACTTGTAATCCCAGCATTTGGGAGGATGAGACAAGAGGATCGCGGTTTGCAGACAGCCTCAGCTACTTAGTGAGGCCCCTTGAAACTCAGTAAGACCCTGTTTCAAAAATAAAGAATAAAAAATTAGGACTGGGGATGTCACTCAGAGGTAGAATGTCCCTGGGCTCCATCCCCGGTACTGGGGAAAAAAAAAAATGTACTTTGGACATTTTTCTTCAAATGCAGGTCTGAACCCAGACTTGCATCATTTTCCTGATTCAGACACACTGGACTTTTGTGTGTATTCTGAAAAACTCACTAGGTGATTGTGAAATACTTTCCTGAATAAGAACAATCATACCATATTATTTTTATAGGCAAATAACTATGACACACACATGCCTACAGCGACCTATATAATTCTACTTTATCCCACATAGTATTTCCTAAATATTCTCCTTTGACATCCAATACTTTCCTTTGCATTTATTTTTCATTTAGCTTCGTTTGTTTGTTTGTTTGTTTGTTTGTTTGTTTTTCAGATGGAGTCTTACTTTGTTGTCCAGGCTGGTCTTGAACTTATAAATTCAAGTGATCCTCCTTTCCAAAATCTCCAGAGTATCTGGGACTAGAGACATATGCCACTGTGTCCAGCTAAAGACTTAAATTTAAATTTCTCCTTTAAAATTTTCATGGAGTTTTCCAGAGTCAGATAATTTTCTTAGAACAAATGTATGTAAGTCAGTGTATTTTAGGCATTTTTAAATTGTGGGGCCAAGTGGCAATATAGATCATCAGCTCCTAGAACAATGCCATCTTAACATACAGTTACTTAAATATGTCTTTGGTGCAGTTTGTATGTTATGGTATGGGTTGAAGAGAACGCAAGGAGAACAAGGCAGAGCCCTCATTATATTACATTATATGATATTACATGACATTAATCTAAAACTGGGGTAGAAACTGACATTCAAATGAAGAACAGCTAAGTAAGCAGCAGCAGGAGATGGTTTAGTAATAAAATATCAGTACTTAGCCGGGCGTGGTGGCGCACACTTGTTATCCTCACACTTGAGAGGAGGAGACAGGAGGATCACGCAGGTTCGAAGCCAGCTGCGCTGGCTTAAGAGACCCTGTTTCCAATTTTTAAAAAAAAGTATAAAATAGGTCTGGGAGTGTAGCCCGGAGATAGAAGGGTTTCCAGGAACCCCAGTACCACCATATATATACATATACATATACATATACATATTCATACACATATACATATACATATACATACACACACACACACACACACACACACACACACACACACACAGTACTTACTATAAGGGCTCCAAGGATGCTGAGAAGTTGTGCTGACTCCAGACCCAACAGTTAGGCTACACTTCAGAGAAAGCCTAGGCTTTAAGGAGTGGGAAAGAGAGAAGTGGATGGGGTCTAGGGAGTGGGGGTTCTACATAAGGAACACCACACAAACCAGGCAGGGATTGACAAGTTATGTTCAGTGGCCCTCAGCCTCCTGCGAGGAAGTCATCTGAGTGACAGACATCAAAGAGGTGAAGACCAGAATCCAGTGGCCAACTCAAACACTTACTACTTATCCAGGAGTTGTAGGAAAATCAGCAAGATTTGAAAGCAGCAGAATGTGGGAATAGTAGTATTTTAGGACTATATTTGGGGGAGTATTTTAGTAGCAAACAAAATGCCTATTTGTATGGGAGATAATAGGAGACCTAACAGAATGATCTCAGTGGCTGATGGATTTGTGCTTACAGCCTGTTTGTTACAAGACAGAGGCAAGCAGAATAGGAGGAGAAGTAAATCAGAGTTGCAAGTTGGAGATGAAAGGACATGCCTTAGAAGAAACATCTGCACTACAGACTAGGCTTTGGAATAACTGGGTGAGAGGAAATCATTTCTAGGCAGAGAATGAAAAGCAGATCAAGAAAAATAGGAGGTTGAAGACTGAATCTGAAGTAGCACATTATACAAAAAATAATAAACCACATGAGAAATGTAAATTAAATAATATAAACAAAAGTTTTGGAGAAGATATAAGAAGCTACTGCCAGCCCAGAAGCCAAGGAAGAAGAAAGTGTCAAAGAAGAGCTCATCAACACCATCTCATGAAACAGCAGTCAAAGGCCACTGGCCCTGGCCCAGTGCTTGCCCAGGAGTCCTCCTACCCCCACCCATGAGCCTCCTACCCACAGCCCATCTTTTCTCTTTAATCTTTAAGTTACTGACTGTTCATACCAATTGCTTAACACACATATATAATTGCCTTTTAAATATCATTTACCCAGTCATACCAAGTCTTATCTTCTTGACATTGCCATGTTTCTTGGAGGGAGGATCATAATATATACCTGTGTACCTCCCCGCCATTTTGCTTTCACATTCCCACGCTTCTACCACCTAGAAATGCTGTTAACTGAATGTAACTGTGACTGTCCTGTTTATTGGGGTACATAAAGAACAGCTAAGTTCAGGGAAAAGCCATATACAGGAGTCTAGTGTCAGCCTTTGCCACTCAAAACGTGGCCCATGGGTCAGCAGCATCTGCATCATCTGTGCGCTTGTTTAAAATGCAGAGTATTAGCTGCCCTCTCAGACCACGAGAATCTGAATCTGCATTTTAACATTAATCCCAGAGGCCTGATGCCTATGCACCTTTGTACTTGAAAAAAAATAATAAACTTGTAAACTCAGTATAGTATAGAGAGGGATGGCACTGAGTTACCAAGGTAGTCAGTTGGAGAAGGGAAAAGGAGAACATGGATTTGAGAATGTGGGCACACACCAAGTCAAAACTTGACCCCAACTAAGATATGGTTCAATTGAGGGAGCCCAGGTCTTAGCCCCGGCCTCAGGGCCAGGTCAGAAAACAAATTTCAGCTTTTAACTAGGAGCAAAGATGCCTAAATACTTCCATAAACTGCTGCTAAGTTTAATAATAGGAAGGTCTTGCAATCTAAATATTTTGGAGGAACTGCATACGGAAGCAAACTCTACTATGTCCAAAGTGGAAATCACAAATCTTACCAACTCCTGCTCCCCTCATTTTTCCTGAAGTATTTTCTCACCAGATGGCATGCTTTTTAAGGGCTGCCAGAGCCTGTGAGGTTCTGCTGTTTTTCACCTGTGGGGTGGCATGAATATTGAGGCAGGTTTTACTTTCAGAAGGAAAAATGGCAACTCACATGCTCTCACAGAACCTCGTCAGGGTGCTGGGCTTCTCCTGATTGCGTCTTTGTCGAAACCAGCGCTGGATGCTTCGAACATCCCAGTCCAGCTGCTTAGAGAGGCCCTCCAATCTCTTCTCATCGGGGTGCTAGGAAGCAAAACAAAACAAAAAAACAAACAAACAAGGAAAATCAAGTTCATTTCAATTTCCTTTATTTTACTGGTACACTGCACTCATACACCATGAAGAAGTTCAGAACGATAGAGGCACACATGCACACAGCACTCAGTGAGCCTCCCCAGCTCCCACCCACTCCTCCCTCCCCCTGCAGGACACGGTGATTGGCACTGACAAATCTGTATCTGTACATCGCATCCATTGAAGTCAAGTTCACTAGTACATTCCCATGGTTCACAAATTAAAAACTGCCCAGCTTCCCCTTCTAAATTTATTCCTGTGTTCCTCATTCCTCCTTTCCTTGACAGGAAACTGTAATAATTAAATCAGTTCCTTTCCCCAGTTACTGTACACAAATAAGAGGAAAATTGAATATGCATCCCTATATTCCTTTCTCATCACACAAAATGGTCATATATTGTGGCTTTGTGCTGGTCTTGGGGCTTTTTATTTCCCATGTATCACTGATATCATTTCCCAATGATATTTCCATATCAGTATGAAAAAAAAACATACACATTCTTTCATAGAACTGTAGGAATACACTATAATTTATTTACCAATTCTCCTGATAATAAACTTTAGGTATCACACAAACTTCAACTGCTATAAACAATGCTGAATAAATAAACTTATCATGAGTCATTTTGTATATGAAAGCTGTTTATGAAGGGGTTCGATGCTTTTGTTATTTATTTTGATATTTAAGAAGTACTCTCTGCCAGGTGTGGTGGTACACACTTTTAATCCCAGTATTTGGGAGGCTGAGACAGGAGGATCGCAGGTTCATGGCCAAGCTCAGAAAACTTAGTGAGGCCCTGTTTCAAAATAATAATTAAACAAAAAAAAAGGCTAGAGCAGGTATAGCTCAGAGGTTTAATGCCTCTGGGTTCCATCCCCAGTACCACATCTGCACATACATATACATATACATAGAGAGAGAGAGAGAGAGAGAAGTACTCTCACTGGTGATTTTATCAACTCATAATTTTGCAAGCAAGGCTGTCTAATTCTCAGTTTCCTCAATAAAGCATATTAAACTTTTTTTCCCTTATTTCTAGTATGATCTGTAAAAAAGTTGTATCCCAGTATAGTATTGGTATTTTTATGAGAGAAGCATCTCTCCATGTTTTTTTTTTTTTTAATCACCTGTATTTTCCTTTTGGTGAAGAGTGTGTTCATATTTATTGCGTGCTTTTTTCTAGATTTCATTTTTCTTCATTGATTTGTAGTTCTTCATTTATTAGGAGGATTAAACCCTTGTCTGCACTATAAATTACATACATTTTATTGGCATATTACTTGTGTTTTAGAATTTGCTTATTATTTTTTGCTTCTTTCTCACTTGTAGATGTTTGCTAAAATATATTTAAGTTTACAAATATTTTCTACAATATCTGCTAAACTTGGAGTCATAATTAGAAAAGCCTTCTTTGTTAAAAAAATAAAAGAACTTCTTCTGGTAGGGTAAGGTGATGCACACCTGTATTCTCAATACTTGGGAGGCTGAGACAGGAAGAATGCAGGTTCAAATACAGTCTCAGCAACTTAGTGAGGCACTCAGCAACTTAATGAGTACCTGTTTCAAAATAAAAAATAAGAAGAAAAATAAAATAGGGCTAGGGGTATAGCTCAGAGGTAGAACTCCCCTGAGGTTCAATCCTCAATCACACACACACACACACACACACACACACACACACTTTTCCTGAGTTTCCTTGTAGTATTTTTAGGGTTGTGATATGTTCAAATCTTTAGTGTATTCAGGATATTTGCTGTTATTCAGGGTATGATATGAATCTAATTTTATTCCTTTCCATATGGCTACCCCAAATCCTAATATCCTTATGCAGCTTCCCCAATTGAAAAATGCAGCTTCCCCAATTGAAAAACCAACTATTCTTCCCCTGCTGATTCTTATTTATGAATCAGCAATGTATAGTCAGTTATATATCTCCATGTGAACTTTAAAATTATCTATTTTCAAAATAGATAAATTTCAAGCAAAAACTCTTGTTAGTATTTTAATAAAATTACTCTAATTTGTCAAATTAATGTAGAGTGAATTAACATCATTACTCAGTTTGCCTTTGTGTCCTTCAAGGATGTTTTAAAACCTTCCTCAACCACTTTTTTTCTTTTTCTCCCACCTTTTGTCTTCTCACACATTTAAGTTTCTTTGCTTCACTCCTCCCAAGACTCCTTCATCAGGCTGGATGGCCCACCTCTTTGAGCTCTGCATTTATCTGTCGTCCAGCTGGCCCTGGTTCTTCCTTTTAGCACCTGCCTTAGGGCCAGGCACATACTGTGCTTTCTATTATATAGAAGCTCTTTCTTCCAGTGTAAAATAAACACTGCATAAGCTATTACTATTTGCTATTCTTTTTATTCTTATTTATTGACCATTTTCATTTTAACACTGACTGAATAAAACTACAATTCTCCTTCAAAAAATAATCTTCCTCAAATAGGTCATACACATACCTTATTATGTTTATTCCTACAGGTTTTCTCGTTTGTTTCTATTGCAAGTGAGATACTTTCTTATAATCTTTTAACTGATTATTTGCATATATATGAAAGCTACTGGGTTTTGGTTAGTAATTTTGTACCAAAAATTCATACTATTTCTGATAGTTTTTCACTCCATTCCCTTAATTTTCCATGTTACATAATAACATTACTGCAATGTAAGATCCATAAACAAAGGAAATTTTTATTATCTTTATTCATCAATAAATCTTAAATGAATAAATCTTCAATAGCAATAGTTTTGCCTCCTTCTTTCTAACCTTTTGACTTTTTTTCTCTTAATCTACTTTCTACTTCAGGGTAAAATTTAGCACAACATAAAAAAGTAGTTATAATAGCTATTCCTATTTGTTCTAGATATCAGCGAAAATACTTTTATTTTTTTTATTAAGCAAGTAGCCAGTTTGAGACTTATAAATACTTACAATGTAAAGCACCAAACCCTGGTTAAATAATTTCATTATAATAAAAAATATGTTGGATTTCAGCATCGATGAAGTATCATGTAGTTTTTCTTCTTAGATTTTGTTGTTATTTCAGTGCTGTGGGTAGAACCCCAGGCCTTCCATACGACAGACAAATGTTCTAACAACCAAGCTACATTTCCAGGCCTTCTTTACTAATATGATGAATTCTACATATATTTTAAAATATTGAATATAGGGAATAAACTCTACTTGGTGATGATAAATAATTCTTTTTAATGTTTTACCATCATTCAGCTTTCCTCACTGAAAAACTAGATCTTGTTTACTAAGATTTTATTTAGAGTTTTTTCATCAATATTAATAAGTCTGATTGATCTCTAGTATTTGGGGGGAGGCGAAATCATTGTCAGGCTTTGATATTAATGTTTTATTGCCACACTGAAAGGAAGCAGATGGCTGCTTAAATTTTCAGTGCTTTGAAAATTTTTAATAAAATCATATTTTGTTTTTATTTTGTGGTACCAGAGATTGAATCCAGGAGCAGTTTACCTTTGAGCTACAGACCCAGTTCTATTTTTATTTGGAAACAGAGTCTCACTAAGTTGTTGAGGCCTGGCTAAGTTGCCAAGGTTAACCTTAAACCCATGATCCTCCTGACCCAGCCTCCCTGGCAGCGGAATAACAGGAGTGTGCGCCCATGCCAGGCTGAGAATTGTCTGTTTTTACGATTTTGCTAGAATTCTTCTGTGAGATATGTTAAGTAGATTTACTATAGTAACCATTTTGTTATATACCTCAAAGTAGCATATTATATATCTTAAATATATACAATTTAAAAAGGGGAAAGAGCAAATACAATTTCTTCAGCTATTAGGTGAGAATTTAGGCATTCACCTATCTTAGAAACGCTAATCTTCTGAACAATGAAAAGAACATATCCTATATACTTGATAAGTGGTCTGAATGAATGAGAAAAAAGGAAAAAAACAAAATCTTTTTGGGAGCATTTGAGCCTGGCACATATTTCAGTGTAGCTTTTTAAATCTGATCTGTACACATACATACATGGAGAAAATTATGTTTTCCTAGAATAATTTCCTTTTTTGTTGTTGTTGTCTTGAAAAGAGAATTTACTTCTGACATAAGTAAATCAGCTGGTGGACTGTGGTGCTGATAACTGTATGGAGGATAGTTTGCAGGGTGAAGAGCAAGGTTAATTCCAGGGCACCTCCCCACTCCCATCTATCTTATGGAAGGTATTAGAATAATTTCCATTTTTATCCAGGTTTTTCCATTTTATTTCCTTAGCTAATTGAAATGTACTCTTTCCTGTTTCTGTATCAATTACTACACCATTATATGTAGTAATTATATGTGCTTGTTTTAAGGTGTTTTTTTTTTTTACTAAGTTGGCTTTCTGTTAAAAAATTAAACTAGTGAAGTACTTTTACATTAAAATTCCTTAATTCTGGACTTCCGGGAAGATGGCGACCGAGAAAAGCGGGGCTTAAGAGCCCTGCTAACAACCAATCTCCATTACCACAAAATCAGCGCCTTTCATAGCCAGAAAACACCATCACCAGAGAAACAAAAAAACACCAGGCTCCAGAGAGAAAGTGGACTGAGAACAGAGCTCAGAGCCACAGAGGAGATACAGCGGCCTCACGCCCGAGGACGCGACAGCAGCGCCATACTGCCGGCGGCACCGGCGAATTTACCAGAAGGCTACAAGCAAGCCGAGGTGAGCCGCTGCAGAACAGCCAGGCGGGATCTTTCGGGGCAGGGAGCATCTAAAGCTCCCAGTGGCTGAGCTCAGCACACGCTGCAGGGACTCAGAGTGGAAATCAAAACCAGAGAAGAAAAAATACGCCAGCCTCATGGCCGAGGGCGTGGCAGCAGCGCCATATTGCCACCAGTGGCAGCAGCATTGAATTCACCGAGTCCAGTACAGCTACATCTACGTACTCAAGAACAGTGAGTCAAATTGCGGGCCACAGAGGAGAAATCCCAGTACTGTACTCCCTGGGACTTGACCCAGTGGGGGAGTGGCGGTGGCAGAGATATCACACCATAGGAGAACGTGCAACCTGTAATCCCCCATAGTCTAAAGCAGCCTCTATCGACTCCCTGGGTAGGAGACTCTGTGATACAACCCAGTAAAGGAGTAGTGGGGTCTGAGATACTAGAGACTCGAGATCCAGAGCACCTTAAGCGTAGTCATAGTGACCCAAGGGAAGAACCCAGAGAAGGCACAAACTTCCGAAATCATGGGAAAGAGGAATAACACTGGAGCAATGAATGCCCACAACCCCACAACATCAGAACCCGATAAAACAGAAAATCAGAGATTTCTAGAAGATCAAATCAGGAAAATAACTGTAGAAATAATAGAGATGCTTGGAAATGAACTCAGAGAGAGCCAAAAAGAGATAAAGGATGCAATTAATGAAGTAAAGGCCTCAATTCAAAGCATGAACAACCGATTAGACCACATGGAGAACAGAATCTCGCTCTTAGAAGATGATCATTCCAAAAATGAACGCATAGTTTTTAATCTAGGAAAAAATATCCGACAGCAGGAATCTGATATTGAAGAAATATGGGCCCATTTTAAGAGAGCTAACCTAAGAATAATTGGAATAGAGGAGGGAAAAGAAAGTGAAACCAAAGGGATCAATAATCTCTTCAAAGAAGTAATAGCAGAAAATTTTCCAAACATAGAGCAAGAGGTCGATACACAGGTCCAGGAAACTTATAGAACTCCCTTTAGACAGGATCAGAGAAGAGGATCCCCACGCCACATAATTGTCAAAATGACCACTGTGGAAGCCAAGCAGAGAATCTTAAAGGCAACAAAAACAAAGGGCCAAGTGACATTCACAGGCAAACCAATTAGAATCACTCCATACTTCCCAAACCAAGTCATGAGAGCCAGAAGGGCTTGGAGTAACATATTCCAAACTCTGAAAGAAAACAACTTCCAGCCAAAAGTGTCCTACCCAGCAAAACTTTCTATCAAATTAGATGGAGAAATAAGAAGCTTCCACGACAAACAGAAACTGAAGGAATTTATGCCTTCAAAACCAGCGCTAGAGAAAATACTCAAAGAGATTAACTATAAAGAAGAAATAGGTAACACACACCAGAACCAGAGAAACAAGATTTTCCATCTAACAGACAACTAAGACTGGTTATCTGTGGAGATTCATTTTTTATGTTAGTCTTTTACCTATCTCTAAATTGTATTGTTTGCTTTTATTGTTGCTAATTTTTAGGATTTCTAGTTGGAATATTAATATACCTTCAGATATAGCATTTGGAAATATTTTATCCCATTCTATCAGTAACTTTTAACTCTGTTTACAGTGTTTTGGATATACAATATTTTTTTATTTTTTAGGGAGTTTGTATACTCTTCTGTTGCCTGTGTCATTGAAATCATATCCAAGAAATCACTGCTAATTTCAATGTTGTGAGGTTTTATGACCCAGATTTTCTTCTAAAAGTATATAGTCTTAAGATTTATATTTAGGTTTTTTATCTATTTTGAGTTAATATTTGTATATGGTGTTAGTTAAGGGTCCAATTTTATTCTTTTTCATGTAATTATTATTTTTCAACAATATTTAGTTAAAAGATTATTATTTCCTCCACCAAATGTTCGTGGAAACCTTGTCAAAAATAACTTGACAATATATGGAAGAATGTATCTCTAGGCTTTTATTTAATTCCAATGGTTTATATATCTGCCTTTAGAACAGTACTACACTGTTTCAATTATTGTAGCTTTATATGGTTTGAAATCAGAAAATATATATCTTCTAGCTTTGTTCTCTTTCAAGATCGTTTTGGGTATCTAGAGTCCATATTCCATATTAGGATAGATTTTTTTTCTGAAATATAAATATATAAATATATGATAGTTTCACCTAAAAAAAAAAAAGAAAAAAATATTCTCTGGTAAGAAAGAAAGCAAAAAGAAATATTGAAATGTTATCTTTAAGTCATCAAAAGCTTGGTATCAGACAAATGAAACTGTTATGTGAGATTATCATTTTTGATTTTGGATACATTGCTATAATACTAGATGTCAACCACTAAGCCAAGCTTGGGAAGGAGGGATGGGGAGGGAATGGGGTGGGGATCGGGTGGGGGCTGACTGGGCGATGTGTGCATGTATGTCTACAAAAGTTTGTATCCCACTATGATGTATGAATACAGTGCACCAATAAAAATTAAAATTAAAATTAAAATTAAAAAAAAAAGAAATGCTCGTCTCTGGGCCGGGCGTGGTGGCGCACGCTTTTGATCCCCGTGCTTGGGAGGCTGAGACAGGAGGATCGCACAGGTTCAAAGCCAGCCTCAGCTACTCAGTGAGACTCTCAGCAACTTAGTGAGACCCTGGTTCCAAAATAAAGTATAAAATAGGTCTGGGAGTATAGCCCGGAGGTAGAAAATCCTGAGTACCAAAAAACAAGCAAACAAACAAACAAACCCCCCCCCCAAAAAAAAATTCCTTATTTCTACAGTTTTGCTAACTCATTTATTTTGGCTTTGGCCTATATTGTTTCTTCTTTCTGCTTATCTCCACTGATTTTGTGGTTCTTTTACTAATGCTCAAGTTACTAATTTTTTTTCATATATTAAAGTGTTTCCAACCAAACCCTGCTTTGGTAGGGTACATAAAAGTAGTGCTTTCATTCTCATTGTTTATAAAATATTCTAAAATATTATGTTTACCAAAGAGTTGATTAAGATAGCATTCAGAAATTTCCAGGAACAAGAGGGTTTCTGGGATTTTCTTCCCTGTCTTCTAATTGCTAGTATTATTAAATTATACCTAATTTCTAAATTTTATCATAGATTTGTAATAAGACAATCAGTTTTGTTAAATATTGGGTAGGCAAAATGAGAAGAAATCATAGTCTCTACATTGGAAATACAGGGTTCTAAATTTAACACTTAGAGCTTCCTCGTTAATTATACTTTTAAAAATTCCTATATTCGATGTTATATTTTATTCACTGGATCTGTTATGACCCATATGCAAATTAAAATTCCTTACTATTGTGTTTCTGTTTCTTCTTTAATTCCTCTTGTGAAAATATGAAACTACTATTTAGTGCAAATATATTTACAGCCCTTTTATTTTCAAGGTGAATTTTTCCTATGGCAATAAAAGCGAATGCTTTATTTCATTTAATGCTTTCAGAAATCCTACTTTCTTTGTTATTTATATTTACCTGGATACAGTTCACCTTGCTTTTATTTTCAACTTTTTAATTGCTTTGTCTTATTAAAGGATCTCATTTTCTAGGGCTGCCATCACAAAGTACAGACTTGGTGATTTAAACGACAGAAACGTAATGCCTGACAGTTCAAGAGGCTGGAAGTCCTGGTCAAGGTGTGGTTAGGTCTGTTCTTTCTGAAGACTGTGAGGGAAGGATCTACTCCAGGCCCCCATAAGGTGTGGATGGCATCTTCGCCCTGTGTCTCTCCACATCACCTACCCTCATGCCTGTCTCTGTCCAAAGTTCCTTTTTTTGCTAGGCATGGTGATGCATGCTTATAATCCCAGTACTTGGGAGGCTGAAACAGGTGGATCGCAGGTTCATGGCCAGCCTCAGCAACCTCCTGAGGCTCTCTGCAACTTAGTGAGACCTTGTTTCAAAATTAAAAAAAAAAAAGATCTGGGGGTATACCTCAGAGGTAAACTGCCCCTGAGTTTAATCCCCAGTAACACACACACACACACACACACACACACACACACACACACACACACACACGCATCTTTTTTTGGGGGGGAGAGGCACTAGGGATTGAACTCAGAGACATTCTGACTCTGAGCTACACCCCCAGACCTATATTTCTATTTTTAAATTTTGAAACAGTGTCAGCCGAGCATGGTGGTGCACACTTGTAATCCCAGTACTTGGGAGACTGAAACAGGAGGAAAGCAGTTCGGGACAGCCTCAGCTACTTAGTTAAGCCTTCTGCAACTTCATGACACCTAGTTTCAAAATAAAGAATAAAAATATAGGACTGGGGTGTATCTTGGAGATAGGATGTTCCTTGGTTCCATCCCCAGTACTGAAAAAAAAAAATTAAAACAGAGTCTTTGGTTACCAAGGTTGGCCTCAAGCCTGTGATCCTCCTGTTTCAGCCTCCCCAGTACTGGGATTATAGGCCTGTGCTACCAGGTCCAGCTAAATTTTCCCTTTTTGTAAGGACACGAGCTATATTAGATTAAGACCAAACATACCAACTCCTCTTTAACTTGATCACCTTTATAAACGTCCTTTCTCCAAATAAGTTTGTATTCTGAGATATAGGAAGAATTCAGTTTATGAATTTGGGGGATGGGAAACAATTCTACCCATAATAGTAGTAACCTAACCTTGAATTGTTATATTAGATGAGTTAAACCCATTTGTATACACTCATAAGATTGATGAGGATTTTTTTATACTTTTATTATGTTCTGCTTCATATTTTGATGACTTTTAAAATACCTTATTACTAGGATTGTTTCTTTTTTTACAGTGGCGTACAATTGTTGTGTTAGTGGTTATCCATATAATTATAATCCACTTCTATTTCTTTTCCTTCTGTAATATTTTCATAAGCACTGTATTTAAAATTAGCATTGCTGGGCGTGGTGGCGCACGCTTGTAATCCCCACGCTTGGGAGGCGGAGACAGGAGGATCGCGCAGGTTCGAAGCCAGCCGTGCTGGCGTAAGAGACCCTGTCTCAAAAATATAAAATAGGTCTGGGAGTGTAGCCCAGAGGTAGAAGGGCTTCCAGGAACCCCAGAACCACCAAAAAAATAATAATAATAATAAATAAATAAATAAAATAAAATTAGCATTATTTCCTCTTCCTCTCTCCCTTCTTTTTTAGCACTCAATATTAGTCAACAATATTATCTGTCTTTGAGTTTACTCTTGTACAATTAAAGATGCTTAGACTTCTATTTGATTTGCCAGCTTTAACTGATAAGTAGACTCTTGCCTAGTAAAGATGATGCAATCAGTGAACTCTACTCTCACCTCCTTCCTTCCCCTCAGTTTTCCTCCACTGTACCATTGCTACACTGTGAGAACACAGACTGTTAAAATTCTGTTCTTTCACCAACCCTCACATTTCTTTGTCTCAGGTCTAGACAAAGAATATAAATATATTCACAACTCACAAACCTTTCCAGTGATCTTTTCGTTAGCTAAAATTAATGATGAAATGTCTCCTCAAGAAAGAAGAGACTGAAGGAAAACAAATTATAGGGACTCGTCCTATAATTTTAAAACATAGTCTAACATACCAAAGTATACTATGATATGATATTCCTGAAGGGAAATACAATTTGGATGTAAAATACCTCTGAGTTCAACCTCTAGTACCCTCAAAAAAAAAAAAAAAGACTCAATAAAAAAGAGATAGTCATTCTGTTTATTTGAGCAGATCTGACACAACCCACAACTGTCCCAAGATTAAAGCATCATAATGTCTAGAACTGTGATCTGGCAACTTGTGCCTTTACTCCTCCAGTGATGCTGATGCCAGTGAAAGTGTGGACCCACCGGCCCAAACACATGCTATAGAGCTTAATGAAAGACTCGCGTGCATTGTTTTATTTAACCCTCATAAAAGCCTTTGAGGAAGTTATTCAAAGATTGCCACAAATAAAATCCCTATAGTCTAGAGAGAATAAAAACCTTGTTGAAGGCCACAACACTAGGACACAGAAGAGCAGATATGCTAATACACAAACCCAGGTCTGACCAACTTGAAAAACAAAGCTAATTATTTCATAAAACTTTAGATCTGGGCAAGGAAGAGTAGGATAACAAGACAGGTATTACCTCCAAAGGACACACGGCTCTGGGTATGGCCCAGTCATAAGAGAACATGCTTAGCATTCAGGAGGCCCTGGGTTCATTCCGCAGTGCACGCACACACACACACACACACACACACACACACACACACACACACTCTCTCTCTGCAGGAGAATATAACATTAAATTCCTGAGGTAACCTCATAGGTTACAGCTACATGGTCAAGTCACACAGGGCAGAGTCCCACATTCAGAAGGACCCAATCTGCAGTTTAAAGCTCCGTGGCTGCCATGTTGAAATTCTCCCTGTTTTATCTTATAGTTTCTGTTTTGCGAGTAAAATCCAAGGGGGCAACAGAGCACCGGCCATGGGCTGGCAGTCTTGGCTTATGTGCAGTCCACCATATCCTGCAGATGGGCTCTGTCATCCCTTCCCCATCCCCTGCCTCACAGCTCCCACCTGCCTCCCCCTCTCCCTTACCTACTGGGGGCTGCTGACCCTGGAAGCAAGGGAGCAGTGGGCTTGAGTTTGGACTTCCCAAGGTTTTTCAGTTTCGCTTGGGTGGCTCAGTAGGTGTGAGCCTCTTGTCCCCCTAGTCTGCACACAGAGGCTGCAATGCCCTGGGAAGTCTCCCATTCCCTGCGCCTGTGTCAGGAGGAGGCCCACCTCAGCTTCCACTACCCCAGCCAAGGGTCTGGAGGAGAGGGGCACCAGCAGCTGCAAGCTGGGTGTGCAAGGGCACCTGTGAGCGGTGTGAGCATCCTCAGGCCTAGGCAGCATGACATTACACAGCAAACAAAAGGCCTTAATAGATCCAAAGGCAGATTGTGTAATGAACGTAAAAAGCTTTCTGGTTTTGTATCGTTAATGGCACTTTTTTTGTGCTTTTTGAACAAGGGGTCTCACATTTACATTCTGCACTGGGCCCCACAATCCATATATCCCTTCCTGCGCATAGCAGACTTAAGAGTTTTTGAGGGTACATCCCTAAAAATGTGGAAGAGAACCCGGCCCTTCTATAAAAGGTCACTTGGCCCCGTGGTCAAGACAGGATCCTGGATGACCACTCAAACATGCAGAGACAGCTTGCTCAAGCTCTCCAATTCTGCTCTCCCTATTACAGTCAACCTACCTGTCATGTTTTCACATCACAGCTCAGACCCAAGAATTACAAAGAATGCATGGAAAACAGCTCCAATTTTTGCTTCATTTATATTTAAAACACGATGCTTCTGTTTTAGTCATGTAAAATCTTCCAAAGGAATCACCTTGGAAACTAAGAGACAGTGATCATTAAAATTAGCTAGAAGCAAATAATATCCAGTGTAGTCAATGTGGCTGCAAACTCTTTTTAGTGCTTTTATAGGGGAAATTTCTCCAGTAATCATGATAAACATATGGCAAAGGAATTATAATGTCCACTGCAGGATTTCTAAAGGAAGGCATAAGAGTTGGATTTAAAACTCATTTCATTATCCATTTAGACTATTATATGCATAATGCATTCATAAATAAAATGCAAATGTGTTGCAATCACAATAAAATGTACCTGGGGGCTGGGGGTATATATCAGAGGTACAGTACTAGGCCCTGGATTTAATTCCCAGCACACAACACACATTAAAACAAAACTGATAATTCCCTACATATCTGTTTTTCAAAGAGTAGATGTTTTACTGTAGTAAACTGATACATTAAATGCAAATGTGAGTTATTTTCTAAATATTTTCTTCCTTCAAACACCATAAGATATCATTCCCTTCAGGTTGGGACCTGACAATCTAAAATTATTTCACAAAGCTACGAAAAGACCTTTTTCTCAAACTCCATTCAGTCTTTTCTTTTTTTCTTGCAAAAATTAAAAATGAAAACAAACACACACACACACACACACACACACACACACACACACACACACACACAATCAACTAGACTTTATTATAATTCTCCGGGAAAAATACCAGCTTAGAGTGGAAAAACCCTTTATAATTTTTGGTAGAAATGAAGATGATAAAATAAACAAAATTGGATATTTGAGCTAATAGTTGTAAGATAAGAGATAACAAGATTGGCTAAAATTCCCAAAAAAGAACAGAATTTGCTTTCAAATAACATCTTAGAAGCCTAAATAATGAATGAATCTAGAAAAATGAAAGAGATAAAATAAACCATTTAATATATGAACACACAATACTTCTCATAGAATGTTATACTTCAGCTCTTTTATTCCTCCTTGTTCAGGCAAGAGTAAGATAAGATATACAAAAGATCCTTAAGTGATAGGAAGATCGCTGGACTGTGATTTGCCTAGCTCTCTGTGGCTTCTGTGGAGGGTTTCCTACTTCCTTCTCTCCTCTCCTCCTTGTTCTCACACCTCCAGGTGTGGATGCAGAGCAGGGGAGGCAGGCTCCTCCTCCCCTGTCCTTGCCCTCAGCTTCTCACTGCTAGTATTGACAGTAACTCCCACCTGACTATCAGTTCTCTTTTATCCTCCACTATGAACCTATCACATCTCTTCTAATATTCTTGCCCCAATCCTTCATTATTTCACATTACAACTCCTTTCTTCTTTAGTTCTGCCTTTCTGTTGACATTCTCTTTTGACTATTTACCAAGACTCCTAGACTACATGGACATGCTCTCAGCAAAAAAGTCTTTCTTTTTCCCACACATACACAAATCATATTCTTCAGCTCTGTCAAACCACCCCAAAGAGTTTCACCCATTGCTTATCTCTATTGCTTCATGTCACCTGAGACTACAAGAAGCATTAAACTGCATCAGCCACTATCTAATCAAGGCTGTTTTTGACAGCTTCTAAAACCCACTTGAGAGTAAACAAACAGATCTAAAACATGTCCACTTGTATTCAGGGTCTACTGTTTGGCTGCATTCACAATATTTTCATTCTCCCTGGAAGTCCACCTTCAAGTATGAAAGTGGAGCAAAAGCTGATTTTCAAAGCCCAGCAAAGATGGGACTGAATGACTGCAGACCAGCTGTACCCCAGGAAAGGATGCTCTTACCTTTGTAATTGCAGTGAAGACCTTTTCCAGAATGGCGTTGGGCTGGGCTATCTGTGGTCCATTGGCCTGAATGTTGAGGGCTATGGCGCATGGTTTGGCTACAAATCTGAAAGAAAATCAGAAGTTACTCTTTCTACAGCTGTTCTAAATGCCACTCATTATACATTACTTAATTGCTTCAAGAAAGTGCTAGAAGGATTTTATGGGTACACACTGTCAATAGACACATGGGCAACTCTGAAGTACTTTACTGGTTTTCTTCCATTAGTCCTCCAGCAACAACAGGTTTTAAAATCCTTTTAAAGCATTTAGGTGTGTGGATATCGTTTCAGCTATATGGGAGGCAGAGGTAGGAGGATTACTTGAGCTCAAGAATTCAAGCACAAGAGTGAGAGAATTCTGGGCAAGAGTGAGACTCTGTTAAAAAATAATTCTAAGTGAATATACATTTTTTTTGGTACAAGGAATTGAACTCTGGGTCACTGTTCCTCTAAGCTATAACCCTAGCCCTTTTTATTTTGAAATAGGGTCTCCCTAAATTACTGAAAGTCTTAATAAGATGCTGAGGCTGCAATCCTCCTGTCTAAACCTCCTAAGTACTGG
Organism: Muscardinus avellanarius; assembly: GCF_963383645.1. NCBI lineage: Eukaryota > Metazoa > Chordata > Mammalia > Rodentia > Gliridae > Muscardinus > Muscardinus avellanarius. The sequence continues at coordinate 67,220,629 of NC_137787.1, forward strand.
GATTACACACACCTGGCTAATAAATAAGACATTTACCCCACTCCTTCAATCCTCAAGTTCTAATGAGACTAAACAGGTAGACTATAAACAAAGGCATATTATTAAGATATATAACTAAAGCAAACCATTACTTTTAAATGATATACTTTTCTTCCTAACACACTATCAATAACGTAATTTTATTCTATGAAAGAATTTGAATTTACTAAGTATCTGATTGCATCAGCAGAAAGAGTCCTTTTTATCTCCCTGGTTACACAGTTGGCCATTTTTGTCTCCATAATCAAAGTGTGCTGTGTTCAGCCCCCAGCACTCGTGGCTTCTGAAAACCCTATGGTTTGTGGTTGTTTGATTCTCACAAGAGTAACGAAGGATAGCAAATAGCATGATGTGCCACACAGGATGAAAGTGTGAAGTGTTTATAAGCATCAGCAGAAATGTTTTTATCCTAAATAAATGTGATGTCAAGAAGAATGGGAAGACTGAGCCTCGTTTCTGGGTATTCTTGATTTGTGAATGAGGCACTAGAGAGTATAGATTGAGTGCATAGGGCCATGGAGGGATGGTGACATCTCTAATAAAACTACAAAAAGAGAAAAGCACTTACAACCTCAAAAGTTGTTTTAGAGTAAATGTTCACAAAATAAGCTTCTGTAAATACTCATGAGTAGCTGACATTGAACCTTTTCTACTAATGCAAACAAATTTCATATCCAATGGAAGTATGACCCAGCTAATTCAATGTGGACGAAAGGCAACAGCTGATAAATATACAAAACAGTAATAGTAAATAGTATAATAGGTAATAGTAAATAGGATTAAAGAATGGTAGACAGAGAAAGTTTTCTGTTTTTTTGGTAATGCTCGGACTGAACTCCTAAGCTACATTCCCAGACGTATTTCATTTTTTTATTTTTGAAAAGGCTCTCACTAAGTTGTGGAAAGCCTCATTAAGTTGCTGAAGCTGGCTGGGAACCCAAGATCCTCTTGGCTCAGCTTCTCAAGTACTGGGATTACAGGCACGCATCACCATACCCAGCTAGGACTTCTTAAATAGAAATGATTAGTTGACATACACACCACCACATAATATTCTACTGGGTTCTGTTTTAAGTAAAAGTGGGGAAATTTATTCTAACCAGAAAACAAGAACACTGTAAACGTGCAAGACTAAACTAGGTCAAAGAGGCACAGAAAATACAGTATGACACCCATAGGACTGCCAGTTCAGGGCCCAGTTGCGAGGAAAGAGTGACTATTCTTTCCCAATTAGTAAAGCTTTTAGAAACTGGATTATTCCCCAAACTTTTATTGTCTCAATTCAGCTTAATGTAAAATCTTCTGGGACATATAATCTATGACCCTACCTTCTTGATAAGAAGTGTCACCTTAGCCCGGCATGGTGGCGCACATTTGTAATGCCAGCATTCGGGAGGCTGAGACAGGAGGATAGTGGTTCGCAGCCCACCTCAGCTACTTAGTGAGGTCCTCTGCAACTCAGTGAGACCCTGTTTCAAAATAAAGAATTAAAAAATAATCGGGCTGGGGTGTAGCTTGGAGGTAGAATACCCCTGGGTTCCATCCCCAGTACTGCAAAAAAAAAAAAAAAAAAAGTGTCACCTTTTCCCACGGGCTCAGGGTTTTCATTGTGAACAATAATTCTGCAGCAGTGGCTGCAGTTACAGCGGCAAATGTGATGCCATTTAAAAGGCAGTGGCCACAGCAGAGTTTCCTTGCCAAAGCTTCCTGCTTTCTGGTCATTTGCCTCCTCACCATAATACTGAATGACGGAGGCAGAAAACATGAGCCCAGCAAAAGTGAAGAATAAAATTAGAAAGTCCAATTAATTTGATGTAGGGGCCCAAGACAACTCTTCCAGTGGTTTTCTTCTACCCTTACCAGCTGGATTTCTCTCCAGCCCTCCTGTCTTCCCCATTCCCACATCTTTTGACACACTGTTCAAGTTCTCTTTGAGACTTTGTCACCACCATCCTGTAACGACCTGGTCAAGGGGACAGTCTCCCCTCTTGTTCTAAACAGCAGAGCCTAAAGGTGAAGGTCGAGTGTTTCAACTCTGTGAACCAAGCACCAGATGGCACCTTTCTTTCTCAGAAGGTCCTCATTCTGACTTACTAGCCAGGCTGAGTCCCAGACTCTGAGGGTTTGGGGAAAGCTGTGTGTATATGAGGAGTGACAGACAAATTTAAGAGAATTTATCTTGAACTGAAGGGTGAAAACTTTAAAGTCCCAGTGGCCCCTTCTTTGCAAAAAGTTACTATGTCATAGGATTTTTGTATTTACATGCCCAGAAATCCATGGGAATTCAATGAACACTTAACAGATGAATATGTGAACAATTGGGTTTTGTAAAACACAATGGTATGTACCTTACTAACTTTTCCAAAGGCCCTATGTTTGTTTGCTTTCCCCCCTGTGGTTCTAGGGATTGTACCCAGGGGTGTTTTACTTCTGAGCTACACCCTCAACCCTTTTTTATTTTATTTTTTTTTCATTTTGAATCAAGGTCTCTCTAAATTACTGAGGCTGATCTCAAACCTGCAATCCTCCTGTTTCAGCCTCCCAAATATTTGGAATTCAGGCATGCACCACTATGCCTGGCCTATATATTTTAACTACCTTGAATATCACATCTATTCAGGGTCATCTGAGTCTCAGAGGGTAGAATACTGCCATTCTAATACCAGAAGCCATTTCTATCATTCTCATGTCCCTGGGATGTCAACACTGCCCCAGAGAGCACATGCATAGGCTCTGCCAACCCCTTGCTAGATATTCTCCTTCCAATGTATCCAGTCTAGAAAGCCAAATACTCCATTTCTAAAATTTTAAAAATTGCACTCAATAGGCAGGAAAATTTACTCTCAAATCTTCAATGAAAGAAGAAAGAAAAGACATATACTCTTCCTAAAATGTACATCTGATTACATAAAAACATAGAAACTTTGTTTTTATTCTCCAAATAATTTATGAATAATTTCTAGCATTATGGTTTTTTCTTCACAAAGCATAACAGATTCCAAATAAAACCCACATCAAGCTGGGCGTGGTGGTGCATACTTGTAATCCCCGCGCTTGGGAGGCGGAGACAGGAGGATTGTGCAGGTTCGAAGCCATCGTAGCTGGCTTAAGAGACTCTGTTTCTAAATAAAATATAAAATAGGTCTGGGAATGTAGCCCAGAGGTAGAGGGTTCCATCCACAGTACCACCAAAAACTAAATAAATAAACCCACATCACAACTACTACAATTTTTATCACCTTCTGACATGGTCCATTTCAGAAATGTTAAATTTTGTTTTTTAATGCTGGCCCTAACAAAAATAAATTCACAAAAAGTGTCTTTCACAACGGATGGAGAGAGAGAGAGAGAGAGAGAGAGAGAGAGAGAGAGAGAGAGAGAGAGAGAGACAGAGACATAGAAACCGATGGATGGATGATGGACCTACAAATTAAATAGTTTAAAGTAAGTATGAACTCCCAAGCTTTGATGATTACCTTCACTAGGAAGAGCTCACCTAATTACTTTTTTTTTTATCTAAGGCAGCAACATCACCTTCAAAAGATCAAACAACCATAAAGTACTTTCATGTACTATATTTGAAAGTAAATATAAGGATGTAAGCTTTGAAAAATACTGGTCTCTGTTAAAAGGCAGAGGAAATATCTAAGGCATTTCTACTTTTCAATTCTATTGAACAACATGTAATTGTATTTTAAACATGAATAAAACATCCAAACACAATATGCTGAAGTAAGTACTGGACAGTGTTTTGGCAAGAGGTATACCCAAACCTGTGCAAAGTGAACTTTGCATTCAAAGAAGCGTATAATCTGGAAAAGATTATTAAAAAAAAAAAAGGACAGGGTATGTGTTAAATTTACAGGGTATGTGTTGTTGTTCTAATTACTTAAAAAAATATTGCTAGACATGATGGTGCATGCATATAATTCCAGGACATGGGAGGATGAGACAGAAGGATTGCAGGTTCAGAGCCAGTCTCAGAAAATTAGTGAGGCTCTCAGCAAACTAGCAAGACCCTGTTTCAAAATAAAATAGGACTAGGGGTGTAGCTCAGAGGTAAAATGCCCCGGTTCAATCCCTAATACCATACACACACACACACACACACACACACACACACACACACACAGCAATCATTTTCAATGAGTAGAAAAATCAGAAATTGTTAGTCCTTTCCAACAATATAATATTTTTTATATTTTCAAAGATAGTTAGAAAGCTGTGATGCTGGATATGCAAACCTACACATGATAAAATTGTATACAATTAAACATCAATCTCTCTTCTTCTCTCTCTCTCTCTCTTTCTCTCTGTCTTTCTCTCTCTCTCTCTCTCTCTCTCTCTCTCTCTCTCTCACACACACACACACACACCACACACACACACACACACACACACATACACACAGAAAACTGAAAAAATCTGAATAAGATCAGTAAATTATATCAGTGTCAATATCCCAGTTGTGATATCATACTACAGTTTTGCAAGGGGTAACTGGGTAGAGTACACATGAGCTCTTTCTGCAATAATTCTTATAACTGTATGTAAATCTACAACTATGTCAATAAAGAGTTCAATGAAAAATCACTGGATAGGGAATTCTGAAGTTATCGCTGAGGAATGAGCTCCTGGTAGATTTTCCACCTTTAAAAACTTGACTCAAGCTAGGCGTGGTGGCTCAGGATTGTAATCCCAGCATTCGGGAGGCTGAGACAGGAGGATTGCGGTTGGCAGACAGTTCAGCTACTTAGTGAGGCCCATTGCACTCAGTGAGACCCTGTTTCAAAATAAAGATGAAAAAATAGGGCTGGGGGTGTAGCTCAGAGGTAGGATGCCCCTGGGTTCCATCACCAGTACTGGAAAAAAAAAACTTGACTCAATCTGCATAACCTAATAACCCTCCCCCAACACCCACCAAATATATTACTTGAGGGCTCTGGATACTAAATACAAGCAAAGAGGCTGGAAAGGAGTCAAGAGCTGGTGCGAGCTCCCTGCACAGAATGAACTCCCCATCTCAAGCATGCCATGTGCATCCCTGCCCTGATCAGTCAGTCACAGTGGCAGGTACAACTGTAATAGAAAAACACGCTCTCTTTCTAACTGCAGGAACCAGGGGAAGGAGCCTGGAGAAATCAGATCAGGACTAGAGAACCACAGAAGAAAACAACAGAGAAGGAAACCTTAAATCTATATATAACCACACAAGAGTCTGGCTGACTTCTGAACCACGAATATATAAGGTAAACTGAAAACTAACAGCTAAGATTTGAAGAGCTGATCTGACTGAAGCTCATGTCTACAATAGGCATGACACTGTATAATTTGCATCTAAATAAACTGCCTGTTAACAAAAACATCAACATTTTTCAGAAATTTTTTTTTTTTGGTGGTACTAGGGTTCCTGGAAGCCCTTCTACCTCCGGGCTACACTCCCAGACCTATTTTTTATACATTTTTATTTGGAAACAGGGTCTCATAAGCCAGCGTGCGCGGCTGGCTTCGAACCTGCGCGATCCTCCTGTCTCTGCCTCCCAAGCGCGGGTATTACAAGCGTGCACCACCACGCCCGGCATTTCAGAAATGTTTGAAAAAAATGTCTAGAACCTCCACAGCATTAACTTTTTCTATGTATGTCCAGAATATAATCTATTATGTTGAGGAACAGTAATGAAAATATGATCCAGTTTTAGGTAAATAAACATACAAAAGAAAAATTCAGCTACGCATGGTAGCACATACCTTTTATCCCAGCACTTGGGAGGCTGAGACAGGAGGAGTGCAAGATCGAGATAAGTCTCAGCAACTTAGCAAGTCCCTCTTTCAAAATTAAAATTAAGAGGACTTCTGGGAAGATGGCGACGTAGAAAAGCGGTGTTTACAAGTCCCGCTAACAATCGATCTCTATTACCACAAAATCAGCGCCTTTCATAGCCAGAAATAAATAAAAACTGTAAATACAAGGGACAAAGAAAAAGAAGGCTGGCAGCTCCCCATGGGAGAATGCCCAGCCTGACACCCCCATGGTCTACAGCAGCCTCAATTGACTCCCTGGGTCTGAGACTTTGCGATACAACCCAGTACCACAGACTTGAGATCCAGAGCACCTTAAGTGAAGTCGTAGTGACCCAGGGAAGAACCCAAAGAAGGCACAAACTTCCAAAATCATGGGAAAGAGAAATAACAATGGAGCAATGAATGCCCACAACCCCACAACATCAGAACCTGATAACACAGAAATTCAGAGATCTCTAGAAGATCAAATTAGGAAAATAACTGTAGAAATAATACAGGACTTTCGAAAAGAATTCAGAGAGAGAGCCAAAAAGAGATAAAGGATGCAATCATTGAAGTAAAGGCCTCAATTCAAACTATAAATAACAGATTAGACCACATGGAGAATAGAATCTTGCTCCTAGAAGATGATCAATCCAAAAATGAACGCATAGTCTCTAATTTAGAAAAAAAAATCCGGCAGCAGGAATTTGATATTGAAGAAATATAGGCCTATTTGAAGAGAGCTAACCTAAGAATAATTGGAATACAGGAGGGAAAAGAAGGTGAAACCAAAGGGATCAATAATCTATTCAAGGAAGTGATAGCAGAAAATTTTCTAAACATAGAGCAAGAGGTCAATACACAAGTCCAATAAACTTATAGAACTCCCTTTAGACAGGATCAGAGAAGAGGATCCCCACGCCACATAATTGTCAAAATGACTAATGTGGAAGCCAAGCAGAGAATCTTAAAGGCAACAAAAACAAAAGCACAAGTGACATTCAGAGGCAAACCAATTAGAATCACTCCAGACTTCCCAAACCAAGTCATGAGAGCCAGAAGGGCTTGGAGTAACATATTCCAAACTCTGAAAGAAAACAACTTCCAGCCAAAAATTTTCTACCCAGCAAAACTATCAAATTAGATGGAAATAAGAAGCTTCCATGACAAACAGAAACTGAAGGAATTTATGTCTTCAAAACCAGCGCTAGAGAAAATACTCAAGGAGATTAATTGCAAGGAAGAAATAGGTAACACACACCAGAACCAGAGAAACAAGATTTACAGACAACTAAGCAAAGAAGAATAAACAGTATCTCAAACAGAAATAAAATCTTAACATGTTAGGAATTAAAAATTATCTCTGTATAATCACACTGAATGTAAATGGCCTCAACTCCCCAATAAAAAGAAATAAAGTGGCAAAATGGATTAAAAACCAGAATCCATCCATCTGCTGCTTACAAGAAACACACTTACAAGTAAAGATAGAAACAAACTCAAGGTAAAGGGCTGGAGCAAGGTAATCCATGCTAATGGAACTCGAAGAAAAGCAGGAGTAGCAACTATGATATCAGACAAGTTAGACTTCAAACCTAAACTTATTAGAAGAGAAAAAGAAGGTCATATTTTACTGGTAAAAGAAATAATCCAGCAAGAGGAAATAACAATAATCAATATCTATGCCTCAAACATAGGTGCAGCTACTTTCATAAGTCAAACTCTTTGTGACATGAAGTCACACATAAATCCCAATACAATAATACTGGGAGACTTCAACACAACACTCACAACACTAGACTGATCTTCCAGACAAAGGGTCAGTAAAGATGCCTCAGAACTAAAGAACACCATTAACCGAATAAAGACAGTTCAAGGAAGGAAAACTACAGGCCTATATCTCTGATGAACTTGGATGCAGAACTATTAAAATACTAGCAACACGCATTCAAAACCACATCAAGAAAATCATACACCATGACCAAGTAGGGTTCTTCCCAGGGATACAAGGCCGGTTCAACATACAAAAATCAATCCCTGTAATTCACCATATAAACAGATTCAAAGACAAAAATCACATGATCATTTCAATAGACACTGAAAAAGCATTTAATAAAATTCAACATCCATTTATGATAAAAACACTGCAGAGAACTGGAATAGAAGGAACATATCTCAACATTATTAAGGCAATCTACAATAAGCCCACTGCCAACATCATATTAAATGGGGAAAAACTTCAGGAATTCCCCCTAAAAACAGAAACAAGACAAGGATGTCCATTATCACCACTTCTCTTCAATATAGTACTAGGGACTCTAGCCAGAGCAATAAGGCAAGAAAAGGAAATCAGAGGAGTACAAATAGGAAAAGAAGAACTCAAACTTTCACTATTTGCAGATGACATGATACTATATTTAGAAAACCCAACAAACTAAACCAAAAGGCTTAAAGAACTGATCAACAAATTCAACAAAGTATCTGGATACAAAATCAATCTCAAAAAATCAGAAGCTTTCCTGTACACCAACCATAAATCCACTGAAAAAAAAAATTCAGAAGACACTTCCACTCAGGATCTCCCACAAAAAAATAAAATACCTAGGAATAAGCTTGACAAAGGAGGTAAAAGATCTCTACAAAGAAAATTATAAAACACTGAAAAAATAAATCGAAGAAGATCTTAGAAGATGGGAGGATCTTCCATGTTCATGGACTGGCAGAATAAATATCATTAAAATGACCATCCTCTCAAAAGTGATCTAGAGATTTAACGCAATGCCCATTAAACTATCAAGATCATTCCTCACAGAAATCGAAAAATAAGTCCTTAAATTTATCTGGAATGACAAAAAGCCCAGAATAGCCAAGGTAGTTCTCAGCAACAAAAATCATGCAGGAGCAATCACAATACCTGACTTTAAACTATACTACAAAGCCATTGTCATAAAAACAGCATGGTACTGGCAAAAAAAAAAAAAAAAAAAAAAACACAGATACATAGACCAATGGTGCAGAACAGAAGACCCAGAAACAAGTCCACACACTTGCAGCCAATTGATTTTGACAAAGGGGCCAAAAACATACACTGGAGAAAAGATAGCCTGTTCAACAAATGGTGTTGGCAAAACTGGTTAACCATATGCAGAAATTGGAAATTAATCCCACTTTCTAACCTTGTACAAAAGTCAACTCAAGATGGATCAAAGACTTGGAAATCAAACCAGAGACCTTGAAGCTCCTTGAGGAGGGCATTGGTCCAACACTGCAAAACATAGGCTCAGACAAACATTTCCTCAACAAGACCCCAAAGGCACAACAAATTAAAAGGCGAATCAATACGTGGAATTGCATGAAACTAAAGAGCTTCTGTTCACCAAAGGAAACTGTCAAGAACCTCAATCAAGAGCCAACAAAATGGGAGATTTGTCACCTACACCACCGATAGAGGACTAATATCTCGAATATACAGAGAACTCAAGAAACTCAAAACTAAGAAAACAAAGCATCCAATAACAAAATGGGCAAATGAACTAAATAAACACTTCACAAAAGAAGAAATTTAAATGGCCAATAAATGCATGAAAAAAATGCTCAACATTACTGGCAGAGAGATGCAAATCAAAACTACCCTGAGATTTCACCTAACTCCAACTAGAATGGCAATCATTCAAAACACAAACAACAACAGATGCTGGCGAGGATGTGGAGAAGTGGGAACTCTAAAACATTGTTGGTGGGATTGCAAATTAGTGCAACCACTTTGGAAAACAGTATGGAGAATCCTCAGAAGAATGGGAGCAAATCTACCATTTGATCCAGCAATACCACTTCTGGGTATCTACCCAAAAGAAAGCAAACCAAACTACCAAATTAATGCATGTGTACCTATGTTCATTGCTGCCCAATTCACCATAGCCAAACTATGGAACCAGCCAAGATGTCCATCAACAGATGAATGGATTACAAAACTGTGGGATATGTACACAATGGAATTTTACTCAGCCATCAAAAAAACTCAATTACATCATTTTCAGGGAAATGGATGGAACTGGAGGACATTATGCTAAGTGAGATTAGTCAGTCACAAAAAATAAGAAATCAGATGCTTTCCCTAATATGTGAGAGTTAGGGAGAAATGGGTCATAGGAGGAATTCTTGAAAAAGGAAATCCTATAGAGGAGCAAACAAGACAACCTAAAGGAGGAGAAAGGAGGGGGAAGAGGAAAATCTCTAAAGCACACAATGTACTTAAACATATCAAAGTCAACCACTAAGCCAAGCAAGGGAAGAATGGACATGGAGGGAATGGGGTGGGAATTGGGTAGGGGTTAAATCAGTGATGTGTACATATATGTACACACAAATTTTTTACCCCAATATGATGTATGAATATAATGCACCAACAAAATTTTTTAAAAAAATTAAAATTAAAAATGGCTGGGGGTGTAGCTCAGAGGTACAAAGTCCCTGATTTCAAGCTTCTAGTACCAAATAAATTAATATAAAAAAAAGTTCTAGAGAACTTGTAATATACAATCTGAAAAAGAAAAAAATAGAAATTCAAATATTTGGAGGACTTGTGGGGCAGTTTTTAAAGTTTAATATATGGGTAAAACAAGGCAATAACCTGGGGAAGAAAAAAAAATAGTCTCCAACTTTTCAAATCAAGTAAAAGGCATAGATATGCAAGACACAGACAGACAAGGAGACTAAGAACCCCAAAATGAGATAAATTCCAAGAGAAAAACTTGAACAAGTCAAACAGAGAAAAACCAAAGATAAAAAGATACTCTTGAAAGTCACCAGGAAAAATTTAGATTATATATAGAGAAAAATAATTTAAATGCAATGTACTTCTTATTGGAAATGATGAAAATATGATGACAGTGGAATAACATTGTTAAAGTGCTGAATACAAAAGCAAAACTGTTAACCCAGAGTTCTATGTTCACAAAATTATTCTTCCATAAATCAATGTAAAAGTAAAACAAAGGTAACGATGGCTTCCGGACCCCATTTCACCTTCTGTAGGTTGAACGGCACCAAAATGGGGAAACAGATTTTTAAGAATTATTGGAAAATACAAACTTACTCACCAGGTCTTTGGAACTAACCACAATCCATTAATACCAAATGAACTAGGTAAATCCAGTTTTGAGAAATAACATATGCCCTACCCCAGACTGTGCTGGAAAAAATCTAACTATGTATGGGTAAAAATTGAGAAGTGGGAAGAAGTGGTTGAGTCTATTGCCTGACTACAGGCCCTTCCCTAGACATCAACATGCACCCAGTAATGACTAGGTGCCCCCAAGCTAGCATCACAGTATTAAATTTAGAGTTAGCGATAACAGTGTGGATAGGGTTTTGAAAGTGAGCATGAAGTGCTCGCTTACACATTCTATGTGTTCACGTGACTCAGTGAGTCAGTGCTTGGCCACATCTGTGTATTCCATGATCTTATCTAAGAGAGCACTGTTGCAAGAAAAGAAATATTTAATGGGAGGTCAGTAATGAGGAAAAGAAACTAATATGTATAGACACAGTTCTTTATAATGTTTTATTCTCTTTTTAAAATCAATAATCACTTTTTTGTTTTGTTTTGTTTTGGTGGTACTGGGGTTCATGGAAGCCCTTCTACCTCCAGGGTACACTCCCAGACCTATTTTATACTTTGTATTTGGAAACAGGGTCTCTTAAGCCAGCTTGACTTGCTTCGAACCAGCGTGATCCTCCTGTCTCTGCCTCCCAAGCGCGGGGATTATAAGCGTGCACTACCACGCCCGGCTAACCACTTTCTTGAGGCAAATATTCATCCCATTTTATGGTAATAGAAATGAAAGTTCAAAGAAGTTAAAGAATCTGCCAAGGTCTTAAAGCTAGTTAAATACCTTATATAAGATTTAGACACAGTTGCTCCTAATGTAATCTATAAACAATTTATTTGCTCTTTCTTGTAAACTTAGAAAAGATAATTATGGAGACTTTATTAAAATATTTGGATTTGAAAACTGGGCTTGGTGGCGCACGCTTATAATCCCCGCACTTGGGAAGCTGAGACAGGAGGATCGCATAGGTTTGAAACCAGCCTCAGCTACTTAGTGAGGCTCTTAGCAACTTTGTGAGATCCTGTTTCCAAACAAAATATATATAAAAAAAAATTAGGTCTGGGAGTATAGCCTGGAAGTAGAAAGCCTCTGGGTTCCACCCCCAGTATCACCAAATAATAATAATAATAATAATAATAATAATAATAATAATAATTGCAATATGGTCATCTACTTTTGCTCAGTAATGTCACTTTTAAGGATTCATCTAAGGAAATTTGTCAAACAAAGAAAAACCATGACTGTAAAAGTATTCACACACCATTATCTGTATGTACGGGGTTGGAAATAGCTAGTGATTCACTAATAAATGACTCATAACATTTATGATGTATCAGTCCTGTTCTAAGCATTGGAAATACAGCAAAAAAAGAAAATTCTTGCTTTTATGGAACTTATATTCTAGTGGGGTGGGGGTAGGATAAAAGTAAGGTGGTAGATATTATAGCAGATAGTAAAAAGTGCTCTAAAGAAAAAGAAAGCCTCTTAAGAAAGATAGGGCTACCAGTGAGCTGTTGAAACATTAAATAGACTGGCCAGGGAGGAGCTAATTGCAAAAGTAAACAGAATCATGAAGGAAGTGATAAGCTAGGGATATAAGCAAAGAAGAACATTCTGGAAGAAACAGCAGCCAAGGGCCAAGGTCCTGAAGCAGGAGGATGGCTCCGATGGTGAAGGCAAGCAGGAGTGCCCACGTGTGGCTGGACAGAGTCCAGGAACACAGGAGCAAACCAAAGTCAGAGGGCAGCAAGCAGTCAGGTCACCCTGCCTTGCAGGCCACCTGAAGGACTTTGGTTTTCACCCAGTGAGACGGGGAAGCCACATACTCAGAAGAAAATGTAAATGCTCTAATTTTCTTTTACAAGATCACCAGCTCCTCTGTTAAAAACAGACTGGAGGGAAACAAGGTTGGGAACTTGAGGCCAACTGGGAGAGGAGCCTGAAGAGGGCAAGAGATGACTCCACAAAGGACCTGGAGAGAAAGGATCTGAGCCTGTGACAATCACAAGGGCTGGGCTGGGCCCACAGAGCTCACTGAGGGACCAGACATGGAATGAGGGAAGGAAGGAATAAAGGAAGGCAACAGGCCTGCGGTCTGAGCACCCGAAGGGACGCAGTTAGGCTTGGAGGTTGACGGGGATGAGCATGATGTTGGGATGAGGTGTGGGAGGGTGGGGTTACGCAGTGTAGGCTTATTAGGCTTATAAGTGGAGACATCAAGTAGGCAACCTGGTATTCATGACAGGCTTGGCCCAGAGACACAAAATTGGTGTCAGCATAGATGGCATTCAGAGACATAAGATGAAGAAAATTACCTGGAAAGAGAGTATAAATAAATGGGAGGATATTCCAGAAATAAACCCTAGGGCAAGTCTAATTGTCTAATATTTAAAAATTTGAGTACAAGCTGGGCACAATAGTGTGTGCCTGTAAGCCCAATACTTAGGAGGCTGAGGCAGAAAGATTACAGTTTCAAGGCCAGCCTCAGACCTCAGTGAGGCCCTCAGCAACTTATTGAGACTCTGTTTCAGCATAAAAAAAAAAAAGTGCTAGGGGTACAAACCCAGAGGTAGAAGGTCCATTGGTTCAATCTCCAATATCAATATACATTCTAGAGTACAAAAATGATATAAGAACATGAAAACATCTAACACAATGTTAATTTTAAAAGTGACATATTGACTAAAACAATAACTAGAAAATAAAGCATTGATAGAATAAAATATTAAAAATAACAATTGATATATCAGAAGATTTAGCATTATATTTCTTTTGTGTTTCTTTTGTGGTTGAGTAACACTAAAACCCAGGTGGGGTAGCTCATAAAAATATAACAAACCTTACAGTAAAAGAGAATTATAGACAGGGCAAAGACAATTAAAAACAATATGGTACTTCCTGTTTTCTAAGCACTCAAGAAATGTTTATTGCCCATGAAAATTCTACCCACTCTTCATTTTGTAACTTTTGTGACTTTTTAACATAATATAGATTATACATACTATAGAAATAACAAAATGAACTTGTAATAACATTAAAATACTGCCGAGAACACCATCACTCAAAGATAATCATTATTAACATTTGAATATTTTCTGCTTTCCCTCCCTATACTCAACCAGATTTTTTTAGTACTTTGTTTACCATATTTTTATCAAACAACACTGCTTCACACTATGTGTGTTTAGTAATCTGCTTCACTTTCTCACTGTGAATTGTTCCCTCAGGAAATCACACATGATTGCAAAGCATGGTATTTAATGATTACATAGGGTTACATTATTGTTCTCACTTCTTGCTATTGTGAAGACTCTCAGGAAACCATCACCGGGCCCTTTTTGACCAACAGAACTCTGGTTAAATTCCCAAAATATAATCACAATAGAGATGATTTGAGCAAAGATGAATTAGGAGAATTGAATTCTTTATACCGACCACTAAAATAATTCTATCACCACAGGATAACTATCTGCTCTACTACCACCACTTGAATGTAGGCTCATCCTTCCTGGTTATTATTTCTGGAGAATGAAAGAAATCAACCACAAAGTTTTGAAGAGGGAAATCTCTAGATTCTTCTACAACCTAAATAAGATTTCAGCTATATTTTTATAGATTGTTGATAATCCATAGAAAATGGGCAAAAAGCCAGGTGTGGTTGTGCACACTTTTAATCCTAGTACTTGGGATGCTGAGACAGGACGATCGTGCAGGTTAAAGCCAGCCTCAACTACTTAATGATGCTCTCAGCAACTTAGTGAGATCCTGTTTCCAAATAAAATATAAAATAGGTCTGAGAGTGTAGCCCGGAGGTCACACACAGAAAGAAAATGGGCAAAAATACACTAAATAGAAATATGCTAAATAGGCAGTTCAGAGAAAGTAGAAAAGTCCATAAACACATGAGATTCTTAACCTCATAAGGAAAATATAACCAGGCCATTCCACATTACCAGTCTCCATCTGATCATATTAAATGCTGCTGAAAAATACTTGGAGGCACAAGAATTCCTACAAACTGCTTTTAGAAGTTGAGTTTGAAATGTACATAGGATGTAAATAGTAACTCACAGAAATAAGTAGCAGTGAAGCCGGGCAGGGTGGCACCTGCTGGTAATCCCAGCATTCGGAAGGCTGAGATGGGAGGATCACAGTTTGAAGACAACCTCAGCTACCTAGTGAGGCCCTTTGTGACTCAATGAGACCCTGTTTCAAAATATAGAATAAAGCCGGGTGTGGTGTGGTGGCACACGCTGGTAATCCCCACACTTGGGAGGCGGAGACAGGAGGATTATGCAGTTTCGGAGCCAGCCTCGCTGGCTTAAGAGACCCTGTTTTCAAATTAAAAATATAAAAAAATATATAGGTCTGGGAGTGTAGCCCAGAGGTAGATGGGTTTCCAGGAACACTAGTACCACAAAAAAAAAAAAAAAATCAAAACAAAACAAAATAAAGAATAAAAAACAGAGCTGGGGTGTAGCTCAGAGGTCGAATGCCCCTGGGTTCCATCCCCAGTACTGAAAAAAAAGAAAAAAAAAAAAAAAAAAGAAAGAAGTATCAATGATCAGTATATATGGGAAAAGATGGTTGTCCTTACAAACTTTTCTATATAACAGGTATAAAAAGGTATTATTTTCACTTATGATTTTTACCAAACATTTACATTTTAATAAATCCCATTATTGACAAAAATGAAGAGAGTAAGGTACTCTGGTGAACTGTTACTGGTGCAGCCTTGAAAATACAACTTATCAGAATTCAGCAAATTGTTAAAATGCCTAAGCCCTCTGGGCATATTAATTACATATCCCACTAGAATCTCATCTTATGTCTACTAACATTTTAAAAACAAAGTTCATTGCAGTATTACTTGAAATAGCTAAAAAAGACAGGATCCATAAGAAATATGATACGTTCCTATAGAATAGAATTCTGTGAGACTGTTAAAATGAGGTAATTTGACCGGGTGTGGTGGCGCACGCTTATAATCCCAGTGCTTGGGAAGCAGAGACAGGAGGATCGCACTGGTTCGAAGCCAGCCTGGCTGGCTTAAGAGACCCTGTTTCCAAATAAAAATATAAAATGGATCTGGGACTGTAGCCCGGATGTAGAAGGGCTTCCAGGAACCCCAGTACCACCAAAAAAAAAAAAAAAAAAAAAAAAAGAAGTAATTTGTTGTGTTTCAAGACATCATACTAAAAGTAAATGCAAGAATAAAAAGAATAAAACCCCATTTTTACTTTAAAAATTTATCATGGACAATAGTGAAAATTGCTAATGGTGCTAATATTTGGGGTTAAGAAAATACATAATTTGAATTTCATATGTTTCTGTATCTAAATTTGTATATGTGCATGTTTAATATTTATTTAAAGGTAAATAACATTTAACTGCTTTCAATGAATATCTAGTAACATGGAAAAGTGCTCAGAAGCAAGAGGTAAGGCTACTGTACATGATCACTATTTATACACACATATAAATTTATGATATATAAAATAAATTGAAAATATACTAAAAGGTTAACTGTGTTTGCTGCCAGAGGATGGGAGCCTCATCTTTGCTGCCATATAATGACTTTAATATTCCTTTTTCTGAATGTGCAAGCTTTTGATATAAAAAATAAAAAATAAGTATTTTTGAAAATAGGCCAGGTGTGGTGGCGCACACTTGTAATCCCAGCATTCTGGAGGCTTAAACCAGAGGATTGCAGTTCAGCGGACAGCCTCAGCTACTTAGCGAGGCCCTTTGCAACTCAGCGAGACCCTGTTTCAAAAAATAGCAATGACTAAAATAAATAGGACTGGGGTAGAATGCCCATGGATTCCAGCCCCAGTGCTGCAAAAAAGGAAGGAAGGAAGGAAGGAAGGAAGGAAGGAAGGAAGGAAGGAGGGAGGGAGGGAGGGAGGAAAGGAAAGAAAGAGAGAGAGGGAGAAAGAAAGAAAGAACAAAAGAACGAAAGAAAGAAAGAAAGAATAAGGTTGAAAAGGATGGTCGCTATCCTAAGTGCCATGGTTTATATATGGCATATGTCCCTCAATCCAGTGTGGTTAAGAGACTTGGTCCACCAGATATCACTGCTAAGAAGTGGTGGAACCCTTAAAGGGTGGAACCTAGTTAAAGGTCCTTAGGTCACTGGGAACAGGAGACAGCTTAGGTTCAATGCCTTACGTGCTCAAGAGGTGCTCAAGAGAGGATTGTTAAGAAAGTAACAAGCCGGGCGTCATGGCGCATGCTTGTAATCCCAG
Organism: Muscardinus avellanarius; assembly: GCF_963383645.1. Lineage (NCBI taxonomy): Eukaryota > Metazoa > Chordata > Mammalia > Rodentia > Gliridae > Muscardinus > Muscardinus avellanarius. The sequence goes on from NC_137787.1 coordinate 67,237,811, forward strand.
CATTCATTCGGGAGGCTGATATCGGAGGATCGTGGTTCGCAGACAGCCTCAGCTACTTAGTGAGGCCCTCTGCAATTCCGTGAGACCCGATTTCAAAATAAGGAATAAAAAATAGGGCAGGGGGTGTAGCTTGGAGGCCAAATGTCCCTGGGTTCCATCCCCAGACCCACCAAAAAAAAAAAAAAAAAAAAAAAAGAAAGAAAGAAAGTAACATGCCTGGCCCAGCATGTCCTTTTTCTCTTTGTTCCTGTTCAAAATATGATGCTTCTATTGTTGGTACATGTAATTAGGTAAAACAGCCCTCACTAGGACTGGGCGTTTGCAAGCACCATACCCTTGAACCTCTAAAACAATAAGATAAATACACATTTTTCTCTGTATAAAATTAGCTGTCTTGGGGAAAAAATTGATACACCAAGTAAGATTCAACATCTTCATGATACAAAATCAGTATGGAGGTTCCTGAAAAGACTTGAAATGGAACCAATATATGACCCATCTATACCACTCCTCAGTATCTTTCCAAAAGAATTAAAATCCAAATCCTATAGTGATACACACTACTCATGTTTATGGCAGCTATAGTGATACACACACAGCAGCACAATTCACAGGAGCCAAGTTATACAGCCAACCTAGCTCTCTGTCAACAGACAGACAGATGAGGGAAATGTGGTTTAGACACACAAAGGACTTTTGCCCAACCATAAAAAACAACAAAACTGTGTCATTTGTTGGAAAATGGATGAAACTGGAAATCATCATGCTAAGGGTGATCAGCCAGAATCAAAAAAAAAAAAAAAAATCAAGGGTCAAGTGTTTTCTCTCCTATGTGAAAGCCAGAGGGAATAAAGGAAAGAAAAGAAACCTCATGAAAATTAGGAGACCATTAGAGTAGAGAAAGGGAATCGGGGAAGGGAGAAGAGAAGGGAAAGGGGAGGTAGGGGAAAGAAACACACCACAGAATGTTATGTGCACACATGAATTTCACTATCATGGCAATAAAAATGCACCGATAAAACACAACAACAACAAAAACCCTCCATGACATAAAAGTCTAAAAAGAAAGCCTTGAGACCATTGGAATTCAGTGAATTCTGAAGAACTCTTGAAGCAAAAACCTCCACTGTGACTGAGTCAGGAAGAGGACAGTAGGGGGAATAGAAATAAAAAGTCATTGCAGTGTCTCTTTGGGTAGAAAAAAAGGATGATACTCAAGTTGATGGGAGCACTAAAAAGATATGCTGCTAAGCAACTGGAGGGATGTAACCCAGAAAAAAATGTTACCACCAGGAGAATTTGAAATGTCACCAGAAAAAAAAAAAAAACTGCTTCTGCCCGCACCTGCAGATAGCACAGAACACCCCCCTTTCCTCATCTATAAAATGAAAATCATAATTACACTCTGTCACATGTTAGAAAATATTTCTAAATCATTGGTGCCTTGAGAGCAATTGGAAAGAGCCAAAGACAAGGGAGGATGGCATGTGGAGTGGTGTGCAGATAGAAGGCAACATTCTTCTTAGGAAAAAAGTGTGGATTTTTTTCTAGGTAGCACCATATTGTAGAAAAGACAATTCCTTTAGAGCGGACTCACATCTCAGGTGTGCCTACTCTGAGCTAGGGGTGTTGGAAAGCTGAATAATATTTCTGAGTCTAAGCCAGCGTGGTGGCACACACTTCTAATCCCAGCATTGGGGAGACTGAGACAAGAGGATTGTGGTTCGAGGCCAGCCTCAGTTACTTAGTGAGGCTGTCTGCAAGTAAGTGAGACCCGCTTTCAAAATAAAGAATAAAAAAGTAAGGCTGGTGGTGCAGCTTGGAGGTAGAATGCCCCTGGGTTCAATCCCCAGTACCACACACCCACAGAAAAAAAAAAATTTCTAAGTCACTACATTCATAAAATGAAGACAATAAAACCGACTTGGAAAATTTTGCAAGATTATTGACAGAATGCATATAAAACTCACACCTCAGAGCCCAATATTTGACAATAATTCAGTAAGTGCTAGCTCTTCTGAAAAAGGAACTCACAGTCTGTTAAAAGCACACACACATTCACACATCAGGAGCAGCTCTGGTCTTCGCTGGCCCGGTAACCTATTGTGGGAAAATCTTAAGGATGGAAACATCCGTGAGAAAGCCGGGAGACCCAAGAGCTCACTGAGCCACTGGGCCTGACCTCTTTCTTCCAAGGCAAGTATTTCCTCTAGAGGGATCACTCAAAAACTTCTTTCGAATGATCAGGAAACCTTACTGTACATTTCTTTGCAATTTCCTGTTACTCTATTATTTCACAATAAAAAAAGTAAAACAAGTAATCTTCCCTTGGTTTTTATCATGCTTGACTCACAATATTTTCCTGCATCATTCTTTCTTGCTGAAATGTCAACTCATTTCCTCTTCTGTGAGCCCTCTGGAGAGATGGTATAGTCCATAATCTTCTCAAATATTTGGAAACACTGCAGTCTTTTCTTTTCCAGAATAAACATCCTGAGGCCTATAAACCTTTCTTCGTCTCTGTTTTTCTTTTCTAACTTTAATTTTCCTGTAGAGCTTTGTTCTGTTCTTTAAGGAAGTAGAAGAAACCCTTAGAAAATGGCTAATTTAATTAATAAACAATCACCGGCAAAGGCTTTTGGTGGTGGTTCACAAGAAGTTTTCTAAAATTTATACCTAAGTCTTAAATAGCAGTAACAAAAGAATCTGCCAGTCCACTCCACACTGCCCTCACTTAAGGGGAAGATCAGTGGCTGAAAGGCCATCAATGTCATCAACTAAGAGCTGGGATCATGGAAAAGCCCGAGTTGACCTAAGAAATGTCAAAACTGCCTCTCCTTGCTAAACATTTCCAGGATTTTGAAAAGAAAAAAAAAAGAAAAAAACTTCCCTATACTTGGGCTATTTGATTGTGAAATTGTGAGTTTATTTCATTTATTCAAGAAACAGAGATTCTAGCCATTAGAGGATGAAGCTCATAAAATTCAAAGAATTCTATGAATAAAGAATGTCTTTGTCTTAAACAATGAAAAAGATGCCTCTGTATTTTTGCATAAAACCAAATTTAAGATGTAGTGATGTTTCTGAGAAAATCTGTACAAAGTAGCAGAAATGTAGTCTGAATAAATCTAGAGATCTAATGCACAACATGAGGGCTATAGGTAATGAAATTCAACTATATATGAGATGTAGACTAAGTGAGACTTTTGTTGCTCCTACTACAAAAAATAACAAAAGGGTAACTATGTGAGTGATGGATATATTAATGTGCTTTACTGTGTTTAGTAAAACCTTTTTACTATCTACACACATGCCATAACATTATGTCTTATGCCTTGAATATAAACAATAAGAATTTATAAGCAAGAAAACATGTATGATACATATTTATAAAGGAACATAGCTGGTGGTCAGGAAAGTGTAAGATATTACTATTATGAGCTAGCTGATATTTTTATAATATTATGGTGCTTATAAAATTACCACAGTTGTCAATTAATCTTTTGGGAATAGCACGTGTGCATCAGTTAGGCTTCATTTTTAGTGTGTTCCTCTCTGCACGGTGAGGATGATCCCATCTGGTTTTCTCAGAGAGGGACCTGACTGTCCTCCACACAGATTTGTCTCTGTCAACTATGCCTCTTTACCTCTTTGACTGCTATACAGCAAACCCATCTCTAACTGCTGCTTGCAGCACTCTGTCGGTTTTTGACACGTCTCACAAATCAAGAGTTCTACCAGAGCGTCTTAGAATTCTCTTCAACAGCACCCCTCGGCACTCTTACAAGCCCCGGCACTCTTACAAGCCCCTGCCTGGCACTGTTCCCACCCCAGTTGGGATAGGGGACACCCAGCCCTATCACTCATCTTTTCCCATGACCAGCCTAGGAAAGCAAAAATGCAGGAACTTCAACAACTATGGACAGACTGTCTCGCAGAGCTTAGTGACTGATGGACTTGTCTTGAAATTTCAAAATGGGCCCTGAAACTAAATGGAACGTCTGAGAAGCTCCGAATCTCCCTGTAATGCCTTAATCCTTTAATTCCTCTACATTTTCCAGGTGACTTGCAATTCACAAAGCACTTTTACGCTTTAACTCAGCTAAATTTCCTCCAAGGAATAAGCAAATAGATATTATCGCCACAGTTTTGCAACTAACGTTTCAAAGGGGCAGAGGTTCATGCCAGCTGAGCCCTGCCACCATCACTCCAAGAACTGAGCTGTTCCCACATTCCACACGTTTTTGTTGGTGACACACACTCATGGGTTGGTGAACATTACTTCTGCCCTAGAGATCAGTACCACAAGGACTGTCCACTGGTGCCTGAAAAACCACAAAAATCTGCCCATCACTGGATGGTGCCTGTTTTACTTGTGAGCCCCCATGGAAGATTTCTGGGTTGTATATAGAGTTCAATGAGTAAAATGCCTTTATTTTTATGGTGGGTTACTTACAACACAATGACTCTATGGAATTTTGCAAAACAGCATCAGCAATTTCTGAAGGACAGCTTCATAAAAGTTTGCACTAAAACTATCTAGCTGAGTTTGGTGACATACACCAAACTCAGGAGGACTTAGGAGGCTGAGACAGGAGGATCACAAGTTGGAGGTCAGCCCGGACAATTTAGTGAGACTGTCTCAAAATCAAAAAATAAAAAGGGCTGAGGGTATAGCTCAGTGATAGAGGGTCCCTGAGTTCAATCCCCAGTACCATGATACCATGATACCATGATACATATGTATATACACACACACACACACACACACACACATACATACATACATATTGGTATCAGAGTAATAAAAGACACACAGGAAGCCCTGGGATGTCACAAAGAAAGCAAAAGCAGCCCAAAGGCTAGGGGGATAGAGATTAAAGGTTGGGGAGGAACCCACAACAGACCCCAGATGGGGCAGCACATTTCAGTGTGCTTCTAAGAAAGCTAGAAAAGGCAGAGGAGAATCAACTGCAAAAAAATAAGCCACCTTGCCTGGCTGAAGAGCACTGTGCAAGTGTTTAGGGGGCTGTAAAACTACTCTGTGTAATGCTCTAATGGTGGATACTGGTGCTACAGTTTGACTATGTCCTCTAAAATTCAGGTGCTGGCAGCATAACCCCCACGGCAATAGTATGCGGAGGTAGGGCCTAAGGGGTGGTGTCTGGGCAGAGCTCTCATGAATGGATTCATGTGGCCATAAAAAGGGCTCACAAAAATGGGTTTGCTCCTGGTTGTTCTGCTCTTTTGCTACCTGAGGAACAGTGTCATTCCCCTCCAGGATGCAGCGTTCCAAGGCACCATCTTGGAAGTGGGAACTACTTCCTTACCAGACACCACATCTGTCAGTGCCTTGATCTCAAACTTTCCAGTCTCTAACCTGGGGGAAATAAATTCCTGTTCATTATAAATTACCCAGTGCCGGGTATTTTGTTAGAACAGCACAAAATGCACTAAGCTATGTGGCATTATAAATTTGTCCAAACCCACAGAATATATAACACCAAGAGTGAGCCCTAATGTAAACTACGGGCTCTAGATGGTAATGACATATCATTGCTGGTTAGTGGGTTGTAACACAGGGATGGGGCTGTCGATAATGAGAGAGACTATGCATGGGAAGGGGTGGCATATGTGCTGTATCTATACTTTCTGTTCAAATTTACAAAGACATACTAAACTTAAACTGTTTGTTCCTAAGACTGCTCTAAAATGTAAAGTCTAGTTTAAAAAAAAAAAAACACCTCATGACTGCTGAGGTGACTCTAGTAGAAAAGAAGACAAATAAGACAGGCGTCGCCAGTCCCCCTGCACAAGCCAAGGACCTCCTAAGTACAGAGAATGAGCTGGCAAGGGATAAATGAGGTTGTAGAGGCTCAGCCCCAGAACCCTAAAGAACACCTGAAGGATAGGTGGGGAGCTGTGAGATGACGGGGTAAGGACCCGCACGGTGCTCTTCATGTGCTACAAATTCTCAATTGGAGATGCTCCTACCCTGGGCACCTATCTTCACCTGCTTTTTGTAACACAGGCTAATACAATTTGTTGGTGGCTGCTGCATAAGAAACTGTAGAGATAATACTGACTGACCAAGGCATTTATTTTTTCTCTCTTCCATCAAAATCTCTTGTTTTCACATCTTTGTTTTAAGATCTAAGAACATCTTCATTCTAAGAGAATTGCTGTTTGTATTAGGAAACGTCCGTGTATAAAAAGAAGCTGAGTACTTTGGAGACAGGCCTTCCTGGGTTCAAATCCTGATTTGTGCATTTATAAGATGTGAGATATTCGGTCAGCTGTTTTGTGTCTCTGAGTCAGTCTCCCTGTAATATAATTACATCACCTGGACCATATGCCTTCTGGAAGAATTAGATGAGACATGGGTGTAAAACGTCTGGCAAGTTAACAGGCACGTGATGGTTTCCTTCTCTGTTTATGAGAGAAATTACATGTGAAAAGGCTAAAGACCTACTAACAACCAGCTCTCCCTGTTGAGATCCTCATCTGGTACTTCAAGTTGGTCTAAGAACTGCATCTGATTCTATAGAAATATCCCCTTCTTGTGAGAAAACCTAAACCTACACCTAAAAAGCAGTGGAAACTCAGAAGATGAACATCAAAGAGCAGCTCGAATAAGAGGCCAAAACTCTGAAGCCAGTAGAGGGAGGGGGCGGTTTACTCTTAAGAAGTAAATAGGAGAAAACAGAACAAAACATTCGCTTGGTTCTTAATAGAGGAACAGGTATATTTAACCTAATTTTCCTAATGCACCTCTCACTACCCAAGCAGGGGCTATGGGTCCATGTTGTTTTGTTTTGTTTTGTTTTTGGTGGTATTGGGGGTGGAGCCCAGAAGCTTTTTACCTCTAGGATATACTCTCAGACCTATTTTATATTTTATTTGGAAACAGCGTCTCACTAAGTTGCTAAGAGCCTAAGTGGCTGGTGCTGACTTTGAACTTGTGTGATCCTCTTGTATCAGCCTCCCAAGCACGGGGATTACAAGCGTGTGCCACCACACCCAGCATTGTATTTTTTTTTTTTTTAAGATAAGTACTTTCTGTAATCCTTCCATGGCCACAACCCAGATGCATCATTAGAGAGTTTGAGTGGACATAATGGTATTATATCCTTGAAATTCTTTGATAGCAGCAATTCTTTGATAGCAGCATTTATGAGAATTAGCCAAATCTGTAAGTAACTATCAGAGCAAAAATAAATAAAAGTATATGAAGGCTCTTTCCATTTAAAGCTCAATAGTGGTTTCAGTCAATGAAACTTTTTTTTATTCCTGAAGGGCAATAACTTATAGAATGAGTTAAATGAGTTCTTATTTAAAGACCTGCAAAGAAGAGTCAAAAAAGTTAGTAATTATTATGTGATAATTATAATAAAGAGGTATTTTACCCCAAATTTTTTTTGAAAAGCAAGTCAACTATTTTTTTTAATATTTTTGTTCCCATTTAGAGAATTACGAAAATATCATTATTTCACAGGACCTCAGAGTTGGAGATAACTTCAAATATCCTCTGACCCAGCAGCCCTCTGAAGGTTTACATGTCCTCCAGCCCCATTATCCCTGATAAGCGATTCTTCAAAGTGTGGTCAATGGACCAAATGCATTGGGAGACCTAAAGAGACTGGCTTGCTCTCTAAAGCAGCCTATTACACCTGTGTACGGCACTCTGAGAAAATTCTTCCTTAGAACTGAGCCCAAATGTCTCTCCATAACTCCAATAACAGGGCACAGTGAGGCAAAATGAGGCAACAAACTCAAACTTTTTCCAAATGAGCATCCTATTGCATTCAAAATCAGCTCTGATATCCCGGGTCCTCTTTTCTTCAGGTAAAATGTCTACATAGAGAACTAGACATAAATACATACATTTAATTTAGATATATAATATATAATGTAGTAATGTAGTTGTTAATATTATATTAGGTTGATGATTAATTTTATTGTATCATCTTTTTCATTCTGAAAGTCAAATGCCAACAATTAAGAGCTATATTAACACTAAATTTTTATAGCTCCATCATTCACTGGGTTTATCATCACTCCAAGCCCCCAAGTGATATTACCAACAATAATATTACTATTTGTCCTTTTATTGCCTGGACTTTTTCCCTTCTACAAACACCATTCTTTGAAAGCCTCAATGCTTTCTGCATCCGAGTGTGTGGCCACCATACAGAGCATGGGGGATATCTGAATAGAAACTTGGAGAAGATTAAGACTTAGCTCCACTGCTTTCACAATTACCATTTCTTCTCATTAATTGCTTTTCATACTAAAAATTAGCTCAATGACTGTTCTAACTGTACCAAAAATAACTTGGTATGCTTCATTCAACATCATTCAAAAAGAAGCTAATATAAACCACCAGCACTTTGTGCCAACCACCATTCACTTACACTGCATGGGAATATCACATCACTTTAAAGAAGTTGAACCTGTGACTTGAAGTCCTTGGAGACTTATTTTCCCTTAGAAAACACTACGTGAATTATCTGGGTGTGGTGACACATGCCTGTAATCTCAGAAGTTAGGAGGCTGAGACAGGAAGGTCATAGGTTTGAGGACAATCTCAGCAAGTAGTGAGACTCTCATCAACCTAGTGAAATCCTGTTTCTAAATAAAAATAAAATAGGTCTGGGGGGTGTATTTTAGAAGAAGATTGCCCCTGGGTTCAATCTCCAGTGCCACACACACACAAAAAAAAAAAAAGAGAAGAAAGAAAATACTACCTGAATCTATAGATTACAAACAACAGACCTCAGAAACCCATACAAGCTAAAATAGAGACTTTAAATGCAGCTGAGGGAGGCCCTTGAATGAGTGGAATACAGAGGGGAGACTCTTCCACTCATCCACCAAGGAAGCCGGTCCGTCTGCAGGCACACGGGCACTACACCTGCCACAGAGCAGGCAGACACTCTGAGCACATCAAATCACACTTTCATTCTTCTGCTGTCCAGAGGCATAGAATGGTAGTTTGGGTTTCAAATGCTTTCCAATATGCCTGCTAATTACTCTCCTCAACACATGCTATACAAACCCAAAGCTTTTGACTTTGCCTGTCCATCTGTACCTATTGAAACTGTCAGTGCCCTACACAAGGGCTACCTCCTCCCAGACGTTCTTGAATCTCTGCACTATTCCATCGATCCTCCTGTAATGGTGCTTTATTTCTACCTCTCTGACACTGTTCTCAGTCCACAGAACACTGTGGTCATTTGGTTACTTGTCTTCTTCCCATCACTGAGCAGTGGGATTATAGGTGACCAGGGCTCCCACTCTCTCCCTCTCTCCCCTCTGAAAACCCAGTATATGCCACCACAGTACCTAATATTGGTGTCCAATACCACTATCATCCCTCATTCTTTTTTACAAATAAAGCAAATCTTTTATTTAGAAATTTAATTACAAATTATGATTGGTCTCTGACAAACATGAAAATCAGACTCTTATTCTTCAAATATTTGCTTTTTCTGTTTCTTCAGAAGTTATAGTTAAGTCTACTGGAGTCTATATTTTTAACCCAGAACATTTTACTAACATAGCCACTATCATTCCTGGCATATAATGAATAGTTGAACATTAAGATGTATCTAGTTGAGTCTAATTGATTCAAGTAGTTAGAAAACACACAAAACTCTTGGTATCTCCTTGGCACCATTTTCTCACTCTTTATTCAAAATTTTACCAAAGTTAGAGGACAGAGCCACTTCCTAGCAACCAATGAATGCTAATACTTTCAGTATACTAATAAAATACATTTTAATATGCTTGTATTGGTGCACTACAGTCACACATAACAGTGAGGTTCAAAGTGATAAGAACATACATGCACAAAGCCCTTGGTGAGCTTCCCCTTGGGTCTGCCCACCCCCAAGTACCTGAGACTGAGATTGGCATTGATAATTTCATATACATACATTGCATCATTTAAAGTATCTTCTTCCTAGTTCCCTAACCTGGTTTGGATAAAATTCATGCAAACCTTATTGCATTGCAGAAAAAAAATTTTTAAAAACTCTAAAAAATAACTAACTCAACACCACTCACCAAGAAAACTGAACTCAGATACATTTTTTTTTAATAACAGGGAAGTATTTGTTCAAAAGAGATTAGACTCACAGTAACAAAGAAATTTCATGTATGATTTAAAATATACTTTATAGCCCCCAAATAGTCAATTGTTTATCTTAAGTATAGTAGCTACTTATACTGGGAGCCCATGAAAAACTTGCTCATACATTCAGTTCTCTGCCACCTGTGCTTATTACACAGATCTCTAAGTCTGGGATTATAATTTCCATAGGTTCATGACTCTGGTTTTGTTGTTGTTGTTTGTTTTGGGTTATGTTTTTTTGGTGCTGGGGATTGAACCTAGGTGATCTACCTCCAAGCCAGCTACACCCTTGGCCTTTTTTTTTTTTTTTTTTTTTTTGAAACAGGATCTAACTAGTTGCTGAGAATGGCTTCCAACCTGTGATCCTCCTGTCTTACCTTCCCAAGTACTGGGATTATAGGCCTGTCTCAGTATCTAAAAACAATGCTATTCAATTGTGTCAAAACATACAGAGTAGTAACGTTTTACAGGAAAGAAAATTAAGGAAAGTCACCCCCAAAAAAATCATTCTCACAATAAACTTCCCAACCCAACCGTGTTCTCAAATCAATCACTTCCCAGCACAGGAACTTTAAAGATAACACATTTACCAAAATAGGCTTCCGTTGAAGGAACCGGGAAGGCAGTAAAAAAAAACTGCACACTTCTTTTTTACTTTTGAAAAATTGCTTCTAACAAATTATAAATTTCTATTTCCATTCAAAGAAAATTATGTTCAGTGAAGTCCCTTAGGGCCTGAAGGCTTCTGAAGACTATTCTATTTTTAACTTACATCTTTCCATTGTTCCTGTCAGAAGTAAGGGATCTCTAGGCTCCCAGACCTTGGAAACCTTCAAGGGGGGAGCTCCCAAGCTGCAGGCAAAATTATTTTCAACTTCTGGCCTTCCTGATGTCATTTATTAGTTTCACATGACAACATCTCATCTTTCACCTCTGACTCAGTGAGAAAAAACTCAAGACTTCTGTCTGGAAGTGCCTCATTTCAAATGCACCCAAGAAGCTGCATTAGTAATTTGCTGGAAAGGCCTGCTACTATCATTATCTTCCTCCTCCTCCTCCTCCTCCTCCTCCTCCTCCTCCTCCTCCTCCTCCTCCTCCTCCTCCTCCTCCTCCTCAGTTCTTCAAAGCCACTGTCACACCCTTTATCTCATAGGAACCTCATTACAAATCTATCAGGGTAGGCACATTCACATACATTCCCATTCTCTCATATCTCTTCTCTTCTCTTCTCTTCTCTTCTCTTCTCTTCTCTTCTCTTCTCTTCCCTCCCTCCCTCTCCTAAAGAAAAGGAAACCATGTCCCAAATTTAAACAGCCTAATCAATAGGGGGGAAAAAATAAGGACTTTTGTTTCCCCACTGCCCCAAACTGACCATGAACTGGAACACTTCACCTGTATCCCAGGAAACCACCTGGAGTCTCCTGTTACTTTCCCGAGTTACCACTGCACAGCCTTGTCAGTTCCAAATTCTAAGGGATCAGATCTACCTCCTAAAAAGTTATGCCTCCACCAGTATGTCAGACTTGACTTAGGAATTGGAATAAATAAAAATACATATATCTGTAAGGGATTGAAATTAGAATCTTTATACCTTCACAAACATGGGAAAACAAATTGTGTTAATGTAGCAGGAAGAAAAAGAGTTTGGAAGTCTTTCCAAAATGTAGTCCATTGAAATTAATCAGATCTCTACACTGCCAATATATATCATAAATGTCTATTCTTATTTTTTAAATGTTAAGACTATATCACTTTAAAAAGAAAGTAGTATTAATCCCCAATATATTTTCCTGTATAAAGACTATAATTTATGATATATAGTCACTAAGACTATTTGAAAAATAGTCTTACCATGGCCAACATTCTAGTGAAAATTAACCAGCACCAAAACATTAACTCATACTTATGATATACATAAAATTACTATCTAGTCAGTTAAAGGTATTTCTGGGCACCGACTGCAGTGCTCCTTCTGCTTCACAACATAATCTCCTGGAGCATTTCAAAGCATATGATGACTTAATGGGGTGGGATTAGGGCACTGACAATGTCCAGTTCCCCGGAAAGTCTAATGTGTGGCTAGGTTGGGAACTAATGACTGTGTGCAAGTCACTCAGGGTACAAAGATGGAAGAAGGAACAGGGAAGCGATGGCTTCTGGGAAAATCCTAAAGGAGGAAGAGAACACCATCAGTAATCGCAGAGGTGATCCTATCTGCTGACAGCAAAAAGAAATTCAGAAAGGCAGAAGACCTGCAAGGAGAAAGATGATCCACTCTCAACACAACAGTGCTAGTGACAGCTGGAACCGTGGGGGCTGCAGAGAGACGAGGTAGGCAAAGGCCTGAGAGGTGCATCTGTAGGAACATTAGGCAGAGGAGGACTGGCCGAAACCAAAGGATCCCATCACAGGGCTTGGAGAGCTGCCTGTGGGAACCCAGAACTGAGCCTTAGGAGATACCAGCATGAAAGGGCAGGAGAAAGGAGAGAACTGGAATATGGGGAGGTAGGAAGAGGGAAACACACACACACACACACACACACACACACACACACACACACACACTTCCAGCAAAGTACTTAAGTCATTTAAGCATTAGCTATAAAATGTTCAGAAATTCCAGATTTCAAGATTCATTTTTCACATTTAGGCAAAGCTGTTTTCATATTCTTGAAAGAAGTGCTTTAATGACGATCTTACTGTATAATTAGTTCAAACACAATTTCAAAAGACACTGAGCTCCAGGCTCTTGTTCAGAAGGGGAAACAGAGAAGTATTCTCCACCCTCCGGAAATGTATTGAACTGTAGGTCCAAACATACCAAACTTATAATCAAATGCTAGATTTTGTGGTGGAGGAAGCTCTGCTTGCAGCAAAGAAGGAAAAACAGAACTGAATTTTCAGATTTGGGCTGTAAACTGGATTCCCAATGGAGAGAAAGTGAAAGATAACAAGATAAACAACAGTGACTAAGTTATGACACATCCTTTAACGTCCTTTAAAGTGGTTATGTGTTTCCAGAGTACAAAAACGTCATTCACTGCAGAATTATTCATAAGAATAATCTCTCTGCTATATTGCTGCTATATGTTATCATGCCATTTTGAAGAACTAAGGGCATGCATCTTGTGTTTTTCTTTAGTCTAAAAAGAATCCATGCCAAGGATATGGGAAAACAGGATCCCTTATACATGGCTGGTAGGATTGCAAATTGGTACAGCCACTGTGGAGATCAGATTGGAGGTACCTCAGAAGACTAGGTCGAATCTTCATATAACCCAGCTATACCACCCCTGGGTATCTTTCCAAAAGAACTAAAGTCAGAATAGTATAGTGATAAATGTATATCCATGTTTATAGAAGCACAATTCACAATGGCCATGTGGGACGATATGAGATCCTTTCAAACTGAGTCTTTCTCTCTTTTCCCTAGTCGTATTCCATATTCCTAGATTTTCAACAACACCCACCAAACATTTAGCTCATTATCATAATATTAATGAAGGGCAAAGACAGCCTCTGGCTAAACTTTTTCTCTTCCTTTTTTAGGATAAAGAACTATATTTTGATAGACCTGAGATCAAGAGCACAAAACTAAAAGAAGTCAGAACTTCATTTAATGTAACAGGATTTGAAAATAATTATCCAGAAATGAAACAAAGCTCCATGACACAGGGGAAGCCCAAGTGTAAAGTCTGAGAATGGTCATGGGCTTCACAGGTGAACAGATTTGGTTTTGAGTCCCAGTTTCCTCCAGGCCAAAAGTCACATATCAAATAAGACTTAAGTCATTCTTTCCTTATTTCTAACATGGGAAGAGTTACCATGACAGCTCTGGGCCAGGCACCCTTCTATGAAATTTACATCTACTAAATCATTGAATCCTCAAAATAATTCTAAAAGTTGGGCACTACAACATTTTGCCAAAGGGGAAACTGAGGCAAGAGAGGCTACATAATTTGACAACGGTCATCTGAGAAGCAAATATAGTGATGAGATTCATTCAGTTTTGTGCCTAGAATCTATACCTTCTATCACTACACTATTAAAATATCATTAGGCTTTTATGAAGATTCAGTGAAATAATGTACCTGACACAGAAAATGGCAGTTATTCCAAAAACTGTAGCTGCTGTTATAATTTATTATTACTGAACATAAAATAACAACACCGCTTATTATATAATGTCTTAGTATATACAGTTATATGGTTGTTAAGCTGCCTGATGTTGGGCATGTTCAAGCAGAAAATAGATGTACTCCCCTCAGGGGTCTCTAGAGTTCTTTTCCCTTCTATGACTTTCTTCCATTGTTGCTCAATCTGGTACTCAGAACTGTAGAGAAAAATGTAATATGTCAGCTCCATTTCTTCCTGTGGGGTCAGGTTTCACCAAACCTATTACTACCTAGCAAATCTCTAGCCAAAGCAAATAAAGGTGGTTTTGAGTATTCTGATACTACACCAACAAGGAGAAGACATTACTAAAAACGGAAGGCTACATAACATGGCTATTGTGAATTTGCTTCTATAAACATGCATATGCATATATTACTATAATATTCTGATTTCATTCTCTTTGGAAAGATACCTAGGAGTGGTATAGCTGGATCATATGGTGGATCCATTCCCAATTTTCTGAGGAATTTCCACACTGATCTCCATAGTGGCTGTACTAATTTGCAATTCTACCAACCGTGTAAAAGAATTACTATTTCTGTATATCCTCACTAAGATTTATTGTTGTTTGTCTTCTTGTTGATTGCAATTGTGATTCTATCTAACCACCACTGATTGTGGTTAGATAGAATCTCAGGTGTCCTTCAATGATGAAATGGGTTACAAAATGATGGTATATGCATACAATGGAATTCTACTCAGCAAGAAAGAAGAACAAAATTATGTCCTTTGCAGGAAAATGGATGGACCTGGAGGATATTGTGTTAAATGAGATTAGCCAGTCAGAGAAAGTGGAAGGTCATATATTTTCTCTCCTATGTGGAACAAGGGAGTGATGGAGATACCAGAGGCACTCCAGATAATGGAGAAGAAATTTCAATGGAGCCAGGGAGATGGTCTAAGGAGAAGTGTGGAGAAGGGGAGAGGGAAAATCAATGGAGAAAACACTTCCACTGACATGTACATATGTGAGAACACCAATGCCAAATTCAATATCTTGTAAGGAAAAGGGTGGAGGGAAAGGGAATCAGGGGAGAGCCCACCAATTGTTGTGTGCATGTATGTCACTATCACTATAAACTACATTATTATGTAAAACTCTAATGGATCAATCAAAGTATATAAAAAGGAAAAAAAAAAGAAGAAAAATGGAAGGCGTGGACCATTGTTTAAAACTTCAAGATACAACTTAGGCTGTCGATACAAACACTTGTTGAGTTTCGATGTCCTGACTCCATCTGGTAACTGTCCAGTGAAAAGGGTTTTGTGTTCCTTATGTTCCTTATTTCTTTTCAACTCTTTGATGCTGAGATAGACAGTGTAAGACACTTCTGTAAGCTGGTGTTTCTCCAAGAAAGTCACTAGGGATAGAATCCCAGAAAGTTAGAGAGTAGTATAACTACAGTACAGACAATTTCTCTAACCAAATTGCCTCCTTCTACATTCTCTTCTTGGCACAACTTGTACTTTTAAAAATAGTAGTCCAATTTCACAAGCAAGTTGGAACCTACTGATCCTCCTTTCTAAAATACTGCATTCCTTCTGTTCCTAGTAATGCACAAAGCATGTCTCTTAAACATACTTGTCAAGCTATCCTTTTTAACAGGGCCAATTCCTTTTCTCCTGAGACAAATGCCTGAAAACCAGAAGCCTTAGAACATACAAGAATCATTGTATTCCTGACATGTTTAGCAATGAACTTAGAGTAGTCCCTACTTCCCACATCGATTCCCCTCCCTCTTGATGACCAGAAGTACAGTTCTCTGGGAGATGTGGGACTAGGACCATCTTTATATTTAAAAGAGGTTTTATGTGATAAAAAATTTTCCCTTTAGGGACAATAATTAAATTATAAAAGTTTTATGTAAGGAGAAGATCCTAAGTTACTTTATTAATTACATGCTGGGCTTGGACAGAGGGAAGTAATTAAGCAATCTAATTGTGTTTTGTGTGTTATAATGTAATTGGCAAAGTATATATAATTGTCATTTCTCAATTATTTAATTGTGGAATTATACTGTTTTGCAATGCTTAAATAGACAAACTGAACTGTTCCATAAGATGCTTAAATGAATTCATGTTCAAAGCAATAACAATTTTAAAGGTTATTCAAGGAGAACATCTTAAATGCTATATTTTCACTTATTGTCTTGGTATTTTGACCAACCCATTTGCCTCGAGATGACTCAAATGTGAAAATTGGGCACTGGATGATCTCACAAGTCCCTTTCTGATTCTATAGCTATTCTAGAAGGTTCTCTTTCTGTCCCCCAAGAAATTATTTCTACTAAAAACTGACTCATTCTCATTTTCTACTCCCTATTGTTTCTTTTTATCTGGAGAGTTATTTCTTAAAAGAAAAAAAAAAGAAGTATGACTAACCCAAAAAAGACCAATTGGCAAGCAATCATTTTGTCTTTTTTGGGGTACTGGGTATTAAACCCAGGGACAGTCTACCTCCAAGCTACCCATTGTTATTTCTTTTTGTATTTTGAGACAGGTTCTCACCAAGTTGCCCAGGTTGACCTTGAGTTTGAGATTTTCCTGCCTCGGCCTCCCAAGCAGCTGAGATTACAGGTGTGACACATGGCAAGTAATCAACTCCTGCTCAATAAGTAAATCTTTCCCATGGCCACTTGAATTTATAATCATATCCTATATCCTCAGACTTTTTTAAACAAGAGTATGTAATATATGTATGTACATGTATGTGAGTATTATCTACATGTATGCAAGTGTGTGACCTGTGTGTGTAGAGTCTCCCAGGATTGAAGGGCACGTAGCTCACCTGTGTTATTTTCTGTGCCCCATCCTGAATTATTTGTAAACAAAAAAGGGAAGAATTATCATTATAAATTATTTGATTCAATTATATCTAGGACTAACCAGCCATGTCCCTAGTGAAACTGAAGCCATGGGAGTACAGGTGATCCCCTAGGGGAGGCAGGTGGCAGGAGGGAGCAGCCCATCTTTCTAGGAACTACACATTTCTCTGGAAAAATCTGAAGGCAGGAAGAACAAATATTGGTTTAAAAATTGGCCTAATAGACTATACCTATCAGTAACTAAAATGCCAAAAACCATTAAAAAACATTTTTTTCCAGCTTCCTCAAAAGACATGGTCAAAACTGAAGATGACAAGCTGGGTGTGGTGGTGCACAGCTGTAATCCCGGTACTTGGGAGGCTGAGACAGGAGGATGGCAGGTCAGTGGCCAGTTTCAGCTATTTAGTAGGGTCCTCTGTAACTTAGTGAGACCCTTTTTCAAAATTAAAAAAAAAAATAGGTCTGGGAGTATAGCTCAGAGGTAGAATGCACCTCAGTTCAATCCCCAGTAACACAAAAAGAATATAGGAAAATGACAAATGATGACACTATACATTTGTGTTTTGTGTTGTTTTGGGTATAAGCATTGAACCGAAGAGCATTCTACCACTGAGCTATACTTACAGCCTTTTTTTTTTTTTTTTACTTTTTTTTTAAGTTTTTGAAATCGGGTCTCGCTATATTGCTGAGGCTGTCCTGAAACCTAAAATCCTCCTGTCTCGGCCTCCCAACTCTTTATTTTTTATTATTTTTGGAAAGTGTGCCTGAAAATAATAATGCAGTACCCAGCAAAGGCTTTTCCTGCTCTTTTGTGGTTAAGGCCCTTTATTGGGGGCTACTGAGGTAAGAAAGAAGAAAAGGCAAAGCTGGGGTGGTGACAAGCTCTGGCTGAATGATGACCTTCTCACTCCCAGTTCTGGCCCAGCCCCACCGCACACTCAAATTCCAGGAGTAGCCGGGTGTGCTGGCGCATGCTTGTAATCCCCGCGCTTGGGAGGCAGAGACAGGAGGATCGCGCAGGTTCGAAGCCAGCCACGCGCGCTGGCTTAGGAGACCCTGTTTCCAAAATAAAAATGTAAAAATAGGTCTGGAAGTGTAGCCCGGAGGTAGAAGGGCTTCCAGGAAGCCCAGTACCACCAAAAAAAAAAAAAAAAAAAAAAAAAAAAAAAAAAAAAAAAAAAAAAAATTCCAGGAGTAACAGAGGCAAGCAGAAGTAAGGGAACAGAAACGAAGAGACAGAAGAGGAGAGAACACTGCCTGCACATGCTTATAGTGACTTCTTTCCAAAGGCTGCAGTATGAAAAGGGAAGGGGGGGGTGGACTTCACAGCTGAGAAACCCAGCCAAGGTGAATAAGGTTAACCTCAACGGTGGCGTGTTGCCCTTGATAGGACAGGGTGGGAATGACACATTCCCTCTCAGGTCTCTCTTCTTGATCCCATAACCCCAAGTCCAGTCATGAGAAAAACATCAAGCCAATCCTAACTGAGGAACGCTCCATGAAATTCCTGCCTACTCCTCTTCACAACAATTAAGGTCATGAGAAAACGCCTGAGAAGCTGCCACAGCCAAGGGGAGCCTAGGCAGATGTGACTAAATGCAACCCAGCATCCTGGATGGGATCCTGCAGCAGAGAAAGACAAGAGGCAAAAGGCAAGGGATGCTAAGTAAAGCATGGACTTCAGTTACTACTAATGCATCCATACTGGATCACTAGTTATAGCAGATATACTACACTAGTATAAGATAAAGTCAAAGGTGATATGTGGGAACCTTGTGCTTTTGATTTAGATCTATGAATCTAAAACTATTCTAAAAATAAAAGTTTAATTTTAAGAAAAAGAAGCCAAAGACCTTACTCTTTTACATGTAGCACCCAATTAACTTTTGAAGCAACTTTTTAATTATATTTCAAATATATGGGATAAATAAGAACTAAACATTAAAGGAAATACTACCAACTAGAAGTGAAAGAAAAGACTTCTCTAACAATACCAAGAAAATGGCCTCCCCACAGAAGCAAAAGAAAATAAAAGAACTGCTAAAAAGAAAAAAGGTCTTTAATTAGCACTCTCATCAAAATTCAGAAAGACACTAGTATCTGTGTTATATAAGCAAGGATCTTTGATGAAGGAACAACCAGAAAACATTATTTTGAAATGTAAAAAGAAGATGATCATTGCTGAAAATTTTTTCATATTTTGTTTTTGTTTTTGTTTTTTTGTTTTGTTTTGGTGGTACTGGGGTTCCTGGAAACCATTCTACCTCCGGGCTACACTCCCAGACACCTATTTTTTATATATTGTTTTTTATTTGGAAACAGGGTCTCTTAAGCCATCAAGGCTGGCTTCGAACCTGCGTGATCCTCCTGTCTCCACTTCCCAAGCACAAGGATTACAAGCGTGCGCCACCATGCCCAGCCCATTGCTGAAATTTTAAATCAATAGACTTGTAAAACAAAGTAAAAAATATTCCAGATTAAAAATCAAAAATGAAAAATACAAAAGAAGGAATGAGAGGGTATGATAAGACTTTCCTATATATATATATATATATTTTTTTTTTTTTTTTTTTTTCTGGTACTGGGGTTCCTGGAAGCCCTTCTACCTCCGGGCTACACTTCCAGACCTATTTTTACATTTTTCTATTTGGAAACAGGGTCTCCTAAGCCAGCGCATGCGCCTGGCTTCGAACCTGCATGATCCTCCTGTCTCTGCCTCCCAAGCGCGGGGATTACAAGCGTGTACCACCACGCCCGGCTCCTATATCTTTTTTATTATAAGATATATGTAATAAAATTTACCATCTTAACCATTTTGAAGTAAACAATTAATGGTCTTGAGGCCATTCACATTGTTGAATAACCATCACCCATCTCCAGAACTCTTTTAATCTTAAAAAACTAGAAACTATCCAGTAAATGACACTTCAACACTTCCGACTCTTCTCCCTACTCCTCCAGCCCCTGGCTACTTTATTTGTATGAATTTGACTACTCCGGGTACCTTATATAAATATAGTAGTTGTCCTTTAATGACTGGCAAAATGTCTTCAAGTTACCATACTGTTAGAATTTTCTCTCTTCTTAACAGCTGAATAATATTCTTGTGTGTGATGTGTGTGTGTGTGTGTGTGTGTGTGTGTGTGTGTGTGTGTGTGATTTTATTTATTCACTCACCCACTGATGAACACCTGGGTTGCTCCTACTCCTACTTTTCTTTATTTCAGTACTGGGGATGGAAACCAGGGGTATTCTACCTCTGAACTACACCCCCAGCCCTATTTTTTATTCTTTATTTTGAAGCAAGGTCTCACTAAGTGGCAGAGGGCCTCAGTAGCTGAGGCTGCCAGAGAACCTGCAATCCTCCTGTCTCAACTTCCCAAGTACTGGGATTACAAGCATATGCCATCACGCCTGGATGCTCTTACTTTTTTACTTCCATGAATCCTTTTTATCTTGATCATGGTGGTAATTACACTACTAAATATATTTGTCAAAACTTACAGAACCATACATTAAAATAAGTGACTTTTACTTGTGTGTAAATTATGCCCCATTTAAAAAATTTTAAATATAAAAAAGAAAAAATTAAACTAAGAATTAACTGAGAAGCTCCAGTAAATTAAAAAGGGATTTATTTACAGGGTACAAATACAGAGACTATTAATGGAAAACATTTTCAATAAAATAACACCAGAATGATAAAGTTGGTTATCTATTTGTAGCAGAATCCATATGATCCAGCTATATCACTCCTGAGTATCTTTCCAAAGGTACTGAAATCAGAATATTACAGTGATACATGTATATCCATGTTCATAGCAGCACAATTCACAATAGCCAAATTATGGAACCAACATAGGTGTCCATCAACAGATGAATTAATTACAAAATTATGGGATATATACACGCAATGAACCCCAACCTCTCACTCTGCACAAGAGTCAACTCAAGATGGATCTAAGACCTGGAAATTAGACCAGAGATTTTGAAATTACTAGAGGAGGGCATAGGTCCAACACTCCAACATATAGGCACGGGTAGAAACTTCTTCAATAAGACCCTAAAGCTCAGGAAATTAAAATGAAAATTAATAAACTGATAGCATTAAATTTAAAAATTTCTATTCAGCAAAGGACACCATCAAGAGTCTAAAATAGAGGACCCACTGAATGAGAGAAGATCTTTGTCAGCTCTTCCTCTGATAGAAGATCAATATCTAGAATATACAAAGAACTGAAAAGACTTAACACTAAAAATGCAAATAACACAATCAAGAAATGAGCGACCAAACTAAATAGACACTTTACAAAGAAGAAATACAAATGGCCAATGAATACATGAAAAATGTTCAACAACATTAGCAATTAGGGAGATGAAAACCAAAACTATGCTAAGATTCCATCTATCCCCAGTTAGAATGGCAATCATCACGAAATCAAACGATAGTAAATGTTGATGAGGATGTGGGGAAATAGACTCTTCTACAATGTATAAAAGTAGGATTGCAAACAAGTACAGCTGCTATAGAGATTGGTGTGGAGATTTTTCAGAAAACTGAAAATGGATCCATCATATGATCCAGAAATACCACTCCTATCTTTCCAAAGGGACTAAAATCAGAATATTATAGTGATATGTGGATATCCATGTTCATAGCAGCACAATTCACAACAGCCAAATTATAGAACCAACCTAGATCTCCATCAACAGATGAATGAATTACAAAATTATGGGATATACATACAATGAAATTCTACTCAGCAATAAAGAACAAAATTATGTTATTTGCAGTGAAATGGATGGACCTGGAGAACATTATGTTAAATTAGATTCGCCAGTCACAGAAAGGAAAGGGTCATGTTTTCTCTCATATGCAGAGCCAGGGAATAATCAGGATACAAAAGAAAGTTTAGAAAATCTAAGAGAAACCCCAGTGGAGCAAGAGGGGTTCCAAGGGAGGCTGGTGCTGGCGGGGGAAGAATTAATAAAGAAAACACTTCCACCGATGTGATGTGCATGTGTGAAATCACCAGTGCCAATCTCACTGTCATGTATGGGGAAGGAGAGAGAGAGGGGAGGGAGCTGGGGGGAAGCTCAGCAAGTGCGGTATCTATCTATGTCACTATCACTCCGAATTACATTGTGATGTGAGACTACAATGCACTGATAATAGTGTGTGTGTGTGTGTGTGTGCAACACCAGAATATCATCCAAACTGAAGTTTCTACATCCTCAGACTGAAAGTGCCCATGGATGCTCAGCATGATGGTAAAGGAAACACTGTAAAACTTCAGGATACCAAGAAGACCTACAAAGGAAAGAGAATCAAACCATCAAGAAGACTCCTCATCAGCCAAGAAAGAAGCAAAACGACAGCAAAGGACAGAGAATCAAACCATCAGGACGACTGCTCATCAGCCAAGAAAGAAGCAAAAAGATGGCAAAGCAAATTTTTCAAGTGAAAATGACTGTCAACCCAGAATTTTTCAATTAGCCAAACTATAATGAGAGATGACAGATAAGAAAAAATGAAGAAAAATATGATATAGAACTCTTGTTTTTCAAATATCCTTTTGTAGGGTGCTATTTACAGATATGTTCTAGCAAAGTGCAGATTTAAATCATGAAAGAAGGCACATGATAGAGGAAACAGAGAATCCAACAAAGAGAGAGAGACTTCATAAGAAGATAGCTATGTGCCTAGAAAACCAATCAATCCATTTTGGGACAGAAAGATGGAACAAGACAACAAAATAAATGAGATTTGAGGCAGTGGTACTGAGCTTGAACCCAGAAGAGGGATTATAGCAAGAGCATAAAAAACATGCCCTCAAAACCAGAGGGCCACAGTTCAAATCCCAGTTCTGCTACTTAGTGCTGGAGTGGCCATGGACAATCTGCATGTCTCTATTTGTAATCTTCTCATCTTTAATAATTCCTATGTAATTAGTGATTGAGAGGATTAAATTAACTGATGCATATAAAAAGGTGGATATTAACTTAGCACAATAGGCCCTTCAATAAAGGTTGGTTATTAACCAGGTTCAGTGGCATACACCTATGATCCCAGTACTTGGGAGGCCGAGACAAGGGGATCTCTGGTTGGAGGACAGCCTCAGCAACTTAGTTAAACCCTGTTTGAAAATATAATAGGGTTGGGGATGGAGCTCAGAGGTAAAATGCCCTTCAGTTCAACCCCCAATACCCCAAAAAAGTAAAAACAGAAAAAAAAAAAGGTTGACCATTGATTACATTGATGGCAATATAAACACTGATTATTAATTCAACTATAAATAATGATTAAACCACATAGGTAACAAAGAGAAAGAATGCTGTGAAATCATAGAAAAGTTAAATCCTCATTGTCAGAACAGAATGTCAATATATTAGGTACTAATTGATTATTTAAGTATCCATGGAAACATATATTTTAGTGATTTGGTGGTAACTTGCAGAAGAAACATTGAAGTAAGTATTTAAAGTGGTTGCCTTTATATGAACAACGAAAGGCATCATGGGAAGTTTGAGAGGGTCCATGTTTTACATAAAAAGAGGGAAAAAAGACCAAAAGTTTTAGGGGACAACCAGAAAAATTGTAATATGGTCTGATTATTATCTATTATAGAATTATTAATTTTGTATGTGATCTGGATCTGTGATTATGAAGGAGGAGAATGGTTTTATTCTTGGGAGATATTCATACCTACTAAGTATTTAGTGAGTAAATATGATATATGCAAATTATTTTTAAATGAATAAGATAAAACTTACATACAGCTTTATATTCTCATGTACGTATGTGTTTTAAATTTATATTTACATATAAATACAGAGAGAAGACAAACAACAAAAATGTTATTTTTTATTACTTGGTACATTACAATTTTATGTATAATATAGAGAGAAGACAAACATAACAAAAATGTTATTTATTGTTTTTATTATTTGATGCACTGTAATTTTACATTAATCTCAAGGTGGCTGTACTAGTTTGCCGGCTCAGTAACAGTGTAAGAGTCCCTATTTCCCCACATCTTCACCAGCCATTTATTCTTTTTGTTCTTGATAACTGTCATCCTAACTGGAGTCAGAATGTAGTTTAAATTTGCAATTTCTTGATTGCTAAAGAAGTTGAATATTTTTTTCATATATTTGTTGACCATTTGTATTTCTTCTTTTAAGAAGAATATATTCAGTTTGACTGTCCAAACTCAAGATGATTCAAAGACCTAGAAATCAGACCAGAAACTCTGAAACTGCTAGAAGAGGGCATAAGACCAACACTCCAACATATAGGTACAAATAGGAACTTTCTCAGTAAGACCCAAAAGCTCAGGAAATTAAAACAAAAATTAATGAATGAGATGGCACTAAATTAAAAAGCTTCTGTGCAGCAAAGAAAACCATGAACATTCTAAAGGGAGAGCTAATAGAATGGGAAAAAATCTTCATCATCTACTTATCTGACAAAGGTCTAATATCTAGAATATACAAAGAGCTTAAAAGGCTTAACACTAAAAATTTTTTATTTAGATATTAATGTTAAATATATGTAAATCAAATATGTGTTCATAATACTATTCTTTCAATTATTCTGTTTAAAACTTTAATATTACCATGGCTATAATTTTTCCCATACACATGTTAATTTACAAAAATTTTTAAAGAAAATATTTATTACAATTTCCCTTAAATTCTCACGCTAAGATACATATATCACTGATAATTTCTATTTTTATTACATATTAGTTTAAGTTCCTATTTTTATAATTTCTTTATGTTGTTATAACAACAAATTATCTTCTGATGTGCCTAATGGGTCTGTTAACTAAAATGTATGGCACTAAAACTCTTATCTAAATCATTTAAGAAACCATAAAAAGGACTAAAAAGAATGCTTTTTGGAATACTTAGCATCAGATTCTAGACTTTATCTTCAGTGAGACAACTATTCAGGAATCTTACACATTTTGAACAAGAAGAAAAAAAAAAAAAAACGGTCCAACTGTATTTGAAAAACATTAGAGTTAAAGGAAATGGTTACATAAATCCCCTGGATCTGTTGGAGGATATGCATGCTGGTAAAACGAGTGTCTATTTTTCATCCACCAATATTCAGAGAACATAAATCATGTCCCAAACTTTCTTCTCAGAGGTGGATGCAGCTTACAAAGCCATTATTATAAAATATAAACTACTGCATCTATAATAATATAGTTGATATAATTTACCTTTTTCCTAAATTCTTTTATATTTGATGGGGTATGTTGTTATAATTGCCTCTTTTTCATGCACAAGGACATAAAGAAATAAATAGGGAAAAATAAAACACTACCAATCTAAACATAGCTGTCATATGACAGAAATCCTCTGGTCTGGCCTCCAAGTAGTCTGTACACTAAGTAGGTCAGTACAGCTAAGTACTCTACATATATATAGGCATATCATGTTATCATCATCTCATACACCATCAAGAAACATTTAGACCACTAAAGTGAGACCTCAGAGACGACATGATCTGCTTTCTCATCATAGAGGAAGACACGGGACCCCACAGCACAAGCTTGTCCTGGTGCCAGAGCCGCTTGGCGAGAGAAGCAGACCTGAGCCCAGGTCTGGTTGCAGGGTTCTTGCCAAAGATCACCTGGTTCACAGACCCATTTTTTTTTCCAGTATGTAGACTGCAATAGATGTGTGAAAATAATGAACAAAAAATAAGTGCTATAAATATATGTAATGTGTTCAAATTAAATTGGTTTTATTAATGAATTGGAATGAAAGGTGATTTCTAGCTTAGAGGATTTTACAATAAAAAGGGAGAAAAAAATGGCTGTTGCTCCCTATGGGTTTTGTTATCAATGTTTTATAAAAAGTAACTTAAGAAATGTTATTTGTGGAGAAACTGTTTAAGAATGTTTGAATTGTGTCCAATAAAAAGGGGCATTTAGTCAAGTCATCAGGGTGTTTAAGAAGCCAACTGAGGGTACAGCATTAGTCCTTGCAGAGGAAGAAAGACTCTCAAGAAAGAACAAGTTACTCTGAACTCTATTACCCCCAAGGCTTAGCACTATTGAGTGCACAGCGACAATGTAAAGGAAGAGAAGATGGGATTAGCATTTAAATTACCATCTAAGAGTAAACTCTGTAATCAAGAGGCCTCCAAACTTAAAAAAACACTTGAGAGTCATCTGTTCTGAGACACTAAGGTATCTCAAGAAAAGGTACATTGATGGTGCTGATGGGAAAGTAGAGTGCAAAAGAGGATAGTGGCTCAGAGGTAGAGCTGGAAGTCTACTCTGGAGCTGTAAATATGTCTGGGAAGAAAGGGAACTCTCCTTGGGAAATGTGATGGCCTTAGGAGGCCTAAAACCTAACCTTTCACATAACATCTGTCAACTTTAACTTAGCCCAGTCTCGATGCTGCCATTCAGGAGGCTTTGCTATTTTATCTAGATTTTGCTGGTTCTCCTACAAGGCAATACTATGTGCCCTGAAGTCATGAATTTATTCTAATGCAGAAGTAGATAATCCTATTATAAATTAACTTCCAAACTATGGCCATCACTGAGAAATAATATATTAGCTCTTCTACAATATGACTGAAACACAATAGATTCAAAGTCAATCATAGCAGAAGGACAGAAGAGAAAAAGATTCAAGAACTATGTTCACCTTTAGTGATACAGCTTAACTGGCACAATAATGATGCCACAATCCCTACGTCAGCTCATTTTATACATATGTGTTAAATGTACCTATCATCCATTCTCGAGAAGGAGCAGTATTGAGAACATCACATTTGAAATACCAAATACATAATGATTATAAATGTAAAAGAACTTTCCTAATGTTCTCTACTTACCAGGAAACTAATAAACGGAGAAAGACGGATGGCTAGAGGGAGCATCATTTTGCTGTCATCACAAAGGTAGTTGCTTCAGGTGGGAGTTATCACTGGATGCTTGAGGACTGAGTTCTGATAAATATGGGTGTTGGCAAAACCGTCAAAACTCTCTCCACAGAACACTAATCAGTCACAAGTAGGGACAGAGTAAACTCAGCATGGGTCCACCTGGCATACATCAACATGACAGGTGACCAAGGCTGACCTCCCAGTGGTGGACAAGTCAGCATCTGTGCTCCAGTGGGATTCCCTGGGAGGAGCACGGTCTCACGACAGTACCTGCCACTGAGAATATGTTAACTGACTATTGATGAAGAAACTCCAGAAAGAGGCTGGTGTCTTATATAATTAAAGGCCTGGACTCTTTATTTTTTTAACAATTTTTTTATTGAACATAAATAGTATACATTTACACTATATTTGGTGCCCTCTCCCCCCCACCCCCATTTTCTCTTCCCCCCTCCCACCAATGGTTGTCCAGGTTAACCATGTCTTATTCATAATTTTACACATGTTCAGGTGTAGACCCTCATTAATCAAGATCGGCCTTTCTCCTCTCCTATCTTTCCATTAAAACTTAGCTAGTATTTCCCCTCTAATATCTGGAGTCCCACTGGTATCCTTTGTGTTTTCTAGTTTGGGCATATTAGAGGAAACATGTGTATCTTCTTCTGTGCTTGGCTGATCTCACTTAACATGATGTTCTCCAGGGCTTTCCATCTTCTTGCAAATGATATAATTTTGTTCTTCCTTATGGCTGAATAGAATTCCATTGTGTGTATTTCCCACAGTTTTGCTAACCATTCATCTGTTGATGGTGATCTGGGTTGGTTCCATATTTTGGCTATTACAAATTGTGCTGCTATGAACATAGGTATGCATATGTTGCTGTATTTCTCTGAATTCAACCCCTTTGGAAAGATACCCAGGAGTGGTATAGCTGGATCATATGGTGGATCTATTCCCACCTTTCTTAGGAATCTCCACACAGATCTCCATAGTGGCTGAACTAGTTTACACTCCCACCAACAGTGTAAAAGAGTTCCTCTTTCCCCACATCCTCGCCAGCATTTGTTGTTGTTTGATTTCTTTATGCTTGCTACTCTGACTGGGGTTAGATGGAATCTCAGTGTAGTTTTGATTTGCATCTCCCTGATGGCCAGTGATGAAGAACATCTTTTCATGTATCTATTAGCCCTTTGTATCTCTTCTTTAAGGCCTGGACTCTTTAAAGCTGTCAAGGATACAAAAGACAGGTAAAGACTGAGGACCTTTTTGAAACCAAAGAAGTCTAAGGAAACATGAAAATTAAGTGCAATACATATTACTGGACAGGACCTTGGATCAGAAGAAAAAAGACCTATTGTTGAGTTCCCAATTTGACTGTATAAACTGAATGGGAGTGTTGTACCAATGCTTATTTCCTGGTCTGGAGTGTTGTATAATAGTTATATAGAAGAAAATTCTTGTTTGAGGAAAATGCACACTGAAAAGGTTAGAGGTAATGAGACATCCTATTTACAGATTGCTGCCGTTAGGTTAAAAAAACTAGAGAACACACACACACACACACACACACACACACACACACACACACACCGAGCACACACAATGGACAAAATACATTAACATGTTAATAAATGGGAAATCTGGGAGTACAAGAGTTCTTTGTTCCACTTCCCAATTTTTCTGAAGGACTGAAATCACTTCAAAACTAATTACTAAAAATAAACCATTGGGAAAATATGTATCATTATAACCCAGGCAATATATTTAATTAAAGAGAAAAATGTCTATATGAAAATAAGCCTAATTTTTTAGCCGCTAAAACTTTATACTTTGGGAAGTGGACAACCAAATTGGTTAAATCTGTTTTAAGTAATACAATAGTTTTCTCCCTGTAAAAGTTACTATATTATTGGCTTACCAAACTGATCCTTTCTTGAGGAGTTTGAATAAAGACAGAAAAGTCATCTGGGCTGGATATGATGGTCTATGCCTGTAATCTCAGCTACTCGGGAGGCTGAAGCAGGGCGACTGCAGGTTTGAGGCCTGCTCACAGTAATTTGGTGAAACCCTGTTTCAAAAAAGGGAGGTGGGAATGGGATATAGCTCAGTGATGAAGAGCACCTGGGTTCAATTCCCAGTACTATGCACACACCAAGAAATAAAATGAAGGGGGAGGCTGAGGATGTACCTCTGTGGTAGAGTACTGGCCTAGAATGTGCAAGGCCCTGGGTTTAATCCCCAGCATAACAAAATTAAAAAAGAAGAGTGGTTTGGTTAATAGCATCAGAAGTAGCAAAAGTAGGCCTAGAGCTCCTGATGTGCCCCTCAGGGACTGGAACAGCCTCTCCATATCTCAGTACTTTTCCATCCTGATGTGTCCCACTCCATTGTGAGGAATTCTATAACTAACACGCCACCAACAGTCAAATACCATAGGAGCCAATCCTCACAGAAAAGTTTTAATATAGTTTAAAGGAGTATCCAACATACTCATTCATCAACAGATAAGTGGATAAATCAAACACTGTATTCATAAGACAGAAATACTTATAGCAGTTATAACAAATATTATAGATCCATATCAAAGAAGGTCCCAGTGATTCCTTTCATACTGACAACCTTCTCTTCAATTAATTATTTGGCCTACATTATAATAATATATGTAATAACTATAATATACAACATATATTTCACTTGTGCAAACTTTAAAAACTGATTAGAAGTATACTGTATTTAATTTATGAATATAATATCCAAATATGCAAATTAAAAAGAAAACAGACTAGAAGAGAGGCACTGAATCATTATGAACTGGTTATTGTAAAATGCTGAAGGGAAATCAGACTAGAGATGAAGTATCAAGCAAATTTTATCTGTAATGTTTCATTTCCTTTATGAAACAAAAAAACGACTATAATGGCAAAATGCTGGTAATTTTCTATTCTGGATGGTAGGCCAAAACACTTGTTATATAATGATGTTGATACAGAGGGGCTT
Source organism: Muscardinus avellanarius (assembly GCF_963383645.1). Lineage (NCBI taxonomy): Eukaryota > Metazoa > Chordata > Mammalia > Rodentia > Gliridae > Muscardinus > Muscardinus avellanarius. The sequence goes on from NC_137787.1 coordinate 67,267,860, forward strand.
ACTCATAATAACAACCATTTCCAGGCTGCACAATTTAACACAAAAAACTGGAATATGATTGGGGTCTAAAGTAAGTCCTGGCTATTTAGCTAGAAGTCAGATGCTGGCGTGAGCCAGTACAAACTTTATGCTGAAAAGATTCAGCTTCTGATGTGAGACTTCTCATTGAATATACTAATATTAAGTGCTCTATAACTTTGCAAACTGTTATTAATTTTTCAAAAGTAATTCATAAAGTTAAAATGAGGAATTAAGAATCACCTGCTTTTCTCTGAAGCCCTGATAACTAGACCAGTGTTTAATTGGCATACTTCAGTTTTAATGATGACAGGCTCATTTAAAAAAAAAGTTGTACAGCAAATACAAAGGCAGCCCTTATGTTACAGCTTAAAAAATGCTAATATTGACACAAAAGTAAAGCAAGCATAATTGGTACTACTTATCTGTCACCTATATAAAGTACCATAATATGCTTACCACAGACTCTATTGACAGCACTTACTATGAAAGCACTACTACATGGTCACACCCAACTGGTCCTTTATTGGGGGGGCGAGTTTACATATACAAATATAAGTGCTCATCAATATTACACATAGAGACTAAAAGCACTATAAGAAATAGCCCTTAACCTAAAATCTTATCACCTAATTATAGAAATAAAAAACATAACAAAAATGAGTTTGTACTAAATAACATCATTAAGAGCGACCAGTACTTAAGTGAGGAAAAACTCATAGAAGAAACACAGATGAGATGGAATGGGTAGAGAGGTAGGTGAGAAAACTTCAAAGAGAAAAAAGTACATAAGCCTAGACAGAGACAGATGAAAAGACGTGGTGGAGACAAGACAGCTCCTGAGAGGTAAGAGTGAGTTCATAGAAGATACGGGATCTATCACTGAACGGATGGATGTCAGCATTTGGGAAGACTTACTGATTTTTAAGATGGCTAAAGATAGTTTAACCTGATGAGATTTAAAAGAGATGAATATAAGCCGGGTGTGGTGGTGCACACCTGTATTCCCAGTACTTGGGAAGCTGTGACAGGAAAGTCACAAGTTCAGAGCCAACATCAGCTGCTTTGTGAGGTGAGGCCCTCCACAACTTAGACCATGTTTCAGAAGAAAGAATAAAAAATAGGGCTGGTGGTGTAGCTCAGAGGTAGAACGCCACTGGGTTCAATCCCGAGTATAGCAAAAAATAATAATAATAATAAAGAGAGAGAGAGAGAGAGAGAGAGAGAGAGAGAGAGAGAGAGAAGAGAGAAGAGAAATGCACATCACCGAGGGTGAAATCCAAGTCTTTATAGTGACCTACGAGGCCTACAGAGTTTGAATGCCGGATCATCAACCTCACGGTCAACGTTCACCTTCCCTCCCAGTCCTTGGCGCTGGCCTCCTGACTATAAGCCTCATGCATGGGGGCCACTCTCAAATTGGTGCCCTCGCATGTGAAGGTCCCCCGACCCAATATTTCCTTCCTCACTTGTTGTAATGACTCAGTCCCTCACTACCTTTATATCTTCACTTAATAGTCACCTTCTTAGGAAGGTAAAATGGTGCCACCACTCTGGAGGACAATAAGACAATTCCTCAAAAACTTAATTATAGAACTACTGTGTGACCCAGCAATTCCACTTATATGTATATACCCCAAAGAATGGAAGCAGGTACTCAAATGGATATGTGGACACCCACAATCATACCAGCATTATTCATAATAACCAAAAAGTGTAAGCAACCTGAGTGCCCATAAAAGGCGAGTGGATAAACAAACTGTGGTGTATCCGAACAATGGAGTATTGTTTAGCTTTAATAAGAGAGGAAATTCTGACATATGACATAACATAGATGCACCTTAAGGACATGGTATTATATAAAATAATGTCACAAAAAGACAAATATTGCATGATTCCACTTGCATGAGATACCTAGAAGAATCAAATTCATAGAGGTCTGGGCATGGTGGCATATGCCTGTAATCCCAGTACTTGGGAAGCTGAGACAGGAGATTCATAGGATCAAGACCAGACTCAGCAACTTGGTGAGACTCTAAGCAACCTTTTAAGACCCGGTTTAAAAAAATTGTTTTTTTAATAGAATGAGGGTATAGCTCAGAAGTAGACTCTCTCTGGGTTCTATCTCCAGTATATAATAATAATAATAATAATAATAATAATAATAATAATAATATAGAGAAAGTAGAATGATGGTTCCCAGGGCTGGGGAGGAGAAGGAATAGAGAAATCATTTTTATGGGTACAGAGTTCTGGTTTAGGATAACAATAGGTTCTACAGAAGGACAGTAGTGGCGATTGTGTAGCAATGTGAATATACTTATGAGCTGTACACTTAAAAATGGTTAGAGTTGCCGGGCGTGGTGGTGCACGCTTGTAATCCCCACGCTTGGGAGGTGGAGACAGGAAGATCGCACAAGTTCTTAAGAGACCCTATTTCCAAATAAAAAAATATAAAATAGGTCTGAGAGTGTAGCCCAGAGATAGAAGGCTTTCCAAGAACCCCAGTACCACCAAAAAAAATGGTTAGAGTGGTAAATTTTATTTTATGTATATTTTGTTTCAATAAAAACTGGTTAAAAAAAAGTAAGACCCAGTGGTGTAGATCTGTAATCCCTGTACTTAGGAGGCTGAGACAGGAAGATCTTAAGTTTAAGGCCAACCTTGGCAACTTAGTAGACTCTGTTTCAAAATTAAAAAATAAAGAGGGCTAGAGGTGTAGCTTTGAAGTATAATGCCCCTCAGTTCCCAGTATCAAAAAAAAAAATTAAAAGAAAAGTCACTTTCTTAGTGAGCTCTTCTTGAACATTTTTCTTTTCTTTTCTTTTTTCCTTTTTGGTCTGTATGTGGCAGGGGGTAAGGGTACTGGGAATAAAACCCAGGGCCATTCTACCTCTGAGGTCCAACACCCTCATCCTTTTTTAAAATTTTTTGTTGTGAAATTGTTTCACTGATTGGTTGCTAAGGCTGACTTCGAACTTACGATCCTCTTCACCCTCCCAAGTACTGAGATTACAGGCTATGACACCATACCCAGCTCATTTCATTTTAAAGTACAAATTTCCTCCCAATATGGCACTTTGTATCTTCATTCCTCTTTTCTTTCTTCTTTTCTTTTTCTCTTTCTTATTCTTTTTTTCTTGCTTCTGCACCAAACTTAAGATATTCCTCTACTAATCTAGTTCACTGTCTGTTGCCACTGTAGATAGACTGTAAGCTCCTGAGGACAGGGCAGCCTGCATTATAGGCCTGCATATAGCGGGTATTCAGCAATGCAGTTGTTTAAGAAGTTGTTGAGTAACGTAGGCCTGGAGCTGAGGGGGCTGAAGGCAAAATTAGTAACTCATGAGCTGCTATTGGAATCCAAGAAGATGGTAAGGCTGGGGACGTGGATCATCTATTATAAGAAAGAAGAAAGTATAAACCTGAAAGACACTCCAAAAAAAGGATCTATAAGATCTGGAAAAGAAATTAGCAGAAAAATATGTCAGGATGGGCTCTATTTTGAGATACAAAGAAGGAAACACCAATCAGAGAAATGGGGTGAGAAGTGAATTTTGAGAAACATACACCATCAGACAGCTCACTGGCAGTGCAGAGCCAAAGAGAAATTAAGTCACTATGAGAGTGTCACTGAAGAAGGAAGAGCAAAGGGCAGATGGTAAGACCTCGGTGGGAACATACCAGAAGGCTGAGGATCAGGAAACAAAGAAAAAATAAAACATGAGGGCAAAATAAAATTCTTAATAGAGATTAGAAAGAAGCAAATGCTACTATATTTAATAAGAAGGTTACTGATAACCTTAGAAAGGGATTTTAAATGTCAGCATAAATGGGACATGGTGGTACATACCTGTAACTCCAGTACTTGGGAGGCTGAGACAGAAAGATTGTAGGTTTGAGGCCAGCCTCTACAAATTAATGAGATTCTCAGCAACATAGAGAGACCCTGTTTCAAAACAAAATATCAAATAAAAAGAGCTGGAGGTGTAGCTGGGAAATAGAATGTTCCTAGGTGCAATCACCAGTATGAGAGAGAGACAGACAGACAGATAGACAGACAGACACAGACTGAGACTGCTGAGTGTGCTGTTTATAAAACAAAAGCTCATAATACAGTTTTAATGTTGAGGTTTCTTCTGCCAGGAAAAAAAATAAAGGCATGAAGACGTTGGCTGGAAGGTAAAATTCAGAAATCTGAGAGTCAAATATCACAAGTGTAAGGCCATGCTTCTTGGTTATTTATTTTTCAAAGGACAATAATTTATACCATCATCCCATGTGCCCAACAGCACATCAGGGCAGCAGCCAACTTGAAACAAAGGGTAAAGATGTTCCAGAAGAAGGTCCCATCTATAAAATGTGTCTTTCATCCAATTCACCAAGGAAGCCTAAGAAGGACACATTCAAAATTTTTCATGTACTACTGAGCAACCATTATTCTTTATTTCAGTTAACAAGCATTTACATGCATTTATGACAGGTTAGGCACATGCTAATTTTAATTTTAACATAGTGATTCTAACAAAAAAAAACAAAGAAAGAGACACCATTTTTATCCTGGCTTTACAGAAGACCAAACTGAGGCAGAGAAAAGTTTCGTAACTTACTTGGGTTCGAAGAGCTAATAAATGTGGGAGCTGAGGTTGTCTAAACCTCGTAACCACTGTGCTCTACAAAAGGCACAGGCTGATGATTGGGAATCCATTAGAGAACAAGGCAGGTACCACCTCTGCTTTCTCTGGAGCCCACCAGCCAGCACAGGTAAAGAAAGTCATTTATAACAATTTAAATACAACTGCCCAGATATGCACAGTGGAAAAGTGATGGAATGCATCTGGGTGTGGTGGTGCACACCTATAATCCCAGTACCTGGGAGGCCAAGACAGGAGGATCTCAGGTTTGTGGCCAGCCTCAGCAACTTAGTGAGGCCCTCTGCAACTTAGTGAGACCCTATTTCAAAATAAAATGGGGCTGGGGTGTAGCTCAGAGGCAGAATGCCTTTGGGTGCAGTCCCCAGTTTCACACACAAACAAAAAGGGTAAAGGATGGCGGAAACATTTACCAATCTCTCATTGATGCTTCACAAAAGCATGAGATTAGTGAATAGTGTTCATTGCAAAAATGAGCCCGTTCAGAATTGCAAAGGAGAGGTGAAGGAGAGCAAGGAGAGCGGCAGGCTTCAGTCTTGGTTTGAGCAGTCCTGACACCACTTTGTTGGGAACCAACTATCTGGACCTCTCCTAGATCCCGCCCACATGTCGTGTTCTGTTTGCATTATACCAACATCTCCCATGATGTGTTTCATAATGGGACATTAGGAAAGGCTTAAGTATTTTTGGTCGGTGTCTTTCTTATATGGCACCAAATGTAGGTGCCTTATTACTTTGGCAATAATCACCTAACACGAAGTATTCTGCCACAGTGAGACCCCACTAGTTATTACTTAATAGCATTCACCTAAAACTGATTCCTATCATTGTTCATCTGTAGTGTTGGATCCTGGTAGCTGAGAAATTAAAGAGGGAAGCAGAAGAACAACGGTATTTTTCATGACTTCATGCCAATACCCAAGCAAGGTGTTTTCACAAGTTATCTTATTTAAAGGGCTAGAAGAGATCTGATATTTCAGATAAGGCGGCTGGAAGAGGCTATTAAGCCGAACTAAACACAAACTATCCCTCCTCTTATTTTTTCTTTTCTTTTTCTTTTTATTTACTTATTTATTGGCACTGAGAGTTGAACCCAGAAGCATTCTACCTTTGATCTTCACCCCCAGTCCTATTTTATTTTTTATTTGGAAACAAGGTCTTGCTAAGTTACTATAGCTGGTTACCGCTAAGTTACTTCCACCTTTTGTCTCAGCCTCTCAAGTAAACGATCCCTTCATTTTAAAAGCCTTATAAGCCAATTATGGTGGCACATGCCTGTAATCCCAAACTTGAGAAGCCAAGACAGGAAAATCACAGGTTCGAGAATAGCCTCGGCAAGTAGTAAGACTCTAAGCGACCTAGCGAGACCCTGTTTCAAAAGAAAGTAAAACAGTCTAGGGTGTACTTTGGAGGTAGAATCTCCCTGGGTTCAATCCCTAGTATAGTTGGGTAGGTAGGTAGGTAGGTAGGTAGGAAGGAAGAAGGAAGGAAGGAAGGAAGGAAGGAAGGAAGGAAGGAAGGAAGGAAGGAAGGAAGGAAGAAGGAGGGAGCAAAAAGGCAAAACCAGAAAATCCTTGAAATACTATTAATCATAGTTAACTATATGGGTCAATTTTGACTTTTTTTTTTACTTTATATACTTTCCTATTGTTTGAAATATTTCCATAAAGTATTTATAACATTCATGATTTTAAAAAATAAGGACTATAAAAGAAAGTAACACATAGGAAATACACTCAATCATAAGTGGAAGGATTATAAAAGTGTTTTTACCTACATCTAAAGTCAAATCTAAAGAAGCCAAGATGGTCACTATAAACTGAGTACGTTCAATGCAAACAATAGAAGATTGTGTTCTTGAAGAAATGGCCAAGAGAGTGTTCCAAGTCCTGTTTCAGAGGGCAGAATCGCACATTTGACCTCCTCCTGTGATCCTTTTTTCCTCAAGCTAACTCTGCTTTCTTTCAAACAGCCACTTGAGAAGAGAAGGAGCAGTGGAAGTTAGCAAGTTAGCAAGGTAAGAGGCAGGTTCCACCCTGGCTATGGCAGCAAGGACAGCAGCCTGAGGCTCCTTCTTCCTCTCCTGAGGCACCACCGGCTTCACGCTCCAATTCCTTAGGGTTTTCATTCTCCTTGTCAAATAATAGCCCCGCAAAATTATGAATACAAAGTACAACTGACCTTGGAACAACACAGGTTTCAACTACATAGGTCCACTAATACACAGATTTTTTTTTAAGAAACATTTGCAACAATTTTAAAAATTCACAGAAGAACCATATAGCCTAGTAACATCTTGCTTAGTAACATGGGGGGGGGGGCTAGAAGGCTGAGTATGTGGCTCAGCCTTCTAACCTAGCCTAGCACACATTAGACCCTGGGTTTAATCCTCAGCACCACAGGAAGAAAAAAACATAAAGAAAGAAGGAAGGATTAAAGGAAGGAATGAAGGAAGGCAGACAGATTAGGTATGTCCTGAATACATAAAACATATTTAGGTCTATTATAAGGAGTTCAAATTTATCAAAACTTACAGACTATAATTATTTGCATATATTATTTGCAGTAGGGAGAAATGTAAGCAAACAGAAAGAAAGAGGCAGTATGAAATCATAACTGCCTAAGAGTAACTGGAGAACACAGTGAACTACTGCAATCATTCTGGAGCCACCTCATGCTGCTACTGCAGGAAGCTCAAGTACTGCCCATCTCCGCTTAAAACACGTGGCGTTGGTCAGTTCCTCGTGAGTTCATCTCTCCAGTAAACTGCACATCACGGTGAAATGTGATCTCTCTGATTCTCATGTATTTTCACTGTATATAATACATAGAACAAAATGTCAATTGTTTGTTATTGGTAATTCTTCTGGTCAGTGGCAGGTTAGTCATTAATTCGGGGGTCCATTAAAAGTTATAGGAAGACTTCTACTGGTAGTGGAGTTTGTTTAGTAGCAGGAGGGGAGAGTGGACCCCAGAGAGCCCTGAGCAGCCCCTCAGCCACCACAGACCCTATTACCACCAGACCCTGCAGAGCCACAGCCACCACAGTGACCCAATCGCCATCACCAAGAGGCTGGAAGCCCAGCAGCTGCCTCCTTCCAGCCCTCAGCACTGCTCAGGGCTCTCTGGGACCCACTCTCCACTCCTGATACCAATCAAACTCCATCTGTATCTTTCGGCTCCCCCAAATAGTCTCCCGCTGACTGTAGGGCTTACTGATAGTATAGTCAATTAAAATAGTTTGTCCTGCATCTTGACTTTGCTCTCACTTCTCTCAACTGCAAATGGCACCATGTATGGTCTCTTATGTGTCTATGTGCTTAAATTTTGATAAATTTTAACTGCTTATACCAGATTTGTCTGCATTTTATGGTAGCAAATGATGCAATGCAGACACTAAGCACAAGCCTGGCACCACAGATAGTGCACAAGGAGCCGGGGCACCCCTATCAACCTCAACAAGATCGTCACTCCAAGGAAGACTTGGGGAATGCTAAAATGGTTCCATATGAGAAGCAGATATGGTTTCATCAACAGGAAGGATGGCAAGATGTATCTGTACACCAGACTGCCAAGAAAAAGAATAACCCCAGAAAGTACCTTCGTGGGGTAGGAGACTGGAATTTGAAGCAATGTTGGGAATGTTACAGGCCCTGGTGAAGTTCCAGTTCAAGGCATTAGATATAACACAGTCTGGAACCATCACAGACACCACCACGCCACTCTGCTCTATGCAAAAGGAATATCGTTTCTATTTTATAAACGAGACAACAGACAGACAAAACATTCTTTATCCATATAGGCATCTCTCACTTTTATGATGCAGTTCATTCCTGGAAACCACCAAAAAAAGAAAGAAAGAAATTAGTGGACTCTGGAACTTTTTAAACTCACTTACTACAATAGTTCTGACTTTTCCAGTGAACGGTGGTGATAAAGAAACAGGTAAGGACAAAGAGAAGTGGAATACTGGTCTTTCCTTTCACTAAGACACAAGGAACACTGGAGGAATGGAATGCTAACAGTCGGGCAAGGAGGAGCCATGAGTGGCCGGAGCATAAGTAAGACCTGTGCTATAAAGAGGTCAAGATGCAGCGAGACCCCAAGCAGCTACTACAAACTTGTAGCTAAAAACCTAGACAGCATAGAGTGTAGGAATGGATCCACAGATATACTGTCCACTAATCTTTGACAAAGGAACAAAGGCAATTCAATGAAGAAAGGAAGTTGAACCCAGGGGCATTCTACCTCTGAACCACACCCCTAACCCTTTTTATTTCTGAAACTAGGTCTCATAAGCTGGGCAGAGTGGCGCAAGCTTGTAATCCCAGCATTTGGGAGGCTGAAAGAGGAGAATCTGGGTTCATGGCCAGCCTCAGCTACTTAGTAAGGCCCTTCGCAGCTTAGTGAGACCCTGTTCCCAAAGGAAGGAAGGAAGGAAGGAAGGAAGGAAGGAAGGAAGGAAGGAAGGAAGGAAGGAAGTCTCTCTCCAATGCTGAAGATCTTGCTGTATTGCTGAGGCTAGCCTTGAACTTGAGATTCCCCTGTCTCAGCCTCCCAAATACCTGAGGTTACTGGCATGTACCACCATACAGGCTTGGACATACTATTTAAAGTCTGATTCCAGGAGCTCCTCAATCCCATATTAGGATTACTTAAGTACTTCACCCCTTTATCCTGACTCCCTACCAGGCAACGGTATTACCTTTCAATGTTCTCCTAAGCCAGGGGAAAGCCTCGGGTTCAGAGCCAACTCCCAGCCAAGTCCACTTTCTCGTTGGGGGTGGGGGAAATCAAACTCCCTCTCAAAAAGAGAAGTCTTCCCTCAACATCCCCTTGTGCACAGGGGAAAGCCGAATTCCAAAAAGCAGTCCCAGCATCCAGTCCCAGGGCCCACCAGCCAGCACAAGTGCAGACCTTCCACTCTCCATTCCAAGTGTGGTGGCGCCCTACGCAGTCTTCATAAAAGAAACATTAGCTGAATATTCACAACTATAAAATAGAAGTAAAAGAAGCACCTGCTTTAAAGAATTTATATGAGAATTACATGGGATAATCCACATACAGCTCTAAGAATGGTGCTTTAAAGATAGAATGATTGCAATAAATGTGAACCTTAGTAATAGCCACTACGACACCACTGCCATCACCGTTGCTCCAGAGAGTTGAGCAGCTTTTAACTAAGGTTGTTTCCTTTGCTCCTGACTTCAGACTTTTTATACTGTCCAGACCATCATATATTGAATGTTTAGGCAACTGACATGATCCCATTATTTACTAGGCTATGATAGAGCTCACAATGGATTAAGTGATCAAAAAACTTCTAAAAAGATGGATATTTTATTGGTAGCCATTCCAGTCATCAGGCACTTTATTTTTATTGTAGAGATTAGCCCTTACAAAGATAAGCCAGATAATTATGTCAAATGTACACAGCCTTTATTCTGGAGAGCTTCTTGAACTTCAAGAAAACAAAGGGCTTAAAAACAGGGCTGCAAATTGTAAAGCTGCCTTCAGCTCTTTGCCACTATGTTGATCAAAGATAGTCTGAGTCTCCAGTTGTACAAATGAGAAACAGAACTCGTCTCTGAACAAATCCCTCCAGATATATCCCTGATTGCAACCTTTGAAGTTGACACTGCTGAAATCATATTTTTGCATGAATTATGCACTAAAGCAGAACAGAAGGAAGACCACTCAAATATGACTCATCCTATGTGAAGCTAAAGGAACAACTTGTACTGTGTATTTTCTAGTAAGCCAACATTCCTGAACTATGGCAGACGCACATGGGGGTGGGGGGCTTCTTCATTTCCATAGGTGTAGCAGCCAAACCCACAGGAACAAATGGCTTCAGTAACTGCACAGGCTCACTCGCTCAGCTCTGGAGGTGGTCTGTGTGCCACTGACTTTGAAGTCCATTGATCTAATCCATCAGTGAGCAAATTATTATTTAAACCCAGTGAGCAAATGAGATATTAACATTAACTTTCATTCATGTCAATTAACTCAAGTCCAACAAAAGATATGTTAGTTTCTGATTAAGATCCAACAGCCACCAATACTCAATATTCCCCAAGACTAAACTTAAAACCTCCTTTCCTTGGGACACCAAGATTCAAGTTGGAATGCCATAATTTATTTTTGTACTTCTGGTCAAACTATCAATTCTACAAATCAGAATTATTAATATTCATTGGATTGCAGGGGCTTCTGGACTAGTTCATTTTCTGTTATTAGGATGAAATGCCTAAGTCTGGGTAACCTGTAAGGAAAACAGGGTTATTATGTCTTGTGGTTCTGGTACCAAGGTCAAGGACCCACATCTGGTAATGGCCTTTCTTCTGGCAGAGTCCCAAGGTCCTGCAAGGCATCCCATGTCAGAGATGGAAAATACAATGTCTGTCTCTTCTGGTCTCTCCAACTTTTCTTTCTCTCTTTCCTTCTTCCTTTCCTTTTTCCTTTTTTCTTTTTCTTTCTTTCTTTCTTTCTTTTTTTTTTTTTTTTTGTGTGTGTGTGCATGTTTTATTAGGGATTGAACCCCGGGGGCACTCTAGCCCTGGACTATACCCACAGCCTTTTTTTGTTGGCTTTGCAGTACTGGGAATTGAGCCTAGGGGCATTCTATCTCTGATCTACACCCCAGCTCTATTTTTATTCTTTGTTTTAAAACAGGGGCTCCTTAAGTTGCAGCTGAGGCTGGCCATGAATCTGTGATCCTCCTGTTTCAGCCTTCCAAATACTGGAATTACAAGTGTGTGCCACCATGCCTGGCTTTGTGTGTTTTGTTTTGAAACAGGGTCTTGCTAGGTCATGAGAGTCCCTCTAAGTTGCTGAGGCTAGTCTTGAACCTGTGATCATCCTGTGATCATCCTCTAGCAGGCTTCCCACATACTGTATTATTCAGGTATACTACCATGCCCAGATCTAACTTTTATTATAAAGCCACCAATATTCAATCATGAGGACTTCACCCTGATCAATTCACCTAATCTCAATTATCTCCCAAATCACCACCTCTAAACATACAGTCAGATTAAGTTTCCACCCTTTTCATGCTTTGCACTGGGTATTAACTTTCAACACATGAACCCTAGGGGATACTCAAACCATATCCAAGTAATAGCAGCCTCCATAAACAGAATTTTTGAGGGTCTTTGAATAATGTTTCAAAAAATCCTCTAAGCTTATTCAAAAATTCAACTTAAGCTTAAATTGTTGTTTTCTAAAGGGAAATCTTTTCTAAACCAAAAGTTTTTTGTTTGTTTGTTTGTTTTTTGCCGGTCTGGAGATGAAACCCAGGGGCTTTCAACCTCCAAGCTACATCCCCAGCCCTATTTTTTATTCTTTATTTTGAAACAAAGTCTCACTAAGTTGCAGAGGGCCTCACTAAGTAGCTGAGGCTGTCTACAAACCATGATCCTCTAGTCTCAGCCTCCCAAATGCTGGGATTACAAGCATGCACCACCACGCCCGGCTCCAAAAGTACTTCTAAATCAAAAATATTCGTGCTATTTACTATTTTAAATTGATCAAGACACAGGAGCAACGTCTGTATTTACATACACATGCTCAATAAGTGAACCCATATTGGGGATAAGTGGTCTTTCAGCTTAGCCATGGCCTCACTGTTATTCCTACTTATATAACAGAGCAAACTTTATTTTTCCTTACTAAAGTCAAAAGCAAAATTCGTTTTTAGGATTATAAAGTGCTCTATGAGTTGTAGAGCTTTTGTGAAATTCTAAAGGCCAGCTTCAGACCAGATGCTAAGAAAGACAGATCAGGAATTAAACGACTTTATTCACTCCATTCAATGTGTATAACTTGAAACCCCAATCAGCTACAGGCAACTCAACTTGACCAGGAAATCAAAAAACATCAAGGCCAAAAAAAAAAAAAAAAAAAAAAAACCCACTTCGCTGCAAAGTCAACTTGCTACTCATGCTTAGAATTGTCCCTTGTTTGAGCCACAGCTTTTTGAGGGTGTCCTTGAGGATCCTATTTTCTGGGGATCAAGCCCAAGCTGGATCTCTGCACATTTTGCTGCATTCCACCGGTAAGCGTGGACCTCTACCCACTTGCTTTTGCTCATGATACGTGTGTTCTTTACTCTTGCCTTTCTGACACCTACCCTTTACCCAAGACTTCTACCCCCAACTTAAAGTCCCCACAGACTGGTTTATCTGAGGGTTCTGACATTTCACTCTCATGACTTGTACATGTGTGTGAACTCTGTTATGCAAAACTTCCCCCAGTCCTTGCATCTCACCATAAACATAGTATCCCACACCCCAATATCACACAGGTGAAGCTCTGCTTGTGAATCAGAGTGGAGTCTCTGACTCAGAAAAAACTCAGGCAGAGCAAAGTTCCAACGTGTTTCTGTTCCCCCAAGCTTGTGTGCTAGCTGGGGTTAACATACCTATTTCTGATCCTAACTTTACTACCATGATCACACACTATGTGATACTCAGTGAGTCATTAACTCTCTAGACCTGTTTCCTCATCTGTCACATTAAAGGATTTTATGATTTCAAAGTTCTCTTCTATCTGTGAAATTACATTACTGTATTTCACAAAAGTGATTGCAAAATCCCAGACATGCTTAAAGACTTCAGCTATTACTATTGCTATTTACGCACACCATTTCTCCCTTCCATTAACATGGTCAATTAAGTCAATCACGTACGCTAAGGCAAGTCTGCTGCAGAAGATTCCATACCAACTTCCATCCTAATAGAATGTCTGAATGAACAACTTAGGGTCTCTGTTGATAAAAGCAATCTGAAAATTTCAAATTATATCAACTCCCCATAAGTTCAGAGAGGCAGAAACCCTTGGCCACATACCTGCTATGGGCCAGGAATTCAGTTAAGCACTTAACTGCATTAATTCCATTCATCATGATCTGAAATGTCAGTGTGGTGTCCATTTTACAGGACCGGAGAGCATGTTTAACTTGCCCAGGGTCACAGCTCTAATAAGTGGTGGTAGCAGAATTCAAACACAAAAGCCTTTGGGCTAGCCTCAGCAGGCAAGAGGAAGGCTATTCCCTGGGGAAATTGACCAGCTGATGAGAAAGTACTTTTAAGGAAAAACATTGATCAATTGGACCACATAGAAATTAAAATGTTCAGCCCAGAAAAAAATTTATAAAGTCAAAAGACAAATATCAAAAGCAAATACAGACATTATACATCAGGCACTCTTTTCTCTCTCTCTCTCTCTCTCTCTCTCTCTCTCTCTCTCTCTCTCTCTCTCTGCAGTACTAGAAGTTGAACCTGAGGCATTCTGCCTCCAAGCTACACCCCCAGTCCTATATTTTATTTTTATTTTGAAACAGGGTCTCACTAAGTTGCAGAGGGCTTCACTAAGCAGCTGAGACTAGCCTCAAACCTGCAATCCTCCTGTCTTAGCCTCCCAAATACTGGGATTACAAGCATGTGCCATCATACCTGGCTACTCTTTTAAAAGGCAAAAACACCAAGTAACTCAGAAAATAAAATATAAATGGATTTAAAACATATGGGAAAATGTGCTGAACTTCAGTTAAACACAAAGGCAGATTTAATAATACTATTTTTCACATAGTCAATGTTTAGCAAACAATTGAAAGTTCAGTTATACTGTTAGAAACTGTCCTTCAGTGGGAATATAAAAAGGTGCAACCCACTAGGAGAAGAATTTGGCAATACCTATTAAAATTCAAATTGAGCCAGAAACTTCACAATAATCAGAATTTACCCTGAAGTAATTTATATGTAAACAAAGAGAAAGATAACAATAGCTATTCTTGCAGTATTTCAATAGCATATAAAAAAAAAAAGTAACCTAAAGATCTCCTGTTAGGAAACTGGTTAAATAAATTATGACATATACATTAAGTGTATCAGGACAGAGAGTGTACTTCAGTGGCAGAGCATATGCCTAGCATGAACAAAGCCTTGAGTTCAAGCCCTAGTACTACTAAAATAAAAAGCTACATGCAACTATATACTCTATTTATTAGTATGTTAAGATTCTACACAACCATTTACAAAAAAAGAGTTCTTTCTACTCTATCCATAAAAATATGTTAAGATAAATTACATGAAAAACAATGCATAAAACACATAGTTTGTTATATAAAATGTATAGAGAGATATATTGCTATAAACTGAAAGTCTGTGTCCCTCCATAATTTTTATGCTGAAACTCCAATCCCCAGTGTGATGGTATGAGGAGGCAGGGCCCTGGGAGGCCTTTAGGAGATGAGGGTGAGCATCATAGGACCAGTGCCCTTATAAGAAGAGACATAAAACCAGGTGTGGTGGCACAAGTCTGTAATCCCAGTACCTGGGAAGCTGAGACAACAGGATCACAGGCTTGAGGACAGCTTCAGTAATTTAGCAAGACCCTGTTTCAAAATTTAAGAAAATTAAAATAATTGGGGGTTATAGCTCAGAGGTAGACGCCCCTGGGCTCAATTCCGAGCTCTAGCTCTACCATGTTAGAGGACAGCAAGAGGATGGCCATATGTAAACTAGAAAGAGGGGCCTTACTAGACCCTGGACTTGACAGTGTCTGGTCCTATATTTACCTCCAACTTTCACCCCCCAACTGTGGAAAGCAAATGTCTGTCATTTAAGTCACCCAATCTATGGTATTTTGTTATAGCACCCCAAACTGAGACTTCAAAAGGCACAGAAAAAATTCCAGAAAGCAGTTAAAATGGTAGTCTCTGAAAGTTTCATTTTTCCCACCTACCCCATTCTGTTTTAATGCCTGACATTTTTTTACAATGTGCATGTTATTGCTTTTTTCATCATCAGTGACCTTCTCAAGAATGGCACGGGGACAGTGATGGCAGTAGGGCAGGAAAAAGGGGGTCCAAGAGAGGAGCATAGTTAATGCAGCATTAAAAGCTGCAGTAACATTTTCTGTCTTAGAACTTGTTTGGAGAAGATGAGCTAAACTCCTTTACTGCTCATTCATTCTGTACTCAAAAAATGGGAGTAATTATACTAATGCAAGTTTATTTTAGTTTAGTATTAGAACCCTGCAATGTCCATTGTGATCATTTATTTAACAAACAATA
The DNA here is from genome assembly GCF_963383645.1 of Muscardinus avellanarius. Lineage (NCBI taxonomy): Eukaryota > Metazoa > Chordata > Mammalia > Rodentia > Gliridae > Muscardinus > Muscardinus avellanarius. The sequence continues at coordinate 67,283,610 of NC_137787.1, forward strand.
AATAGCTCATATATTTAAGTCCTTTCCAACTTACTTGACTAACAGAAATAGTGAGTCTGAATTTGAATCTGAGGGGATAATTTTATTCCAAAATAACAAATGTCTAATTTAGAGTCTTGAAGCCACCATGCTGCAAAACCAAACATGACCCACAGAAGTATAAACACAGCCATATCCAGGCAGGACTTGGCAACTCCAGAAGTGTTTGCCTGATGGAAATGAACCCCATAGCCAGATTTATGACCCAACATGCTTTATATTGATTTCCTAACACCAAGAAAGTTATATAATGGCTGGGCGGGGTGGCACAAGCATATAATCTCCGTACTTGGCAGGCTAAGACAAGAAGATCACAGGTTCAGGGCCATACTCAGCAACTTGGCAAGGCCCTCAGCAACTTAGTAAGACTCTCTCAAAATAAACAATAAAATAGGACAGGGGGTGTAGCTCAAAGGTAGGATGCCCGGGGTTCCATCGACAGTACCACAAAAGAAAAATAAAAAAGGAAAAGGTATAACGAACCACTACTTAGCTGCTTCTCATAAACTTATGGTTTCCCAGTTCAAAACCTTGGACATATCTTCCAAGAGATAACCAGGAAAAGCATTACATATAACCGACATTTTTCATGAAAATATCACTACTAGCATTATTTTATATACCCACTGAATCACCAAGTCTAAATTTATGGTCTTCTTTTACCTTACAATTTTATCAAACCCATAAGCAATAAAAATCCATAAGCAATAAGTAAATTTGCTACAGCTTTGAAGCTCTCAATTTCAAAAAGAAGAAAAATAAATAAATTTCATGATACAGAACTCATTTCCACAGTCACTTTCAATAAGCCACCCTTAGATATCTTCATCCTTAGAGAACAGATGGATGGCCAAGCACTCTCAGGTGACATTTCATGATACCTACAAGTTACTTTGCATGGAACAGAGGGAAAAACATAATAAAGAAAAACATAATAAAGGTACAAATATGAGTTTCCCAGGAATTATTTTTAGCTTTCTCTATACTTAAATATTTTCATAAAGGTCTAAAAATTTCAATACATCCCATCCTACTGGGATAAGAACACCACTTTTCCCCAAGCAGGAAATGATGAGGAGGTAACATGAGGAGATTGTATCTAGTATGATCTGACTAGGTAAAGGGAGGTGAACAGTCAGCTACATTAAATAAAACCTAGTGCTAGATTTAAAGCCTTCTCATGAGTTCTAGAATCCTGATAATTACAGAATTTTGGTTACTTTTTCATGTGTTGAGCAGAAATGTTTCTATCATCAAAACAGTTTAATCAGTTTAACAGTAACTACTCAGATAAAAATTATTAGGAAACACTATACAAGCGAGAAACATCAATTGAGATTTCTTGAGCGAGGCAATGCATTTAATATACTTACAACTGATATTTGTCATAAAAGAATATAACAGTCACTCGCCATGCCTGTCAGCTAAGTAACCTTGAGGCAATGAGTTGGAAAGTGTGTAAATATATGAGATATGTTTGTTAAATTAATGTTCACATCAAATAGCACAAGGTTCAAAACCATAAAATTGAATGAATTTCTCACTATACTTTATGATTATCATTCCCATTTCTCAGATTAAAGAAAGAACAAAAAAAGTCTCCTGAAAGTAAATATTACTAAATTTCCCTTTTATCCACGGTCCCAAATTGCTGTTTTCTGGATAAGCCATCATGTTAAAACAGCTGTTTTCTCTATAGATTAAGACAGGTTGTCAAAATTACATCAAATTTGTAGCAGGGTAGAAAGTACATGAGCAATGGGCTTTCTCATTAGGCGTGAGTGGGGGAGAACAAATTGGTATACATTTTCTTGAAAGGTACTAGCAGTATTTTTTTATATTTATTGGTGCATTGTAGTCATACATCTTAATGGGGTACAAGATGGTGGAGACATACATGTACACATCACTCAGCCCTCCCCCAATTCCCACCTCCATTACCTCCCCCTCCCTCTCTCTCATGTTTGGCTTAGTGATTGACATTGATATGTTTGTTAATGTATATCACGTGAATTAGAGAATTTCTTTCTTCCCCCCTCCCATCCCCTCAGTTAGGTCACCTGCTCATCTATAGTATCTCCTTCATTGTCTAGAGTTCCTCCTATGACCTATTTTCTCCCTAGCTTCTCATATTAGGGAGAGATCAACTTCTTATTTTTTGTGACTGACTAAACTCACTTATCATAATGTTCTCTAGTTTGGCAATGGTGAATTGTGCAGCTATGAACATAAATACGCATGCATTAGTTTGGTAATTTGGTTTCCATTCTTTTGGGTAGATACCCAGAAGTGGAGCTGGATCATATGGTAAGTTCATTCCTATTCATCTGAGGATCATCCATACTGTTTTCCAAAGTGGTTGCATTAATTTGCAATCCCACCAAAAATGAAAATTTTAACTTTGCACGCCCTCTGACCCAGCAATTCTACTGCTATATGTTAGAGACATAAATACACCTCTGTACAAAGAAGTCTGTACAAGAAAAAAAAGTTACAGCATTGTTTCCAACAGCACTTAAAAGAAGTGATTTGCCAGGTATGGTGGCACACGCTTGTAATACCAGTACGTGGGAGGCTGAGACAGAAGGACTGAGGTTCCAGGCCAGCCTCGGCAACTTAGCTTTAGGTCCCTCCGCAACTTAGTGAGACCCTGTTTCAAAATAAAGCATTAAATAGGGCTGGGGTTGTAGCTCAGAGGTAATATGTCCCTGAGTTCAATGCCCAGTACTTCAAAAAAAAAAAAAAAAAAAAAAAGGAAGAGGAGGAGGAGGAACAGCAGCATCAGCAGCAGCAGTTACTTTGGTCATGGTGGCACATGCTTATAATCTCAGTACTTGAGAGGCTGAGACTGGAGAACCACAGGTTTGTGGCCAACCTCAGCTACTTAGTGAGGCTCTCTGCAACTTAGTGAGACCCTGTTTCAAAATAAAAATTAAGTTCCCGGAAGATGGCAACCAGGAAAGCGGGGCTTAAGAGCCAGGCTAACAACCAATCTCCATTACCACAAAATCAGAGCCTTTCATAGCCAGAAAACACCATCACCAGAGAAACAAAAAAAAATCACCAGGCTCCAGAGAGGAGGGAGACTCAGAACGGAGCTCAGAGCCACAGAGGAGATACTCCGGCCTCATGCCTGAGGATATGGCAGCAGTGCCTTACTGCCAGCGGCAGCAGTGACTTCACAAGACGGCTACGGCTACAGACCAACACACTCAACAGCCCACCAGGTTCCAGAGAGGAGCGGTGGGCAGCGAGCCGAGGGACTCGGAGCGGAGCTCAAAACCAGAGAAGAAATACGCCAACCTCATGGCCGAGGGCATGGCAGCAGCGCCATATTGCCACCGGCAGCAGCAGCAGCAGCAACGGCGAATAAACCGAGTCCACTACAGCTCCATCTGCGTACTCAACAACAGTGAGTCAAATTGCGGGCCACAGAGGAGAAATCCCAGTACTGACTCCCAGGGACTTGACCCAGTAGGGGAGTAGCGGTGGCAGAGATATCACACCATAGGAGAACGCCAAACCTGGCACCCCCCATAGTCTAATGCAGCCTCAATCGACTCCCTGGGTCGGAGACTCTGTGATACAACCCAGTAAAGGAGTAGTGGGGTCTGAGATAATACAGACTCGAGATCCAGAGCACCTTAAGTGAAGCCATAGTGACCCAGGGAAGAACCCAGAGAAGGCACAAACTTCCGAAATCATGGGAAAGAGGAATAACACTGGAGTAATGAATGCCCACAACCCCACAACATCAGAACCCGATAAAACAGATTCAGAGATTTCTAGAAGATCAAATCAGGAAAATCACTGTAGAAATAATAGAGGTGTTTCAAAAAGAATTCAGAGAGAGCCAAAAAGAGATAAAGGATGCAATTAATGAAGTAAAGGCCTCAATTCAAAGTACAAACAACCGATTAGACCACATGGAGAATAGAATCTCGCTCTTAAAAGATGATCAATCCAAAAATGAACGCATAGTTTCTAATCTAGAAAAAAATATCCGACAGCAGGATTCTGACATTGAAGAAATATGGGTCCATTTTAAGAGAGCTAACCTAAGAATAATTGGAATAGAGGAGGGAAAAGAAGGTGAAACCAAAGAGATCAACAATCTCTTCAAGGAAGTAATAGCAGAAAATTTTCCAAACATAGAGCAAGAGGTCGATACACAGGTCCAGGAAACTTATAGAACTCCCTTTAGACAGGATCGGAGAAGAGGATCCCCATGCCACATAATTGTCAAAATGACTAATGTGGAAGCCAAGCAGAGAATCTTAAAGGCAACAAAAACAAAGAGCCAAGTGACATTCAGAGGCAAACCAATTAGAATCACTCCAGACTTCCCAAACCAAGTCATGAGAGCCAGAAGGGCTTGGAGTAACATATTCCAAACTCTGAAAGAAAATAACTTCCAGCCAAAAATTTTCTACCCAGCAAAACTTTCTATCAAATTAGATGGAGAAATAAGAAGCTTCCATGACAAACAGAAACTGAAGGAATTTATGTCTTCAAAACCAGCACTAGAGAAAATATTCAAAGAGATTAACTACAAAGAAGAAATAGGTAACACACACCAGAACCAGAGAAACAAGAGTTTCCATCCAACAGACAACTAAGATTGGTTATCTGTGGAGATTCGTTATTTATGTTAGTCTTTTACCTATCTCTAAATTGTATTGTTTTCTTTGATTGTTGTTAATTTTTAGGATTTCTAGTTGGAATATTAATATACCTTCAGATATAGCATTTGGAAATATTTTATCCCATTCTATCAGTAACTTTTAACTCTGTTTACATTGTCTTTGGATATAAAATATTTTTTTTATTTTTTAGGGAGTTTGTATACTCTTCTGTTGCCTGTGCCATTGAAATCATATTCAAGAAATCACTGCCAATTTCAATGTTGTGAGGTTTTATGACCCAGATTTTCTTCTAAAAGTTTATAGTCTTAAGATTTATATTTAGGTCTTTTATCTATTTTGAGTTAATATTTGTGTATGGGATTAGGTGAGGGTCCAATTTTATTCTTTTTCATGTAATTATTATTTTTCAACAATATTTAGTTAAAAGATTATTATTTCCTCCACCAAATGTTCGTGGAAACCTTGTCAAAAATAACTTGACAATATATGGAAGAATTTAGCTCTAGGCTTTTATTGAACTCCAATGGTTTATATATCTGCCTTTAGAACAGTACTACACTGTTTCAATTATTGTAGCTTTATATGGTTTGAAATCAGAAAATATATATCTTCTAGCTTTGTTCTTTTTCGAGATCGTTTTGGGTATCTAGAATCCATATTCCATATTAGGATAGATTTTTTTTCTGAAAATAAATATATAAATATATGATAGTTTCACCTAAAAAAAATATTCTCTGGTAAGAAAGAAAGAAAGCAAAAAGAAATATTGAAATGTTATCTTTAAGTTATCAAAAGCTTGGTATCAGACAAATGAAACTGTTATGTGAGATTATCATTTTTAATTTTGGATAAATTGCTATAATACTAGATGTCAACCAGTAAGCCAAGCATGGGAAGGAGGGATGGGGAGGGAATGGGGTGGGGATCGGGTGGGGGCTGACTGAGCGATGTGTGCATGTAGGTCTACAAAAGTTTTTTTTGTATCCCACTATAATGTATGAATACAGTGCACCAATAAAAATTTTAAAAAAATAAAATAATAAAATAAAATAAAAATAAAAGTAAAAATTAAAATTAAAAATAGGGCTGGGGTGTAGCTTGGAGGTAGAATGCCTCTGGGTTCAATCCCTAGTACCAAACACACTAAAAGGAAGAAATAAAATCAACTATGAAACACCTTAACTATGGAATGCTATGCTAGCATATTAAAAGGAATAAAGCGTAGCCAGGTACAGTGGCATACACCTGTAATTCAAGCTCCTAAGGAGAGGTTGAGACAGGAGGGTTGCAAGTTCAAAGCCAACCTGGGCAACTTCCTGTAGCAAAATAAAAATTTAAAAGAATCTGGGTATGTATTTCAGTGGTAGAACACTTATCTAGCAGGTCTGAGGCCCTGGGACTAAGAAATGAGTGGGAGGGAGAAGGAAACAAAGTGACTCTATATTCTATAGCACTGGAACTTATTCAACATATGATGATAAGCAGGGCAGGGGAAATGCAAACAAGTTTCAAATGAAGATTTAGAGTATAAGCCGGGCGTGGTGGCGCACGTTTGTAATCCCAGATTTGGGAGGCTGAAACAGGAGGATCACAGTTCACATACAGCCTCGTCTACTTAGTGAAACCCTTTGCAACTCAGTGAGACCCTGTTTTGAGATAAAGAATAAAAAATAGGGCTGGGGGTGTCGCTTGAAGGTTGAATGCCCCTGGGTTCCATCCCTAGGAATGCAAAAAAATATATATTTAGATTATAGGATTCATGTTTTAAATAAATTTTATATTTATATATGCATATATACACAGGTAAATGCATTGAAAAGTTCTGAAAGAACACACACACACACACACACACACACACACACACACACACGTATGCACACATATCACAAATACTGGCCCCAACTAGAGAAGAAAATGAGAATGAAGAATCAAAATGAAAAATGGAGATTTTTTTTAGGTCTGTTTGGTTTACTGCATTGTGGGTCTCCCAGTGAGACTATAGACTTAACATTAGTGACCTTTTAAACATATTTTCTGAATGGAAGAGGTTTTATCATTTTAAATCTTTAAAATGTTTCAAATATTGATTTTGTAACATTATTAATCATTTAGGTATTAAAACTTTTTAAAACATTTTTTGTTCATACCAGAGGTGAACCCAACGACATTCTACATCTGAGCTATATGCCCTGCCCTATTTTATTTATTTTGAAACACTCACTAAGTTGCTGAGGGACCTGGCTAAGTTACTGAGGCTGGACTCAAATGGTGATCCTCTTGTATCAACTTCCGAAGTATAAGGATTATCAGCATGCACCAACATGTCCAACTGGATATTGAAACATTTTTAAATTCACAAGTTAAATTTAATATGCTAGAAATTAACAAGTGGTTACTGCTAAACTAATATTGCACCAAGAGATTTACTGCACTTTGTAGTATTACATTTCTTTAAAAAATGAAAAAAAATTCTGCCGGGCGTGGTGGCGCACGCTTGTAATCCCTGCGCTTGGGAGGTGGAGACAGGAGGATCACGCAGGTTCGAGGCCAGCCACACTGGCTTAAGAGACCCTGTTTCCAAAAATAAAAAAGTATAAAATAGGTCTGGGAGTGTAGCCTGGCGGTAGAAGGGCTTCCAGGAACCCCTGTACCACCAAAAAGAAAAAAGAAAAAAAAAAAGAATTCAAAAGTCCTATTTTAAAATGTGTGAAAAACTTTAAAATATGTGGAAAACTCATTATCTTTAACATGCATATTTTGAAAGGTTATTGTTATAATACAACCCACAGTTATTAAAAAAAGCTTTGCAAAACCCATACCTTAACATTTCCATGTTGTGGTCTTTGGACATTTTAAGACATATGAAAAGGAAGGTATAGAGTAGTGAAGACTTTATCAATGAAATATATTTTTTTGAAGAACACCATTCTATTTATTATGCTATAAGTCAAAAATAGCAGGAGGGTTTTGGGGAGGGATACTGGCTATTAAACCCAGGGGCATTATACCTCTGAGCTATACCCCCAACCCTTTTTGTTGTCCTTATTGTTATTATTTTGAAACAGGGTTTCTGTTGCTTAGGCTGACATAAAAACCACAATACTCCTATCTCTGTCTCCCAAGTACTGGGATTGCTACTGGTGTGCATCACCACATCCAGCGAACAATAAGAGATTTTAACAAGCTGATCTTAAGCTATCCTCTTGGTAGAAAAAAAGGTCCAACATCTTTTGTTGATTTGGGATTTAAAAACTTAGACAAGAAATACTACAACCTATCCATAAAAAGTATAAACTATAAAGTAGAAAGCAATGGAAAAGAATTACTCACAGAAATGAAGAACAACTTCAAACAAAAATTTATAAAGAAATGATAGGCCACATAATTTCTCTTCAAAAATAAAATAAGAAGGTCAAAACAGAGATACTGGAGTTCTGAAAGTAATTACAAGACTGCAAAAGCATGCAGAGATAGGAATACAACAAAAAGGAAAGATTTTAAAAGATTACAGAATCATTAAGAACAATAAAAACTAAACATGGGTAAAAAAAAAAAGACACATGGCAGGTAGGTACAAAGAAAGTTAGTAAAATCGCATAAAAAGTAATATTAAAATGGTCACAGGATGGCATGAAAAGCAAAAGAAACCTAACACACAAATAAGTGGTATTCCTGAAGAAGAGAACAAATAAAACTGAAGATACATCCAAAGACAAAATAGAAGAGCTTTCTTAAATAAGAAAATTGAGAAAGATAAATGTTTTCAAGGTAAGTATAATTTTTAGAAAGCAAAGCTCTGCAAGTTATTAATGACATTATTCCAAGCCAACATAATAGTTTGATGTCAAAAACCAATACTTAGTTTTCAAATTATCTGGCTTTTGTACTCAAAAGGATGACAGCTTTGATTCTCATTTCAAAAAAGGAATTTTGTGATATCATCCATATTCAAAGATCCAGAAAGATGTCAAGAGACTTTTAGACCTATCATTGCTTAGCATCATTACTTTGTTAACATATATATACATATTGATTGCCAGGTACAGTGGCACATCTGTAATTCCTCTGCTTGGGAGGCTGAGATAGGAGTATCCCACAGGGCAGTGTGTAGTACTTTGCAAGACCCTGTCTCAGAATAAAAAACAAAAGGGCTGCAGGTATGGTTCAGAGGTAGAACACTCTAAGGTTCAATCCCCAGTAACAAAATATAATATATATGCCATAATAATACATATATTTTATTATATATCAGATAATCATATAATGTGTAATATAAAATACTGTGTTATTAATCATATATTATAATGTATGTAAGATATATTATAAAACAGAATACACAATATAATTGTATATTATATGATTATATAATACATAATTTATTATATGTACATATGAAAACACTGCATTTTTGTCCTTGTAATATCTATTCTTGTAAAATATTCTCAATCATTTCTTGGCCTTTTGGCTAAGATCAAGTGTAAAATAGTCTCAATTAAGTAAGGCAAGACAGAAAATGAGTGTTCTGACTTATTTCTCTTGCTCATATTCTCTTGTCATTCCTTTTCAAATAATTTCTTTCTTTCGTTCTTTCTTTCCTTCTTTCTTGAACTCAGGGGAATTTTACCTCCGAGCGACACCCCCATCCCTATTTTTATTCTTTATTTTGAAACAGGGTCTCACTGAGTTGCAAAGGACCTCATTAATAAGTAGCTGAAGTTGTCCATGAACTGCGATCCTCCTGTCTCAGCCTCCTGAATACTGACTGGGATTACAAGCATGCGGCACCACACCTGGCTTCTAAATAATGTCTTTAAATAATGTCTTTAAGTTATTATATTTGGTAGACAAATACTCATCAGGCCTGTGTGTGTATGGGTGTGTGTGTGAGTGCTGGGTGAATTGAACACAAGGGCATTCTACCTCTGAGATGCACCCCCAGTCCTATTTTATTTATTTGTTTATTTTTTAGAAACAGGGTCTCACTAAGTTTCTGAAGAGCCTCACTAAATTGCTGAACCTAGCTTCAAACCTAGGATTCTCCTGTCTCAGTCTCCCAAGCACTGGAATTACATGCATGTACGCCCATCTCTTTTTTCTAACATAAGCACAAACATATGCATATACATACACACCTAAGCACATGCACAAACTTAACACAAAGAAGAAAAATTATCCTTTGTTTTCCTCCATAAGGAACCAGTGATGTTAGGTAGAACAGCAAGTTCTGTAATATGAATTAGGCCTTGCATCCTCACACTGCAGACAACTTTTCCTTAACTTATAATCACAGGTAAATACTATAAAGAGGAAGCTTCCTAAGAAGGATGTGACTCATGTTCTGTTTCTTGACCAGAAAGATCTGTTTCTGTGTTTGTGTGTGTGTGTGTGTGTGTGTGTGTGTGTGTGTGTGTGCGCATGTGTGTGTGTGATGGGGATATAGCTCTGAACTTTACCCCGGCCCTATGTTATTTTTGAATTTGCAAACAGGGTCTCACTCATTTGTGGAAAACCTAAGTTGCAGAAGCTGGCTATAAACCTGCAATCCTGCTTCAGCCTCTCAAGAACCGGGCCTATAAGTGCGCCACCACGCCCAGCTATGACCAGAATTCTCACTAGTTGAACTTGTGGTATATTCACCTTGTTATCATAATTCAATGATCTGTACATACTTTTCTGCATGTTTCTGTGTATACACTATATATGTAGAGAAAATCATTGCTATAGGAATATTTCTTAAGCAAGTGGCAATTACACAAGACAGAGCTGGGGTTTATAAGTGAATACCCACAAGAACTATCATGGTGATTGAACCAGGATTCCACGAGAATGAAATTTTAAGCCAAAGTCAGGGCTATCTACCCCTTTTGTTGCATACACAGAGCAGGGTCAGTCAGAATCTGGATCCTCATGTTCTCTCTTTCCCCACAAATCTGAATGCTAAGCCTCAGGACCACCTGCAATGTTAAGTATAACCTGTTGTCAACATCCAAAACGTATCATCATATACAATTTACTTTGGTAGTTCCCATTCATAACAGCATTCTGACTCTTAGATGGGACTTTAAATTAGCGCAGTAAGAAATTTCTAGCAGCTAAGTGCATCCTATTTAGAAAAGCTTTAGATAATGTGAAATTCCTTACATTTGACCAATGAGTAAAGGATTAGACATGAGCAGGAAAATGAAATGGGGACTGATAAGAGAAAAAGTCTACCCAGGTTTGAATCTGCTTTAATGTAACATTTTTGTCTCATCTTCAGCTCTGAAAAGGGGGAAAACTACCTGCCAAACAAGAAACCATCATTTCAAAATTGTAGGACACAATAACCCAAATGTATTTCATTTTTAATCAGAAAATTGAAAACTAAAATTATAAAGTTATCTTTGAAACAAGAAGATGTATTTCATGTTATTTATTAGTGCTCCTTAAACATTAAAAATTTTTAAAGTTAGCAAAACAAGCTTAAAACTCTTTTAAAACTCTCCTGCTAAGTGGGTTTGTCCCAAATGCAATGGTAGCCTAGCAAACTTGAGTAAGAACCAGGGCACTGGATCATAAGGTTAAGGATATCCCCTTCTCCATCAGGAGATCCCCACTTAGCCCAGAAATTTTTTGTATATTTTTGTTTTTGGTTTTGTTTTTGGTTGTTTTGTTTTTGTTTTTGTTTTTGTTTTTGTTTTTTTGGGTTTTTTTGGGGGGGGGGTTGGTGGTGGTATTGGGTGGGGGTGGAACCCTTCTACCTCTGGGCTACACTCCCAGACCTATTTTTTAGGTTTTTATTTGGAAACAGGGTCTCTTAAGCCAGCGCAGCTGGCTTCGAGCCTGCGCGATCCTCCTGTCTCTGCCTCCTCCCAAGCGCGGGGATTACAAGTGTGTGCCACCACGCCCGGCTTTGTTTTTGTTTTTGTTTTGTTTTGTTTTGTTGAAGATATAAAGAAGTTTATTAGAAAGATAGAAACACAGAAAATAGAAACACAGCCCCATGCCAAAATGGCATGGGGGGTGTGACTCGAAATGAATACACCCCCAGCTTTGTTTTTGGTATTAAAGATTAAACCCAGGGGTATTCTACCTCTGAGCTGCACCCCTCAAACCTTTTTGTTTATTTTTGGTACTGGGGATCGAACCCAAGAGCATTTTACCTCTGGCTATTCCTCCAACCCTTTTTATCTTTTAATTTTGAAACAGGGTCTCACTCAGTAACTGAGGCTGCCCACAAATCTGCCATCCTCCTATCTCAGCCTCCCAAGTACTGGGATTACAAGCGTGCGCCACCACCACTGGCTCCCCAGCCACTTTTGATTTGAAGACAGAGTAGGTGCTGAGCAAGATGGGGAGGTAAGAAGATGTGGAAGCACCAGGCAAACAGGATCCCACAGTCAAGAGGCGAGGGAAGCATAGTCCTGAACTGCTGACGCGTTGCCCTCCACTCGATCTACCTGGCATGGCACCGCACCAGGCTATCCAGCCAGGCTGCGGTATAGGAACAGGCACTGACCCCACTTCCTGCTTCCAGAGGCATCACTGAAGCCTGCTGCTCTGAGGGAGGCAAGCTCAGAGCAGCTGGGATTTCCTAGCACTTCCCCCCTTAAACCCTAAGACAACAGTGAACTATCCTGGCATGTTTATTTCAGGAGCCTACTTCTTTCAAATTAACCACAGGCACCTAACCCTAGCAAAAGTAAGCTGCGCACATCATGAAACTCAACAAAACCATGCACATAAAACACACAGGCAGCAAAGCACTTGACCGCCTGCGCCCTCTTAGAAATAACATCTGGTTAACAACCACCACCTGCATATCTATTTTGGTTCTCTCCCCAGTCCTTTAAAATACCACAAGCAGCCAGAGACTTGTGGGGGATACTCAGCATGCACTGGGGTGAAAGGAGGAGGAAAAAAAAGTTTATGGTTTCAGTAACACAAGAGGAAATGGCTCTGGGAGAAAACCACCCTGAGCATGCGTAGGACGAGCTCTTCCCTGTGCACCCCAACCCACACTTAATGGGAAGCCCTTAGATGGCCTTTTCAAAAAAGGTCTGAAATGTAATACCAGGTCACAGCTCCACGGCCAAGAGACTCCTACCGATAGCCATGGGCCTCTTCCTAAGGAAGAATTTATTTGTTTGTTTGTTTGTTTGTTTGTTTGTTTGTGGTACTGGGAATGGAACCCAGAAGCATTGTACCCTCCAGCTACACCCCCAACCCTATTTTTTTTGTCTTTTTATTTTTGAAACAGGGTCTTACTAGTTGCAAAGGGCCTTGCTAAGTAGCTGAGGCTGTCTGTGAACGGCGATCCTCCAGTCTCAGCCTTCTGAATGCTAGGATTATAAGCATGTGCCACCATGCCCGGCTTTTATTGTGACAAGGTCCTGGCTGGTGACCAGCCTGGGCTTGCTAGAGTGAGCAGTCAGGCAGGGTGACCAGTGTTCCAGCTTTCCCTGGACTGAATACCACTCTACAATGGCACTGCCCACTGTTAACAGCAGCCAAGCTCCTCCAGGACCTGGATGGTGGCAGAGAGCCAATCCCTTCATGGCACTAGGCCTCCGTGCCTTGATGCATACATAAAATGGGAGGTGGAATCTTGGTTGGTTTTTGTCTCTGCAGTATTTCTGGAAGTGTGGCCTTCACTTCAGAGAATGGGCGCCTTGACACAGGGTCTGGCACTGAGGGAGGTGGCGTGAGCAGTAGTGTATCCTTGGAGAGGAGTAATTTGACCACTTTTATCACATTCATATGTATGGCTTCATATGGTTCAAAGAAAAAAAAGCAAACCAAATTTGAGAGAGTCAAGTATGGTGGTGCATACCTGTAATCCCAGTACTGGGGATGCTGAGACGGGAGGATGGCAGGTTCAAAGCCAGCCTCAGCAAGTAGTGAGACTCTCATCAACTTAGCAAGAACCCGTTACAAATTAAAAATAAAACAGGGTTGGAGATGTGGTTTTGAAATAGAATGCCCCAGATTCAATCTCCAGAACCACACAAAAAATATTAAAATCTACAGCTAATGTACCCCCCTTACTGCATACACCCAGAAGCAGACTGTTCCCAACATCTCCTCCTCACTTGGTATACCACTGCTGTCTGACCCATGCTTGACCCAAATATTGTTGAATGAGTAAATTTTTATTTCATACAAAGTTTGCAATTCTACTAAATTATGACTATGCTTAAGCAGAGGCAAAGGCAGTTTTTGGTAATCTGTCATTCAAGAGCACTGCGGTTTCATCTCTGCCTTACTTCCTCATTTAAAAGGAAATTAGGAATGTTCTCGTCCTACCATACCCTCTATCAATGCCTTAAAAATGGAGCATTTAAATTTTAATTTTCATGGCCAGCTATTTACAAATTATATTTAAATTATGCAGAGCTAGAAGATAGACTCTAGTTGAAAGCAGGTGAGAGTCCTTTCTGAATATTTTAGTCAGGCAGGTTAGGCACATTTGTACCAATAGAAGTTCAAATTTGGGGATTCACATTGTTTTTCTTAAGGAAAATACGTAAATGTATAGTTTTCAGCCAGTTTTAAATATCTGTATCTTGTTAAATATGATCGCAATGCCATTACACTGAATTTCCTTTTTTAAGGATCAAATTGAAATAAGCCACTGGGCTTAAAATTCTGAAAGAAATTAATAAAGGTCATCACAAGGCTTTCCTATATATGAAAAGATCTTATTAGAAAAATATTAATGTACAGGTGGACACAGAAGAACCACAGGATCGAAGCTAACCTCAGCAACTTATCAAAACCCTGTCTCCCAAAAAGAAATAAAAAGCCTGGGGGTTTAGCTCAGAGGCAGAATGCCCCTGGGTTTGATCCCAAGCACCACAAATAATAACAATAATAACAACAATGACCATAACAATAATACTAATGTATAATCTCAGCAAAGTGCACTGCATGACTATAAGCTAGCCAGGGTCCCATTCTTCACTAAGATGCTAGAGCTGTTTTCTATCTGTTACCGCCAGAAAAATCAGAATCTTCCTCAGATGAAAAAGAAAAGAGGAATGATAACAAGTAGAGTAAAACTCAAATGACTGCCTTGACAACTACCAGTGAAAATGGGATCTACCACGCATGCTAATCATGTAGGAGTCAGCCCACTAAGCTGCATTCTAAAAGTCAGGGTTCCAACAATCACTCAAGAGTGAGTGTGTGTTGGTGTGTGTCCATGACTAGAATAAACCTGCAGAGTGAGGACTCACTATTTCAATGAGCTGAACGTGGCCCTCAAGACAATGTACACGTTATCTCATTGACTCCTCGCAGCAACTCCCAGAATTTCAGGCAGAAACTGGACAGGGTTAATTTGCTCCTAGACATATAGCTAGTGAATGGCGGGGCAGAATGCAGCCCAGGTCTGAAATCATTATAAATATCAAATGTGATGCTTGCCATTTACAGGAGGCTAAAGAGCCCATCTATTTTCCTTTGAGACTACATACAATAAAAAAAAAAGGACCTTCAGGGGAGACTGGGATAGGAGGTAGGTTGGGATATCTGCATAAAGCTCCCTCCACTGAAAAGAAGCTTCCTTAGAAAACTCTACCCAATGGAAGACCATCCTCTCCGGCCTTCTCTCCAGTGGTACAAATGCCAGGGATGCCAGGCCTGAAGTGGCACACAGCCACCTACAATTGTTTAAAACCTCACCATTAGAAATAGTTTTCTGCCACCATATACAAGCAGGCCCCTGGTGTACAATCCACTTCATTGTGAACAATTGGGGAAAAAAGGCTTTGACACATTCTCCTCCCTAAATAGCCAAGGTGCTTCAAAGATGGTCTAAAACTCTAAATATTTACTCTTTGATAGAACCAGTCAATCCTCCAGTTCCAGGATCAAATACATAAACAGGCCTTACTACCTCCACAGGCTCCACCCTCTCCCATGTCCCTGCACATCCAGCACGTTCAATCACTGTACACAACATCATTTCTCAAGTAGGTGCTAAATACTACACTTTGCCATCAATTATGGCCTACATGAGGTGTGATTTTTATTGAGTCCCCCTTAAATACATTTTCCCATGGAGCCCTCCAATACTACAAAACCTGCGTATTTCTCATTTTTCAAGTGAAGATGTGAAATTTCAGAGTATGTTGTCCCTTGATACACAGAATATAAGAGAAAATGTTTGTATTTAAACCCAAGTTCTGTATTCTTTCTGATAGCCCAACCATTTTCCTCTTCAATCTAGTTAGGAATGTATGCTTCTAATTAATTATAATAAACATACAAAATGTTAACATAATCTAATGCATTGTCACCATCAAGCCTACCCAGGCATTCAAAGATATACACACACCCACAGACACACAAAGCCCTTATATTCTTCTAATCTCCCTCAGGCCTGAATGACTGATTGCCTCTGTTTCAATTTCCCTTCACTCAAGCTATTGTGTCCAGACTGCCACTCTGCTTAAACGACCAAGTCACTTTATTCTGCTTTGAAATGGTGATCTATTAAAATAAGATCTACAGAGCCACTCAGACTAGCTGGCAGCTTTTACTCTGATAATGGCCAAACTGTGTCCCTGGACAAGACTTCAGTGGTTTTCTGCATCCCTTCCCCCTGCTAAGCCATATGCTGTGCCTCTTCTCTCAAGACTTCCTAGTGACTTTAAAAGCTCTGCACCAATGATACTGTGAAGGGAGGCAGAGGGATGGATGGAAGAAAAGAAAGAAAACACTCTCAATCACAGCTTCAGAAGCGCATGGATAGTTGGGTAACCTGAAACCTCAAAGGTCAGAAATAGCATTATATAGAGAGACAAAGGCAAAAGTCATAAACAAATGCTAGTACTAAGTCACTGTAAAACACGATTGCCTAGTAAAGGAATGTGTCCACTCCCATAATTAAACACCACTGTGAGCCTGGCGAGATGGCACATGCTTGTAATCTCAGTACTTAGGAGGCTGAGATGGGAGGATCCCAGGTTCACAGCCGGCCTCAGCTACTTAAGTGAGGCCCTCTGCAACTTAGTGAGACCCTTTTTCAAAATAAAGAATAAAAAGTAGGCCTGAAGGTGTAGCTCGGAGGTAGAATGCTCCTGGATTCAACCCCTAGTTCCTCAAAAAAAAAAAAAAAAAAAAAACATTGTGAGCTGGGTGTGGTGGCACATGCTTATAATCTTAGCATCACAGCACTTAGAAGGCTGAGATAGAAGGATCACAGATTCACAGCCAACCTCAGCGACTCAGTGAGACTGTTTCAAAATAATAAAAATGGGGGGAAAACACACATAATTTGTCTATCCCCAATGCCACCTCTTTCCCCGCCAAATTAAAAAACTATCCCACAATTAATTTCTGATGTAATAGCAGGAGTAGAACACAGGGGCAATCCAAGAGAAGTACATTTTAATGACCAGTAAGGAGGTAAGTCCTATTAAAAAAAAAAAAAACTACCAGCCGGGCGTGGTGGCCCATGCATTCGGGAGGATGAGACTGAGGATCGCGGTTCGCAGACAGCCTCAGCTACTTAGTGAGGCCCTCTGCAACTTAGTGAGACCCGGCTTCAGAATAAAGAATAAAAAATAGGACAGGGGTGTAGCTCAGAGGTCAAAATGCCCCTGGGTTCCATCCCCAAACCTGCACAAAATAAAATAAAATAAATAAAAAAGAAACTGCCCAAAATATTACATAGATGAGTTATGGAAAGTAGAGTTTTGTACAATGACTACACCTCAGGATAAACCCCCAAAACTACTGTTCTATAATACATACATGCCTACCGATGCTTACAATCTGACTGCCTTTATAATGTGCAGCGTTTGAGAAAAATTATCTTCAAGTATTCAAATGTTTAAATCATTTGCTTACAAAATACATGTAAAATGAAACTGAAAGGCAAGGAGGAGGGTCAAATCTGACCTTAACTCACCCAAAGCTCCCACAGGACCCATCCAAGCATAGGCCATTTGGTTTGGGAGAATTTTATCCTATTATCCTGGTTGGCTTTAAATGGATTGTGTGCTCACTATGCTGGCTGCCTTTCCTTTAATCCTGCGGATTCTCTGTAACCATGGGAGGTGCTTTTCTAAAGACCCCTGTACACGCTGTTCCTGTTATCAAAGTGTCTGATTAACAAATGGACTTGAGGTAAGTTGTACAGTCCAAGGCCCTTCCAAAGCAGCCCCCCAGAATGTCTCCAGGCTCTGTGAATAGTACACCTGCCTTCCATTTCCCTAACTGCCCAGCCACCCACACACATGACCGTGGAAAGAAGAGGGGCTCTCCTAGATCAAAAGAGAACTATGCAGTTATCTTATTTTTAACATATGCATTAAAAAAGAGCAGTGCTTCACAGGAAAGATCAAGACGACCAGGATGTTGAATTTTGCTGCAGCTAGAAAAATGCCTAGAAAGAAAAGATAACTTACTTCTTAAGTGAGATGTGTGACTGTATTAACTCAGTCTTAACACTCTTAATACTCTACTGTCTTTTCTTTTATTGTGGGTAAAATACATATAACATAAAATGTATACTCTGGAGCCATGCATTGGGTGCATGCTTGTAATCCCAGCATTCGGGAGGTGGAGACCAGAGGATAGAGGTTTGTGGACAGTCTCAGCTACTTAGTGAGACCCTGTTTAAAAAATAAAAAGATGCTGGGCGTAGTGGCGCATGTTTGTAACCCCAGCACTTGGGAGGCTGAGACAGGAGGATCACACAGGCTCGAAGCCAGCCTCAGCTATCTAGTGAGGCTCTCAGCACCTTAGTGAGACTCTGTTTCCAAATAAAATATAAAATAGCTCTGGGAGTATAGTGTGGACGTAGAAGAGCCCCTGGGTTCCACCCCCAGTACCATTAAATAAATAAACAAACAAACAAACAAACCAAAAAAGAGGGCTGGGGGTGTAGCTTGGAGGTAAAATGCCCCTGGGTTCCATCCCTAGTACTGCAAACAACAACAACAAAATAACTTATACTCTTAACCATTTTTAAGTATATAATTCCTTTTAATGCTGAATAATATTTCATTATATGTTGCTATGGTCTGAATGTTTGTGACTACCCCTGTCCCTAAAATTCCTATGTTCAAACCTAACTGTTAATGTGATAGTGGTTGGAGATGGGGCCTTTGGGAGTGATTAGGTCCCCAAGGGCTGGGCCCTCATTAATGAGATTAGTGTCTTTATTAAAGAAGCCTGAGAGAATTGCCCTTCCACTTCCATGATATGGGAATACAACAAGAAGAGTCCTTCTGTCAACCAGAAAACACATCTTCAACAGATACAAAAATTGTTGGCACCTTAATCTTGGACTTCCCACCCTCCAGAACTATAAGCAATAAATTCCTATTGTTTATTTATTACCGAGTCTCTAGTATTTTGTTATAGAAGCCTAAGCAGACTGAGAGGTACATATCTACCACACCTTATTTATCCATTCATCCATCAATAGATCATTAGGTGAGGTTGCTTCTATCTTTTGATTATTGTGAATAATGCTGCTATAAACATGAGCAAGGACCTGATTTCAATTCTTTAGGACACAGAATCAGAGGTAGAATTGCTGCATCTGATGGTAATTCCACTTTTAATTTTTTAAGGATCATTCAAACTATGTTTTAAAGTAGCTATACCATTTACACTGCCACCAGTAACACACAAGGGATCCAATTTGTCCTCGTCCTAGCTCACTGTTTTCTATTTGCTTTGTTTGCTGGCTGGCTTTGATAACACCACTCTAATGGGTATGAGATAGCACCTCATTGTGGCACCTGGCAATCTAAGAGAAGACTACTTATCCCTGTCCACAGAGACCAGCTATCCTCAGCAGAAAGTCCTAAGTGAACTCAGGGTTAATTTTGTCATACGTAATGCCATTAAATCACTTGTGAGAGTTTAAAGTCATCTCATCTGCCTTCCCTGCTATTCTAAGACACTGCTCATTTAAAGTTATACCTTTTACCCACAGATTAACCTAGTTCAAATAACTACACTACTATACCTGTAAGTGTAAGCTTTTTATTTTACTAGATGAAAAAAAAATAGTGCTAAAGTTCTGTAAAGAATACCACCCCTTTCGTTTTAGGTTGTTTCCCAACAAAACACCCATTACCATCAGTTTTTCCTAGCCCAGTCAGAAACTATAGAAAGCAACCTCTGTGTATGTGAACCCAACCCTTGCCTCTTCTTGTATCAGATTCCAGAAAAGCAGGGATCCACAGTTTTAACCTCAATCACACCATCATCTAATTAGCTAAATATGGCATAGTTATAGAGACTGCATGAGAAAACCATGTTTGCATGAAAACTTTTCAAACACTCTTTCATAATATATCTGGGGATATCACTGTATCACAGAGTGTATAAGGGGAGCTTCCTTCACTAATGAACTTCACCTCATACCCCACTTTTTTCTGACAGCTCATTCACTCACGTCGCCTCCCCCTCTTTTTTCCCTCACTTTTTCTCTCCCTTCCCCTTTTTCTTCTCCTCATCTGCCCCCAGAGTGCCCTTCTCAAAGCTGCTGGCAAGGCAAAGATATGACTTTTTAAAAGCTCATTGGCCAGATATTCCCTTTCACAAAACAGAGATAATATTATTCCTTGAAAGTTTGGGGACAGCAGATCACTCTGGAACTGAAAGAGCCTGGCCAGACTGGTGGTGTCAACTTCATGAAGGGCAGCCTCATGATACTCCCACACAGCTCGGCATTTGGAGAATCACCCTGTCTGGAATGAGCTGTTCATTTCTTACCCGGTCAGGTGTCAGAATTACCCTGGGTTCCATACACAAGAGATCTGAGGAAAAGAAGCAACTATTTTCTCTGAATAATCTTCTGTGTTGGATATTATAAATATTGCAGCTTTTGAGAGCAGAAATGATAATAGCCCAAATGACTCTTTTGACTCAAAACACAAATGAAAAACACTAAAAAAAAAAAATCTGGGCATGGTGGTGCACACCTGTAATCCCAGTACTTGGGAGGCTAGGACAGGAGGATCACAGATTTTGGGCCAGTCTCAGAAATTTAGTAATACCCCCTAAAAAAAAACTAAAATAAAACCAGTTATTAGAATATTTCTGTGAAAAAGAAATGTCTTTATTCTGAGAGGATGTATTTCTGTCTGCCTGTCAATTAGCCTGCTTCAAAGTTTCATGATATTAAATAATTAGTACGCTTCAAATATAGTAGAATTGCAAGAATCGGGGAATTAGGAGAAAAAGCTCGTATTATAATGGACACTCACTAGATAAGAAAAATAAGCAAAGCTAAATTAAGAGGCTGCCCCAGTGTAAGTTTTGACTAAAACTTGGATGTTCTGATTCCTAATCAATACTTTCTGCATCTCTTTCTCCTAAGTCCATAAAGAAGAAAATGCATTTGTTACCTTTAATTTAATTCCACATTTATTAATACCATAACAAAACATATTTCTGAAAACATGAAGTTCGAGGAAAGTATTTATTATAATTCCTAAGAATAGCTTATTGAGCCTAAGCAAACATTACATCAAGAAAATTAATAAAATAGATGATAATGCTATATTATTAAATAATGTTTTGTTCTGTCATCAAGTCAGTAACATAATGGCACACACTACAATTTTCATTCTAAGAGAAGCCACCCAAGTTTTGTTTTGTTTTGTTTTGTTTTCAACAACAGATATTATGTTGTCAATCAAGTTGTATCTACAATGACCCTTTCAGTCCCTATCCAGAGTTAAGTGTAGTATAAAGGCTATGCTAAAAATCACCACTATCTGGGCTACTCCTAACCTCAGTCAAAAGCCATTGACCTTAGGCTGCTCCATCATAACCAGCCATGCTGGGCTCCCATATTGCTGTCCATATGCTGCTGGAATGTGGCCTGCTCTGGCCACTAGAGTTTCCACTGTCAACACCCCAACAGTGGGGATGAAAACAAAAGGACGGGACTGTTCAACTGGGCACAGCCAATGCAGTCAATTCATTAGTGTTTTTCTTCGTAGAGACAAATGCATGAGACTAATGAGAAGGCATTTGAATTCACAATATTAGCCATAACAAGGGTAAAAAAAATCTCCTAAATATGTTTCCAATTTTGAAATAAAGGACAAAAGAAAAATAAAAGGAATTAAATTTTGAGGGAATTATTATCACAAAAACATTTCATGTTGCAAAGAAACTCATAACAGGCTTCTTTAAATAATACTGGCCCTTACAAAACACTACAAAAGAAAGATTTATGCACAACACGTTAAAAGGGTACTTACAGTGAGCTCTATCTGTGATAACAATATTGGCTGGTTCAGCAAAACTGGTTCAGGCCCTTGATGGATGCTACTGAGATGAGGGCCATAGCTGGATCCCAGAATGTGTCATTTGTGCTTGAGAAGAGGAGAAACAGGCAGAATTTCTAACTCAGGGTAAAACTATACCTTGAGGCTGGGTTTGATGGCACATACTTGTGATGGCACATACTTGTGATCCCAGTATTTGAGAGGCTGAGAGAGGAGGATGGCAGGTTTTCAGCCAGCCTCAGCAATTTAGTGAGGCCCTCTGCAACTTAATGAGATACTGTTTCAATTTAAAAATAACAAAAAATAGGGCTGAAGGTGTAGATCAGAGATAGGATGTCCCTGGGTTCCATCTCCAGTACCCTCTCCCCCAAAAAAGAGCTCTGTACTTTGAAATTTTCAGAGAATTAAGAAAGTGTGGATGGTTAAACATAGGGCTGTCACAATAGGAAGAAAGTAGATACTTTTCCAAAAGTCAGCTGCATCTGGTGGTATGTGTGCCATATTGGACTGCTATTCTGAACGTGAATCATAAACTTTTTTCTGTACGGACCACTTCTACTTGAATCAATGTCCTGAAAGAAACTGATCAACACTCTCCTTATCGATGTGAGGACATTTGCTATGACTGAGTGCTGAAAGCAGCTGACCACTTGTGTAAACGGTGTCGTCATGAGGATATTCAAAGGAAGAAATAAAATGTTCGGGAAGAGGAAAACCTACTATATTAGTGGAGATGTTTTGTTTTCTTTTAAGAAGAGTCTCAGTACAGCGCTATCTTCACTCTCTAACATATTTTTTCCCAACCTAGTGGACAGCATGGAGTCAGCACAGAGAAGACTGTCAGGAAGATGCAGCATTCTACACACAGATCAACTGCCATGCTTTTGTTCTTCAAAACACAAAACTGGAGAGCTGCTTCAGATGCATTAGCTATCTAAAAGTGAGCCCAGCCAAGATTTATCAGATAGACTTTATCAGATGCCATGCAGCAGTCGTGTGTGGAGCCCTTACAATGTGCCAACACTAAGCAACCTGCTGTTCTGAGTCCTCTTGTCTTTGGAGAGACTGCAAGGTTAGACATGACTATTTTCTGTAAGTAAATATACGCTGTAGGTGCAACTCTAAGCCTGCAAACACGCTCACTTTCCCTCATCACTGGATATATGCATGACATACTTGTATTGGGTTCCAATCATTTTAAGATAAAACATCTGTAAACTCTTCCTTTGTGCATGTCCATTTCAACATGGAAACAGCTGCCTCCGTTCTTAAGTAACAATATTGGCCATTGAAAAATACACCTTCCTTGAACAAAAGATACTTTTTGTTCCCAAGAAGCTTTGTTGCTATTTCCAGCAATAAATGACACAAAAGATATGTTCTGCCATCCTCAGTAGTGGTTTGAAGCAAAAAGAAACAGCCAGCAAGATAAAGGAGCCAAAGCATAAGAAACAAAATCAAGGTGAGCTGAGGGCAGAGAAAAGAGAATGAAAAGTGGGAATTTGTGGGTTTCATTCTGTTATGGTGCTGGGGATCAAACCCAAGCACCCAAGCACCAAGTCTCCCAAGTGCTAGGTGAAAGCACTCTACCGCTGAGCTATATTTCTAAACCTGGAAGTGGGAATTTGTGATCTAAGCAATTCAGCCTTTTCTGATGAATGGGAAGGAAGGTGGGGGAAGATGATGTTTGCAGTTAAGAAAAAGAAGTATGTGCTACTGGCTAGGTTTTGTTTCAATAGCACCGGTAGAATGCATGGCAGGCAGGAAAAAAAAAAAAAAAGGAAAGAAAGAAAATCTAGTTTAGTGACTAAAGGCTGATTCAATGAGAGTAACACAAGTTTGTTCCTGATACAATGGAGATACTTAATCAAATCAAAGAATCATGCCAGCAGTTATATGACATTTCTTTCAATTATTTTAGATGTGTTCTGGTACCACAAGAAGTTTATGATTATTCATAGGGCGCAGCTATCGATTTCCTAAGATCATTTTGCGGGGGGGGGGGGGGGATGTGCACCCATCCTGTCCCCTACCCTCTTTCAAAGAAACTGCTAATGGCATGGAGTATTACTGCCACTAATTTCCAGACAGAGCGCCTGATGCTCAGTGCCACGAGTGGAAACCACATAGTGACAGGAGGCCGAGGGGTCCCTGGCGAGTTCTTGGGAAGCACACTGCCTACAATTCGAGTGCCCGGGTGTAGACTGCCGGCCGGCGTGCGCGGTTCCTCCCGTCGGGCGCGGGCTGTCAGGTGGGGACGGCGGGCCTGGGGGGCCGAGCGGGTGCCCACGGCCGGCCGGGTGCGGCGCGTCCCGCGGCGGCCGCCCGCACCTTTGTTCGCTGCCCTCGGCTCGGGGTGTGCGGGCGGCGACCCCGGAGCCCGGGAGCGGATCCGCAGGCTCCCGACCCCCGCGGGCTCGGGAAGGCCGGCGAGGCGCAGGGGTCAGCGGCCCCTCCCCGGACACAAAGGTCGGGGGTGTGATCGCCAAGCGGGGCGCGGGGCGTGCGCCGAGAGCACGCGAGTGTGCGTGTGCGCGCGTGTGAGCAGGGGGAGGGGAGGAGGGGCTGCAGCCCTTCTTACCTCTCGAAGAGGAGCCGCACCATGAAGATGCAGAAAGCCAGCGGGAAGGCGAGGTACAGGTCCTCCGCCTGCGGGAAGGTGGCTTCGTCCGTGTTCTTCAGGTCCGCCCAGGTGACATTGTGCGGGAGCCAGAACCTCTCGTTCCAGAACCAGGCTAAGATCCCTGCCATCTTGCTTCGTCCGCTCCTGTCCTGCGGCTGCCGCGGCCGGCCGAGCTCCCCTCCGCGCAGGGCGCCCGGGATGCGCGCGGCTGGCCCCGAGCCCGTGCCGCCGCCGCCTCCTCCGCGGCCGCTGCTCTGAGCCCGGGCGCCGCGTCCCCTCCGCCCGCCCCGCGGCCGCGCGGGAAGGGCCCGCCCCGCCCGTCACGTGGCGCCCGGCCCTCGCCCTGATTGGCTGGGGCGCGCGTCAAGCACCAGGCACACGCGGCCGGCGCGCCCACGCCCCGAGGGCCGGGCTCCTCGCTGCCCGCCGCCAGCTGCCCGGCCGCTGTCAGCCCCCGGGCCCCGCCACCTGGAGCCGGCCCCCCACCCGCCCCAGCCCCCAAGTTCGCTCGCACATGCTCAGATCGCCGGTTCCTGCCCCGCTGGAGTTTCGGGGCTCTGGTCCTCTTCCCGTGCATCCTGGGGAGGAAGGTAGGCACTGGAGCTGAGCTTCTTCAGAACAGCCTTGCACTAAGGGAGGACAACGAAAGGAGAAGTAGCGGGCGCAGAGGCAAGGGAGAAAGAAGTAGGAGGAAAGGATCCTCCACTCCGACGCCCGCAGAGAAGGGTGGAAATCAGGAACTGGGACAGGAGATGTTTAAGCAAGAGATTTCTGCCTCTGCCCCAAGCCTGCCTCTTACCCCATCTTTGACTTCCCGGCCTCGTGGTATTACTACTTCTCATCAAAACAGCTCCCCCAAGGAACAAGGCCCTTTATTTTGATTGATGAAGTGGTCAGTAAATTAGGTATTTAATTGCTATTTCATGATGATGATGATGATGATGACGACGACGACGACGACGACGACGAGGAGGACGACAGCTGCCGTATTCTGTAAAACCTCATCTCTCAACCAGTCTTTCTAAAAATGCTGCTGGACCAAATGTTTGGCATATTATGAGAGAACCTCCACCCTGCTATTTGCTGGGCTCTTTATTTCTGTCCTGTGCATCTGAAACCTTTAAGGCATTAAGCACATTCGCTCCCACCAGACATTTCCCTATTGATACAGGAACCAGGGGTGTATTCGCGAGTGAGTGACCTGTGTTAGACCTGGTTTCAGAGGATACTTTGTTCACGTTTCTCACAATCCTTCATTTTCTTCCTGATTCTGTGAATAAATCCTACTAGATCTTCCCAAGGGGTGCACACACGCAGAGTGTGGCTATTCTTCCTCCCCCTCCGGCTACTACCTTCTTTTCATTCCTTCCCATTAAAACAATGGCCTGCACGGTTGCCTCTAAATTCTCACCCCTCGGATTCCTTTTGAACTTGCATTTGGCCCTCTGCCTCCTCCACTGGGGTGAAACTGCGTCAGGTCACCAACGATCTCTGAGCTGCTGGTCTTACTGCAGGCTGCTTAGATTGGGTAGTTTAAGCATCGGAAATGTACTTATCACGCTTCTGGAGGCTGGGAAGTCTCAACCTGCTGGCAGGTTGGCATCTGATAAGGGCCCTCTTCTGGGTTGACAGACGGCTGTCATCTCTGTCTCTCGTGTGGTAGCAGCAGAGAGAAAGGAAGCAAACTCTTCGGTATCTTCTTACAAAGACATTAATCCCCTTGCTGAAGGCTACCCCTCAGGATGCAAACACCTCCTAAATGCTCCATCTCCACACACCATCACGTTGGGAATGAGGCTTTCAACATGTGAATTGGGGGGGGGGGGGACACGAGTTTCAGTCTCTAACAGTTTTCTTGGCATCTCCACAGTAGCTTTTGGTCCAGTGGCAGAGTTGCTTACCTACTGAAACATAACTTGGTTGGCTTCCAGAAAGTACACCCTCTGTTTTCCTCATCTTTTGTGGCCACTTCTGTGCTGTATCCTTTCTGTTCACTCCTTATCTTCCTAACCCCTGAGCACTGGACAGGCCTTGGAATCAATTATTTTGTCCTTGCCACTTTCCTTTCTGTATCCATTGAGTGGCGATCTTACCCAGCCTTGAGGTTTCCAACACCAACTGCATGGCTTTCAGTGTCATGCTAATAGCTCCTACACTTATCTCTCTAGCCATGAGCTTTTTCTTGAACTTCAGATTCCTAAATCCAATGTCGGCTCCACAACTCTACCTGGCTGCCTAAAAGCTATCTCATGGCCAAACTATTAATTTTTCCCCTAAAATCTCTCCTGTAACCCTGACTCATAACAAAAATGTGGAGTCATTTTCCTCTTTCTTTCTCTCACACCTCCTTTTTAATCTATCACAAATACAGTTGGCATCATTTTTAAACTATAATTTCACCTTACCATCTGAGCCAAACAACCCAACCAGCATTTCTCACCTGAGTTACACTGTAACCTCCTAACTCCCAATTTCTGTCCTTGTTCCTCCATAACCTCTTCTCAGCCATATGACCCTGTTGAGATGTAAGTCAGATCACTGCAGTACTTAAAGACCTTCATCTTCCATCTTTCCCCGGTGGAATCCAAAGTCATGACAATGTCCTACGACAGGAGGCTCCATATCACCTCTCTGCCCTCCTCTGCACTCCTCTCCCTCTCTCTTCAATCATGCTACCCTCCCTGCCCTTCCTGGAACATGTCGGCCAGCCTTAGAGCTTTTGCATTGGCTTTTTCTGCCCCTGACTGCTTGCTTTCCTCCTCCAAATACCCATCTTTGCTCTTTCTTTAATGTACTCTCTCAGTACATTAAAGCCTTCCCTAGTTAATCCATAACCCTCATTTCCAAAAGCATCCATCTCCATCAGCACCATATGTATTTTTATTCCTTTAATTCTCTCTCTCTCTCTTTCTCTCATGCATACACATAAATGTAAGCTTCAAAAAGTTCAAATTGAGCCGGGCGTGGTGGCGCACGCTTGTAATCCCTGCACTTGGGAGGCAGAGACAGGGGGATCGCACAGGTTCTAAGCCAGCCGTGCGCGTTGGCTTAGGAGACCCTGTTTCCAAAATTTAAAAAAATGTAAAAATAGGTCTGGGAGTGTAGCCCGGAGGTAGAAGGGCTTCCAGGAACCCCAGTACCACCAAAAAAAAAAAAGTTCAAATTGTATGTATATTTTATTTACTGTTCTATCCCAGAACTATATGCCCTAATACCTGAACAAGGTCTTTAATTGCTATCTTGGTCCAATCCCTGAATCAATAAAATGTGGTCTGATGTGGAGTATTTTACTCTATCGTGTTTCTGGTGTAATCATTTGGATGAAGGATGGTAGGAAGGGGTCATTGCTTGATAGAGATATTCCAGACAGGTAAAAGAGTAGATGATTGCTGCACCATGCATGGGCACAGAGGTGACTGGTTTATAAGCCTTCCCCATATCTTATCTCATATAAACTTCATGACAGACAAGTGACCTTGGAAAAACAGGCCCTATTATTACACAGCAGGGGATTAAAAAGCTCTTAGAAACTCAGCGACTTGTGCAAGATTCCCACGTTAAGTACTAAGTCTTCCTTTCACTTCCCAACAAAAGCCACCTTTCAGAATGTTCCTGAAATCTCACCACCTTCTCAAAGTTGATGAGTGGGAGAAGCACTATCTTCTACTCACCTAGGGTAAGAGTTCCAGGGAAGCAGGAACTAAGGGAAGAGAAGAGTAGGAGAGAGAAAGAGGGAGAGGAGGCACAAAAGGGTGAGGTTTGAGCTGGTCACAACCTTGACATAAGCTGTTGGTATTGCAGGATATTTTCAGATAGGCTGTTTGAAGCTACCACGTGTCCAAACAGCAGGAGAAAGAAATGGGTGAACATGTATTCACTGGCTCCCTTGGCCAAGGATCAAAGCTCAGGCCTACCAACACTTATTGTTGTACACTGAAGAGACAAGGAGCTTCTGGATAGCACAGAAAGCCCTGCAGTAGGAGGCAAGGTGCTATCAGGTCACACACAACAGAATGACGTAAAAACAAAGAAGCAGCCATGGAGGGGTCTGGCTAGCCTAGAAGGCTGATCTCCACCATGACATGACCTTTTGCTACAAAGGTGGTGACCAGCCTCACAGACTTCCACTCTTTGGCCTGCAGGAATGCAGCTAGCTGGTGCCAGGGTATCTTCCAGAAGGTCATCCCTGAGCAGCTGACCACATGATCTGGGGTAGGAGGCCAAGTGCTATAGGTCACACACAATGGAGTGACATGAGAAAGAAGGAGGCCAGAGAGATAGAGAGACATGTTGGCATTGGACCTCTGGGGTCCACACAGTACCTGGGGGCTGACCATGTTCTCACCTTGAAGTTATATGAAACAGCATATCTTCATGATAAAATCCCCTTTTTGGTTGGGTTGCGACCATTTTAATCTGAAAAAAAGTCCCACTATCCAAAACATTACCCTAAGATGTCTTTAAAACTCCGGTCAGCCAGGCATGGTGGTGCACACTTGTAATCCCAGCATTTGGGAGGCTAAGACAGGAGGACCAATGTTCGCGGACAGCCTCAGCTACTACTTACTGAGGCCCTTTGCAACTCAGTGAGACCCTGTTTCAAAACAAAAAGAAAACAAAATAGGGCTGGGGGTGTAGCTCAGAGGTAGAATGCCCATGGTCCATCCCCAGTACCATACACATAGATGCGCACGCGCGCGCGCACACACACACACACACACACAACTCAGGCCAGGCCCTAAGAAAGGTTAGTCATTTAAAACACACAGCACAGTGTATCCCTCTCAAGGAAGCCAATTTATACCTGTGCAGGCTTCTAATTGTTGCCCAGGAAACCAAAATACAATTTACGCATCAGAAAAATATGTAGCTCAGTGAGAAAATGAATAGTTGGTTAGTAAGTAGAAGGGACAAGGAAAGAGAAAGGATGAAAAAAATTTTGTTGGGTTGGGGGTGTGCTGCTGTCTATACTGCATATTAGGAAAGCATGCTTCAAGTTCCAAATATGAAACCGCATATCACAATACGCCTTCTTTTCAAGGCCACTGGAAAACATCAAAAAAGTTTTATTTGATATTTCAAGGTATACACCCACATCTTAGTTCTTTCACATACATTTATATTCACACAGTAAGGAACTTCTACTTCTCAGATGCAGGAGGACAGCAGAAATTTCAATGAATCTCCACTATGAGTTGCATAACACGAAGTTATAGAACTTGATCTACAAAAAGAACACAAAATCTATTTGTGCAACAGGATGTACTCAGATGAAAAGCCAGATAGCAGCACATACCAGCCCCACTCAAGATGGCACTAGACACTGAATGACAAGTATCCAAGTACTACAGATAATGAGCGCTTCCTGCTCAGAGGAAGAAGGAGACATTCTGTTTGGAGGAGGTCAAAGGAACTTCAAGGGAGAGGCAGAAATGGAATCAGGCTCTGAAGAATGAGTAAGATTTGATAAGCCATGAGCCATGGTAAAAAGTGAGAGTGCTTTGTTAAGAGGGAGAAAGCACTGCTGATTCACTAGATTGCAAATGGCCTTCAGTAGGAGACAAAGGAACACTGCTATTTATTTAGTAAGGACTGTATTTTATCTATGATTGTAGCATAGAAGCAATTCTTTAGTACTTTTTCTGGTACACAATACATATTCAGCTATTCTGGGGATTAAATATATATATATACAAATAAAGTTTTTTGTTGCTTAAAACACAAGGTAATACTAAGATTATGTATTATGTATTATTATTATTATTAGGTGCTGGAGATGGAACCCAGGGGAATTTTCTACCTCTGAGCCACACCCCAGCCCTTCTTATTTTTTATCTTGAAACAAGGTCTTGCTATATTGTTAAGGGTCTCATTAAGTTGGGGAGGCTGGCCTCAAACCTACACTCCTCCTGTCTGAACCTCTTAAGCACTAGGAATATAGTTTCTATATGCCCACCATACCCAGCTGTAGGCATTCAATTTAAACACTTACCTCACTGATTTTGAAGAAACCTGGTTTTCACTAGAAATAATGTGGAAATAATGGCAATTTTTTTTTATATCACTACAGTCATTCCTCATGAGTATAAAGCCTTCTTGCAGTGGCTGGCCAAACCATCTAAAGTATACAATTGTTTTTCACTGTTCTGTTACTAGTCTCTTGGGTTTTCATTTATACAATATTTGGGATGGGTATAAGAGAAGTAGTTTGGGCAGGAAGAATCAAGGATACATCCCCATAGTACACAGATACCCACAACAGTGCAGAAAACTCACACCTCCTGCCACTTTAAGAAAAAGAAGTGGGGAACTCGCAGCACTGGAGTTAGGCTGGGTTCAGGTGTAGAACCTAAGCAGGAATATTGAGTACACATTATTTGCTAAAAGTTCTCCAGCAGGATTCCTCCCTCTTGTACTCAGTCTTTCTTATAACCATGTCAAGTACTGAAGATCTTTCTCCTCCCTCTTTTTTTCCTGACAGTTTATACCTTTGAAAACCTTTTCTAATACTGACAACCATCAATTACTCTGGTATTCCTATCTAAACCAAATCCTTGGCTGTTTTTTCTATTGTCTCTTCCTACAATCCAAATCTGTTTATATGTTAATTTTCCCCTTGAAACTTCAAGCTACCAATGCTGCTTCAGAATCCAATTAAAATTTTAAGCATGCCATTGTGTTGCAAAGCTACCAAAGGAAAGTGAGAAACAGCCAGATTATATGACTCTGAGCTGTCCAGGTAAGGGTTACACTCACCTTCCTGACATTTCTATAGCTTCATAGTTATGTTTCACCTCACCTACAAGGTAGATTCGACCAAAATGGCGTTTTCTATATGTGACTGGCATTTAGAGAGCAGGCTATATGACTTATCAGACAGAAATCCTGAGCTATACTTTCCACTATGCAAACCAAAGAGAAACAAAACCCAACTAATGATCTAGTAATTTGTGGGGAAAGTAAATAACATATAATATTGCTCGAAATTATTGACTTTACATTGAACAAAGATTTCAGGACTGAAAGGGACCTCATGTGCCATTAAGTACAGTTCACCTTCTGTCAGCACACACACTAGTATTAGGCATCTTGATGAGAGGAAATTTACTACCTAACAAATTGATCCGTTCATTTTGGCACAGCTACGACTACTAGAAAACCTTGAATTAAGACACAATCTTGAAAATCCTGGTAAAATCTCCCTAATTTTCACATATATAAAACAGGGATGGCATTTTAGATGAACCTAGAGCTCCAGGATGAGGTTCATGTCTACTCACATCACCTTGGGCAAAACTCAGCACTGAGAACTTGACTAATCACTTCTACATAACAGCATTAGGAATGGCTGAGTGATAGGCCATGTCATCCAGGGCTTCCTTGCATCTATGGCAACAACAAAGAACTTGCCAATGGGATAATCAACCATTTGCCTACTGATTTAGAGGATATCCTATGCTCCATTCAAATGAAACATGAAAAAGAGTAGTCAGATATCTCCCCACTTTGTGGGGTGGAGGAGATTAACAAGTAGACATCATGATAATCACCAATCAGCTGTGTAGATAATGGAAAACTGAAACTCGTGAAGTTTAAATCATAACATGATTGACCTTAGAGCATATAGTTGCTCACATAAAACAACAAAAAATGTAAAGACAGGCAGAAATATGAAATATGTCTATTTCATATTAGACATAGAAAGAAGCTGGTGGTTGTCTAAATGCCTTTCTCAGCTAAATTTCTTCATGCCAAATAGTAGTTTTAGAGGGTAAGTAATTCAAATTATGCAGCAAGGTTAAAAGTTACTGTTAGCCACAGACCTGCTGAGCTACTTGAGAAGAATTACAGCTACGACTATCAGATCTGTGGGTGCCAGGAATTCACCATGTTTGGTTGGGGTTTTTTGTTTTGTTTTGTTTTTTAGTACTAAAGTACTAGAAATTGAACCCAGGAGTATTCTACCTCTAGGCTATGCCCCCAGCCCCTTTTTACTTTATTTTTAATTTTGAAACAGGGTCTGGCTAAGTTGTTGGGGGCTTCGCTAAATTACTGAGGCTGGCTTTGAACCTGCCATCTTCCTACCTTAGCCTCCAAAGTACTAGAATTACAGGTGTGTCCCACTACACCCAGCTTACCATATTCATAAAAAGTAGGGTTTGCACACTCAAATGACTTCAGGAGTCAGACAGGTAACACAATAATAGAACAATCCATGAGAGAGAAAATAGGGGTGAATCGGATTATACAAGAATTCAAATTCTCCTTTCCCTCTTCTTTCCTTTATTTCTTCTAATCCCTATTTTTTATTCTTTGTTTTGAAACAGGTTCTCCCTAAGGGCTGGGGGTATAGCTTGGAGGTAGAATGCACCTGGGTTTCATTCCCAGTATCCCCCCCACAAAAAAAGGACTAAGCCAGGTGTGGTGGTACACACTTGTAATCTCAGCATTCAAGAGGCTGAGACTGGAGGATCATGGTTTGCGATCAGCCTTAGCTACTTAGTGAGGTCCTTAGCAACTCAGTGAGACCCTGTTTCAAAAGAATTTAAAAAATAGTGCAGGGGGTGCAGCTCGGAGGTAGAATCCCCCAGGGTTCCATCCCCAGTACTGCAGGCAAGTCGAATATGTTTGCAATCTTCAGTTACTTCTTGTCTTCACACTTAACGATATTCATTTAGGAGGCCATTTTCTAAAATAAATATGTTTTTATTGGAATTTATCCAGGGAATAACAACCAGTATGCAGAGTGTATATAGAAACGTGGAGGAGATGCTTAGTATGCTCTGTTAAGAGTACCCAGTTTTGAGTTTAAAATATGTATAGGTGTAAGTACAAGCTTTGCCAGTAATAGCCTATTTTTTCCTTTGAAAAATTACCTCTTGAAACCTCATGTTTTTACATATACAAAGGAAATAATACTACCTATCACATGGTATTAAAGTAGGATTTAATGAGATAGTGTACATTGCTTAACATCTAGATGGAGACTGTATTGTGTATTGTTAAAACATGGCACAATTTTCCTTTCTACAGGAAAGAAAGACCAAGATTTTGTGGAAATAATTTACCTTCAAGTCATGTCAGAAATAAAGGCCCATGATGATTGGAAGAATAGGCTTTTACTTAGCACAGGAAAGGAGGGCAAAGTAGAAAGGGTAATGGATAAAGGTTCCAGAAGCCTATGCACTCTGAGCCCGGAGTGGTGGCACACTCTGGTGATCCCAGTACTTGGGAGGCTGAGACAGGAAGGTCGAGGCCAGCCCCAGCGACTTATTGAGGCCTTTTGGAACTTAGTAAGACCCTGTTTCAAAATTTAAAAAAACTAATAATAGCCGGGCATGGAGGTGCACGCTTGTAATCCCAGCATTTGGGAGGCTGAGACAGGAGGATTGCGGTTTGCGGACAGCCTCAGCTACTTAGTAAGGCCCTCCACAACTTAGTGAGGCCCTGATTCAAAATAAAGAATAAAAAATAGGGCGAGGATCGTAGCTCGGAGGTCAAATGCCCCTAGATTCCGTTCCCAGACCTGCAAAACAAACAAACAAACAAACAGAAAAAACTAAAAAAAAATATATTAAGAGCCAGGCGTGGTGGGGCACACTTGTAATCCCAGCACTTGGGAGCCTGAGACTGGAGGATCGTACAGTTTCAAAGCCAGACTCAGATACTGAGTGAGGCTCTCAGCAACCTAGTGAGACCCTGTTTCCAAATAAAATATAAAATAGGTCTGGGAGTATAGCCCGGAGGTAGAAAAGCCCCTTGTTTCCATCCCCAGTACTACAAAAAATAATAATAATAATAAAAAATAGGGCTGGGTGTGGCTCAGAGGGAGAACTGCCTTGCACCCTAGGCTCAATCCCTAGCCCACACACAAGAGAAGCACATGAACTCTATGTGTGATTCCTCATGATACTTTTA
Organism: Muscardinus avellanarius; assembly: GCF_963383645.1. Taxonomy (NCBI): domain Eukaryota; kingdom Metazoa; phylum Chordata; class Mammalia; order Rodentia; family Gliridae; genus Muscardinus; species Muscardinus avellanarius. Next base: position 67,318,085 of record NC_137787.1, read on the forward strand.
CCTTAAAGCTGCTACAAATACCTTAGACACAAACTGCTTAGAACCTGTGACATTTTGTGGAAACTCATAAAACAATGGGTACAGGCAACTTGGCAGTAATAAGCAAGTGAGAGTATGATTAATAGAGAAGATACAGGAAGTAGGACAAAGAAATACTATTAAGTTTTTATTGACCTATCATCTGATGGCAACTAAAATAGATCACTCTAATGATAAGATTGAAATTAAGTTATAAAAATTATTTTGTATCTTTACATAGTATCATAATATCAATGACTTAATGAATTCTTAGGTTCATATGGGATTATCAAGTATTTTTAAACAAATTCTTTTTATTACATTTCATTTAGAGAATGCCTAATGTAGTCAGGCATAGTGGTGCACATTTGTAATCCCAGTACTTGGGAGGCTGAGACAGGAAGATCACAGGCTCAAGGACCACCTCAACAAGTAGTGAAACTCTCATCAACCTAGTGAGACCCTGTTTCAAAATAAAAACAAAATAGGGTTTGGGGTATCACTCAGAGGCAGAATGCCTCTGGGTTAAATCTCCAGTACTGAAAAAAAAAAAAAGAAAAGAAAAAGAAAAGAAAAAAGAATGCCTAATGTCTTTAAACAGACAGCTCCAGAAAGAATTTGGATTCTTTGGAGGGTATGGAGATAATAAACATCTGTGTCAGTTAAAATTCGCACTATTGTGCTATGATAATGCAGGAAAAAAAAGAAAGAAACTTTCAGTGGCTTGATGCAATAAAAGTTACTTCTCTTTCAAACTGGATTTCCAATGTGGGTCAGCAGAGACCTCATTTTAATCAGAGATTCAAGGTAGCAAAATTTCTATTTCAAATGCACTTTCATTATTACAGAAAAAGGCATGATAAATCACGTACTTGTACTTAAAGCTTCTACCCAGAAGTGACATTGATTCTTATGCTCATATTTTATTGGCTAAAGCAGGTCCTATGGCCAGGTCTAACTTCAAAGTAGAACATAGATATTCAAATCAACTATTAAGAATTTCAATTGAAGCCGGGCATGGTGGTGCACACTTGTAATCCCAGTGGTTCAGAGGCTGAGACAGGAGGATGGCACAGATTCGAAGCCAGCCTCAGCTACTGAGTGAGGCTCTCGGCAACTTAGTGAGACCCTGTGTCTAATAAGATATAAAAATAGGTCTGGGCGTGTAGCCCGGAGGTAGAAAGCCCCTGGATTCCATCCCCAGTACCACACACACACACACACACACACACACACACAGAATTTCAATTTTAAACTTCATTTTATCTTGATACCATGGATAACAGAGAACACAGTATAGTTTAACAGGTATGAGTTCTCAGGCCAAATGGCTATGTTTAGGATTAAGGGCTGCTTTTTATTAGTTATATGTCAAGAAGTAGGTAACAGTTTCCATGCCTTAATTTCCTATTTAAGGAGGTAGCAAAGAAAACATCACCTGCCCCAGAAAGTTGTTTCAAATAAGAAAATGGATGTAAGGTACACAGTATAGTCCTATCACCTGGTGAGTGCCCGATACAGAGTATCCACAATTGTTTTGTTAGTGAGGAAGAGGAGGAAGAAGAAAATGCAGAAGAGGAGGAGGGGAAGGGAGAGCTGTTTTGCCACCTCCAGAACCTGGACAACAGTACCCTTGGATGGATGAGCTTCAGTCTCAGAATCATTCATTCATTCAGTGAATATTTGCAAAGCCCAATGCCAAGTTCTAACCACCAACTGTATATTGGTGGCAAAAGAAATACAGCACCTCGTGTTTTGGAACTCATTGTCCATCAGGAAATATAGAAGGAGACAGTCTGTCCTTTAAGGTGTCCTTATGAAGCTCATTGTGCCTGCTACGTCATATTTATATCATCTCCCCAACCATATGTCTGTTCTGGCCCTCTGATGCTTGTACAGACATATCAAATGCTTACCCTGGCTCTCCATAACATATATTGCCTGCTGTCTCTAGATACTGGCAGGTTTGTTTGCATGCCGAGATCCCCAGCGATGCCATACTTCTTTGCTTTACACACTCAGCCTAACCTCTTGCTCTGTTCTCCTGCTACCCTAGAATTCTGCTCATGTAAGATGAAGTGTCTGAACACTAGAAATGCACTAATACTTGAGGAACTCTTCTACTCTAAACTACTGTCTTAGAAGGTAGAGGGAAAAAGGAATGAAGAAAAAAACAGAGAAAGAAAAAAAGGAAAAACAGGAGGTAATTACTGTCAAAAGGAAGCATGCTTAAAATTATAAAAAGAAATTGGATGCCTATACCACTCTGGAATGTCTTTCCAAAGGGGCTGAAATCAGAAAAATACAGTAATATATGCATAGCCATGTTCATAGCAGCACAATTTACATTAGCCAAATTATGGAACCAACCTGTGTGTCCATCAACATCTGATGGATACAAAAGTATGGGCTATACACACAATGGAATTCTAGTCTGCAATAAAAAGAACAAAATTATGTCATTTGCATGAAAATGGAAGACCTGGAGAACATTATGTTAAATGAAATTAACCAGTCACAGAAAGTGAAAGGTTATATTTTCTCTAATATGCTCAAGCTAGGGAGTAATTAGGATACCAGAAGCATTCCAGATAATGGAGGAGAAACTTCAGTGGAGGCAGGGAGGTGGTTTAAGGGAAGTAGAGGGGGAACACTGAAGTTCATCAGTAGAATTACTACCATCAACTATGTGTATATTTGTGAAAATACAAAAGTCAAAATTCAGTACTCTAGGGAAAATGGGGAGGTGGGGAAGGGGGGCAAACAAGTGCTGTGTGCATGTATGTCACCGTCAGCATGATGTACATTAGGTTGTAAGACTATAATGCACCAATGAAAGAATATGAAAAAAAGAAGACGAAGAAGAAGCATCAGCAGTGAGGTGTGATGATACACACCTGTAATCCCAGTAGTTGGGAGGCTGAGACAGGAAGATCACAGAATCACCAGCCTCAGCAACCTTGTGAGGCCCTCCTAAATCTAGTGAGAACCTGTTTCAAAATAAAAAGGGCAGGGGTATAGCTCAGAGGTAGATTGCCTCTGGGTTCAATCCCCAGTATCACTAGGGGGGAAAAAGTAAGAAAAATGTAAAAATTCAAAGAAATAAATCACTTTTTGCTTTACCCTATGCCAAGTCTTAAATGTTCAAAGGGAATCTCAGAATATGTTACTGCTGCCTGCAGGATCCATTTAGGGGGAAAATATCAGAGGACCCTGGCTACATGGTTATAGTGGCAATCCTACTTCCTTAGCACATTGAATTTTTTGTCGCTGTTGTTATATTTTTGGTGCACTATAGTATCACATCATAATGTGGATCATGGTGACAATGACATATATTCACACAGTACTTGGTGCCCTCACCCCCACTTTCCCTTTTCTCTCCCTCCCAATACTGAGTGTCCATGTTAACTATGTATATTCACATGTATATACATATTCAAATATAGTTTTTCCATTGATTAACCTCAGGCTTCTTCCTCCCCTACCCCTCCTTCCTGGCTTTGCTGAGGTTTCCCCTCCATTGTCTGGAGTCCCTCTGCTATCCCTAATATTCCCTAGCTTGGACATATTAGAGAAAACTTATGTCCCTTCTCTTTCTGTGCTTGGCTAATCTCACTTAGCACTTTGAATATTATCCTCTGATTTTCCTCCATATATTATACAGCTTTCCTCCCTAGCAGTTTGGACATAATTCTGTGCTATTTTTAATAGTGGAAAATTAGACCTCAGAAATCACTTTATACTACCTGAGAACTGATAGTGACTATGTTCTTCCTTTCTCTCATTAGTTGTTAGGGTTCAAGTTCATTCTCATGTGTGGCTCCAGGAAGGAACAGAATCTCAAAGGCAACCTTCCCTTTCAGTAACAGTTCTTCATTGATTTTGCTTCTACACATGCATCTATGGCAAATGCTCATGTCCAAGTCTAACAAAACCATTATTTGGCAATTATTAATATATATTAAATTAATCCCTACATGCTTACATTTGGAAAGTACAAATAATTTTGAAAGTCCACTAAACTTAAAAACATAATCTACATAATCACCAAACAGATCAACCCATCTGCACTCTGAAATTCAGTGTAGCATAAATGCTTAAGTAGAAGAATCATATTGTAAATATTCCAGAGGATTAATTGATCTCATTTAATTGAATCTGAGGCCAATAAACTATAAGGCTCCCGCTGCCCTAATTACATGTGATGTTATAAAAGATCAACTTCACGTGATGGATGTGTCTAGGCTGAGATGTTTCTATTTGTCTTGAATTTTTATGGCCTCTAAATTCACTTAAACTTTAAAATGCAATTAAAATACAGCATAATCAGGATTTAGAAAAAACAAGCTTTCAAAATCTGCACAGATGTAGGTTATTACAAGATTTAGGCACTCTGAATTCACCAGCTATATATTTTTCAGAAGACCTCCCCAGTGATTGCTACAAAACTATTAACAAAATCCAGAGTCCCTTGGAGTTTCTTAAATACTTATAAATGATTCGGCTTAAAAGGTTTTTGCAGTCCTAATTTGCATTGTAAAAACTTAGACTTCAACTCTTAAGTTTAGGAAGAAATTTAGAAGCTTTGACATGGCAAGTTGCCATAAGAATATTTCCCCTGTAGGGAAACAAACCTCAAATGTGCTAATTAAGGGTGCTTAATATCCCTCAAAATTAATTCTTTGTTACCTGCAGTGAGTTAATTATTCCCTTATGGAAATCTTGGAAATCCCCTGTATCTCTAACAGTTGGCCATTCGCGGATATTGAGTCAACAACCACTTTGAAACTATTTCTCATGCTCTTTGGCTGTAGAGTGGCCAAAGAAAGACTTTAGATGTCACTATAAAATGGTAATACAAATTTTCACTCGTAGTTTATAAAATCAGTTTCACTGATGTCATCATGACTCAAACAAAATACTTTCACACACAAAAAATATAGCTCTTATGGCTTGAATCTAGAATTTCCCTCCAAGGCCATGTGCTAAAGTCTTGGTCGCCAGAATGGCACTGTTGGGAGGTAGTGGGACATTTAAGAGGCGAGGCCTCAGCCGGGTATGGTTTCACATGCCTGTAATCCCAGTACCTGGGAGGCTGAGCTGGGAGGATTGTAGATTCAAGGACAGCCTCAGCAAGTAGTGAGACTCTCATCAACCTAGTGAGACTCTGTTTCAAAATAAAAATAAAGTATGGCTGGGTGTGTAGAATGCCCCTGAGTTCAATCCCCAGAACCACACACGCACGTGTGCGCACACATACACACACACACACACACACACACACACACACACACACACACACAAAGAGGTGGGGCCTTGTGTAAGGTCTTCAGTCACTGGGGACCTACCCTTGAAGCTGGTAATGGGAGATAATGGGATCCTCACCTTTTCTCCTTCCTCTTTTTCATTTTCTGGTCATGAGATGAGCAGTTCTGCTCCACCATGTGCTCTGACCCTGATGTGCTGTGATGTGCTACCATAGGCCCAAAGCAACACAGTCAACCAATCATTAACTGAAACCTCTACAAGTGTGACCCAAATAAACCTTTTCTCTTGATAAGTGTATTATTTCAGATATTTATTACAGTAATGAAAAGCTGACTAATAAAGTAGCATTTCAAATGAAATAAGGGAGCTAGAGATATAGCTCAGTGTTAGCGTAGTTGCCTATCATGTGTGAGGCCCTGGGTTCAATCCCTGGCACCACAAAACAAACAAAAAATGGGGGAGAGAGGGCTATAATTAACACTAGGTCATTCTAAGCTCCAACCACAGGAGCAGTCAGACAATCCTAACAATTTCCCCATCAGTAAACAGTATACCCTTTCCACAAAAGTTAAAATCAAATATCCTCAGTGAATATTGGTTAAACTGAGAAATAACTAACCATGTATGGGACTGCTTACTGCTTAGACCAGTGTTACGTAGGTAATGATTGCTTCTTGTGGAATTCTCCTTAAATCAGGTGGCTCCCTGTAACTATGGGATACTACAAAAAGCTCTAATGTTGGCACACATTGTGAGCTCAAATGTCACTTCCTCTGAGAGCCAACTCTGATCCTATAGTCTACAGTTGCTACTGCTATCAAATCACCCGTTTTATTATCTTCTCATCACTTGGGGCCATCTGAAGTCTTTCTGTGGGTTTACTTATTTACTCACTTGTCACCTTCGTCCCACAGGAGCATGTGGGCTGTGGCTGGGCAGGGCCCTGGCTGTCTTGGTCTCTTGCTGTTCTACCGTATAGCTTGGCACATGGTGGCACTTCAGCAAATCATTGCTGAATGAGTGAAAACACAGACTTAATGCCAAACTTTCTCCACTCTGATAGTAATTCTTTTTGTGTGGGGGATAGAGCATTGAACTCAGGGGCATTTTACTTTCTGAGTTAAGACCTCAGCCCGATATTACTTTTTATTTTGAAGCAGGATCTCAGTAATTTGTGGAGATTCTCACTAAACTGCTGAGGCTGTGCCGGGCATGATGGCACACGCTTGTGATCCCAGCATTTGGGAGGCTGAGACTGGAGGATCACGTTTGCAGACAGCTACTTTGTGGGGCCGTTCGCAACTCAGTGAGACCCTGTTTCAAAATTAAGAATAAAGAATAGGGTAAGGGGTGTAGGTTGGAGGTTGAATGCCCGTGGGTGGCATCCCCAGACCTGCAAATAAATAAATAAATAAATAAATAAATAAATAAATTGCTGAGGCTGGCTATGAATCCGTGGGGGGTGGGGCAGTGACATGCATTCTCCTGGCTGCAGCATTCACAGTGCAGACCTTGTTTGTGCTGCCTTTCCACAAAATCCACAGATTGTCATTGAGGTAGATTTAACATGTGCTCATAGTCCATTCTGTCATGACTTGAATCTAGAATGTCCCCCAAAGTCTCCTGTGTTGAAGGCAGAGTCTCCAGGGCAGCAGTGCTCAGAGGTGGGGCTTTTAAGAAGTGACTAGTTATGAACGCTCTAACCTCATCCATTGACGGATTCATAATGTGAATGGGCTACTGAAATGGTGGAAACTGGGACTGGGCGTGGTGGTGCACACATGTAATCCCAGCGCTTGAGAGGCTGAGACAGGAGGATCACACAGGTTCAAAGCCAGACTCAGCTACTTAGTGAGCTCTCAGCAACTTAGTGAGGCCCTGTTTCCAAATCAAGTATAAAAATAAGTCTGGGAGTATAGCCCGGAGGTAGAAAGCCTCTGGATTCCACCCACAGTACCACCAAAAAAAAAAAAAAATGGTGGAAACTGTAAAAGGTGGGACTTGGTTAAAGGGTCCTTGAGACAGGCCCTTGGGGCCCTGTCTTGTCTCTATCACCTTACCCCTTTCCCTCTCTCCGTCCTGGCTATGGTGAGGTGAGCAGCTTTCCTTGGCCATGCAGTACTTGCCCACCAGTACTTGGGAGGCTGGGACAAGAGGTTCAAAGCCAGCCTCAGAAATTTAACAAGGTTCTTGGCAATTAAACAAGGTCCTCAGCAACTTAGTGAGATCCTATTTCAAGATAAAAAAGAAAAATAGGACCAGAAATGTAGCTTGAAGAAAGAACAACTCTAAGTTAAATTCCCAATATTATAAAATAAAAATAAAAAAGAACAAATACTTTTAAGAGGGTTAACTAGGGAGGCTACAATATAAAGTAGCCCACCTCCCAAACATGTTCTTTACCTTTATGAACTTTTGTCCTCTCTGCAAATGACTGTCAGTAGTCAATATTTGACCTCTGGTTAAGAATTAGGCATAATATCAGCCATTCTTTATTTTTCTGTGCCACTGGAAAATATCTAAGTGAAAGATGAGGTTTTATGGATTTCTGCCCAGTGATTGTGGCCTTTCCCTTGGGCTGCCGCCACTCACTTGGCAGGATGTGAGGTGGATCCAGAAGATTAATCTACTTGAGGATCATAGGAGCTGCCTGGCATTCGAAACACCAGCAATTTAATTCTGCCACCCTCTGTGCAGAAGCCTCTGCATGGCTCCCCCACGCACAGGACTGATGCACACTCCGTGGGCAGCAGGACCCACTGGGTTGACGTCCCAGTTCCCTTTCCTAATCCATTCTTTGCGTCTCTCCCCCAAACAGCTGATTTCCCACCTGTCCTCCACAGCCCAGCCTCGTCCTCTGCACACTATGCATTTTATAGCCCTTTTTTCTTCTTACTATTTCCTCCTATTTAGAATGTCTTTTCCCTTCTTTCTTCTCTACCAATCAAAATTTTTTTCATAAGCTAGTTTGATTTTTCAAAAATAACCTGCTGGAATTTCTCCTAGACTGCATCAAAATTAAAACAAATCCATCTTGGTCTGGTATTACAAGACCCTAAGAGCCTTTCCAACATGCATGTTGTCTTCTCTATCAAACCATTGGTTCCCATGGGGGATGGGACTAATTCTTGCTTTCTTTTTTTTTTTTTTTAAACTTTACCGGTGCAATATAACATAGGGACCAGTTCTTATTTCATTTCTATCATCCCTGAATCTGACATGATTGGTATACATACTGAGGAGTTAATAACATTCGGTCTTTTGGGACTTTTTAGGAATGCAACAGTTAACAGTTAATTTTGAATATGAGACAGTTGATAAGAACTGCCTAAGAGTCCAGGAGCCTAATGGTTAACTTTCCATGCTGTAACAAAACACCTTAGATAATAAGCTTATAAGGAGGAAAGGTTTGTTTTTAGCTCATGGTTTCAGTTCATGTTTAGTTGGCTTCATTGTTTTGGGGCCTATGACAAGACAAAACATCATGGTGGGGAGTGTGTATAGAGCAAAGTTGTTAACTCATGGAAGTTAAAAGGCAAAGAGAGAGAGAGAGAGAGAGAGAGAGAGACAGACAGACAGACAGACAGACAGACAGACAGATAGACAGAGACCCGCATCTCAATATCCCCTTCAGTGGCATACTCCAATGACCTAACTTCCTTCCACTAGATCCTACCTCTTCAAAGTTCCACCATCTCCCAGTAGTCCTGAAACTGGTCCCAGCTTTTAGTACTTGGGCTTTTAGGGGATATTTAAGATCCAAAGCATGACAGGAGTAAGAATTCTTAGAATGAAATCCCAGCTTTACTTCTTACAAGAATGTGGCCTTGGACAACTCTCTACATCTTTAATCCCGAATTTTCTCATCTGAAAAGTAGAATATTGTGTGGTGTGTGTGTGTGTGTGTGTGTGTGTGTGTGTGTGTATGTGGTGTGGTGTGTGCGTGTGCGCTATTGGGGATTGAACCAGGGATGATCTACCATAAAGATACACCCCAGCCTTATTGAATTTTGAAACAGGGTCTTGCTAAGTTGCTGAGGCTGGCTTTGAATTTGCAATCTTCCTGTTTCAGCCTCCCAAGTACTGGTATTACAGTTGTATGCTACTGTGACCTGAAAAAATTGGAGTATTTTTGGTAGTGATTTTTTAATTATTTATTTTTATATGGATGTATGCCATATTCAAAATTGGAGTGTTTTTACGTACATACATAACAGTATCTAACTCACACAGCAGTTACAAGAACTCAATGGAAACACTCCACTTTTCTAGCATTTACTAAAAGCTTAATACACTACCTCTTTACTCCTGGACCTCTTCCTTCTTCCCCTTTTTTCATCCTCCTCCTTCCCTTTTCTTCATTGTTACCATCACTGCTGTTACTACTACTTTCCCCATCGCTTTCCTAAAAGAAAGGCCAGCTGTGAATTGGGGAGCCTTCTGCTACCTCTCTTCTAGTAGACTTCCATATCTGAGCTGTGTCTTAGGAAGAATTTTCCTGCTTACAGAGAGTTCTGAAGTTGTGAATAAATGTGGCCGTGATATCTTGATAAAGTAAAAGGGAGCCTGGGGAAATTTTTTTTAGCTTCAAGCAATGCATAAAAAGAAAATTTCTCTTTGGGTTAGCCTATCTTTCATTTTGAAAAAACAATCTCACTGTTTCTTTGAGATATACCAATAAAGCGTTAAAAGTCAAGAGTTTATGTTTGGTGTGTAAGTTCTTATGTTATTGAGCTGAGCTTCTTCCTGTGCACTTTGTTGTAGGTTCATTTGGTGAAAAGGAAAAAGATAAATGTTCCTAATCTAGAGAAGTGAGTTTGTAGACACAGGCTTACCCTAGCTAGCAGTGGGGTAGATGGGTTGAGTTGTTTTTTCTGTGTTTTATTAGCATTGATGACAGGCAGTGGGAATGATATGATGTGGGGATAAGGTTGATGGATGAGCTTTCACAGTCCCTGTGAGTCTCTGGGAAGGATGACATTGCTTGTCTGTCATTGTAGAGGTGACAAGACAAAGCATGGCCCAGAGTTGGGAGATGGGCCTTTGCTCCCATCTGTGCAAAACCAGCTGTCTGGTTTTCCCAGAAGCTGCTGGAGAGAGAAGATCCAACTCCGTAGTGGAGAGAGAATGAGAGGGAGAAAGAATGAGAGGGAGAGAGGGAGAGAGGGAGAGAGAGAGAGAGAGAGAGAGAGAGAGAGAGAGAGAGAGAGAGAGAGAGAGAGAGACCAGGACAATTTCTATCTTTGCTTTTCTTCTACAAATTGCATGATCATAAGGCACATATTTATCCTTTTTTAAGCCTCTGGTTTTTCATCTATAAAATGTAGGTGCATGACAGATTGTATTTTTTGAAAGATGGCTGCACTGATAAGTATTTTGTGCTTATCATTAAGAGATAGGGGTCTCTATTCCCTTCCCTTGAATTGGGTTGAACTTTGAAACTTCCTCAACCAAAAGAATGTGGCTAAGTCATAAAAAGCAATGGGCTCCTGCCAGGCACTGGCATATTCTTGTTCCCTTTCCTTCTTCCTCTCTCCCTCTCCCTGCTTGTCTTTGGGACCCAGTCTCCATGGTGGGAGGAAGCTCATATAACAAGGAAAAGCAGCATAGGGGTATCTACCCAGGCCCCCATCCGCTGCCAGGTGTTAGTGACTGAGCCAGCAGATGATTCCAGGGCTCAGTCCTTGGGCTGAGACTTCAGAGCTCATTGTGCAGAGAGAAATAAATTATCCTATGTTCTGTCTGAATTTCTAACCCACAGAAACCATAAGAGATGATGATGATGGTGATGATTACTGTTGTGAGCCCCATGCTTTGTGGTAATTTTTTCAACAATATATAATTAAATTAAGGGGTAATCATAGCTTATGCCTGGTGGTGTTATGATGAAAAGAAATAATGCTTAGCTGGGCATGGTGGAGCACGCTTGTAATCTCCACGCTTGGGAGGCTAAGACAGGAGGACCGCATGGGTTCGAAGACAGCCTCAGCTACTTAGTGAGGCTCTCAGCAACTTAGTGAGACCCTGTTTCCAAATACAAAATATAAAATAGGTCTGGGAGTATAGGTCAGAGGTAGGAAGGCCCTGGGTTCCCCCCAAGTACCACCAAAAACAACAACAAAAAGAATGCTTAGCATAGCAGTGAAGTGCTTAATAATGTTAGATATTTTATTATAACAAAGAAGCAACCACTTAGCAAAACTTTGAGCTAAATAAGACCTCTCAGTAGACACTGTCTTCTGGTTCTTTTAGCAGATAATCAGGAACAAGCAAAGTCTAAATATATGAGAAAGTGAATTGGAAGCCAGAGGTCTGTGGGGCTTGCACGTGAATCAAGTCATGTGTAGACTTTGTTTTACTCCTCTAAAAGAAGTCTTGTTTAAACCCCTGCAGCCAGAACCTAAGGATGAATGAGAAAATATATTTGTTGGGGTCATGGTCAGATCTGAGTTCCTCACAATGATTAGCCCACCATGTTGTGGCGAGCCCCCTGTCTCTAACAGACACCAGCCTCTGTGTGAAATCATAATACTCTCTTCAGTTAATTACCTTCCAAGTAACCTATCACATGCAGATCTAATATTGGTTTCTTGGACTATTTCAGTAAGGTATCAGATGTCATAGAGCCTCCCTGTAAAGCCAGACTGCTTTAATGGAAACTGGGGGATATGCCAAGCTGGTTCTGCATCAACAATAAAATCACAACTCCGTCATCTTCAGAATTTGCTTGAGTTTCCAGAGAGATCCATAATTTTAATGTAGAGATATGACACACGTAATATTTTCTTTGGGTTTCCAGTAACCACAGTATTCCAACAGGAAAAGGAAAGACAATGACTCCATTTTTACTTCCAAGCATCCCTCCTCCACACACCTGAAGGCTATAAAATATGATAGAGTCCATTATAGAGTAAGGATAATGAAAATGAGAATCAATTGAGAAATACATCCTTTTTTCTTTGTTTCTAAATATGTGTTATGTAGAGTTTGGGATTCACTCAGATTAAAAGCACTTATTTTATAAACAGTGATGTAAAGAGAGAGGCAAGGCATTAATGGTGCTGTTTCTGGCACAATAGCCAAGAAAGTGGTTTAGGGATTAAGTGCCATTTTATTTATTTATTTATTTATTTATTTATTTATTTATTTATTTATTTTGGTGGTATAGGGGTGTAACCCAGAGGCTTTCTACCTCTGGGCTATAATCCAGATCTATTTTATACTTTGTTTGGAAACAGGATCTCACTAAGTTGCTGAGAGCCTCACTCAGTAGCTGAGGCTGGCTTCGAACCTGTGTGATCCTCCTGTCTCAGCCTCCCAAGCGCGGGGATTACAAGCATGCGCCACCACGCCCGGCTATTAAGTGCCATTTTAAAATACTTTAAGTCATCTATTAACCCTTCTGATATCTCACATCCTAGTAAAATTTTGTGCCATGGATTAAGTGTTCTTTCTTGTTCTGAGCACTGTGCTCACTTATAATAAGAGAAATTGACCTGTCATCCAACAACCATCCTTTGCCTATTATATGGTATTATCTCTTACTTTTGGCTAAAGTCCCATCTGCTCTTTGCTATCTAAAGCTACTGACCCTTAAGACTTAGATCACATGTCACCTCCACTCACACCCATTTCTGCTCACACTGCCTCTATCTGCCCCCACCACACACAGGAATACTTCTAAAAGATTCCTCCCACTCCTTTCTAAGCTGTCGCAAATACAATGCTGCCTAATAGAAATAATGGAAGCCAGCTGGTGCAGTGGTGCACATCTGTAATCCCAGCTACTTTGGGGGTAGAGGCAAGAGGATCAAACATTTGAGGCCAACCTGGGCAACTTAGCAAGACCCTGTCTCAATAAATAAATAAATACATAAAAAGGGGATGTAGCTCAGTGGTACAATGCCCCTGGGTTCAATCCCCAGTTCCCCTCTGAAAGGAAGAAAGATAAAGAAAGTGACAAAGATAATTTTGAATGTTCTAGTTTCTACATGAAAAAAGTAAAAAGAAACAGGTGAGAATAATATAAACCCAATATATAAAAGATATCATCATACAAATATAAAATTGATATAAAATATTAAGATGCTTTGCATTTTTTGCACTAAATTTTAGAAATTTGGAGCATGTTTTATACTTCTGCTGTATTTCAATTAGAATTAGCCACATTTCAAAAGCTCCACAACCAGTTAACTAATGATTATTCGATTGAATGGTGCAGTTCTAGGGAGAGCACTTAACACACATCATCTCCATTTTAGTTTATGTAAGGTATGTTTCTTAAGGTCAAGACGTGGGGAGACCTGTCTGTGTTTCCCAGCATCTCCTGAATACCATGCATAATAAATCTTTCAGTCAATGTGTGAGTCCAGAAAACAAGCTATCATGCCTTGCAGAATTCTAGAAGGGAAGTCTCTGCACCACATCAAGGCCTAGGTAGTTCTCACAAAGCCAAGGCATCTTCATTCAGCAGTCTTGGAAGCCGCAAGCTGCTCTGCGGCCTGAGAAACATCCTTGAGGCCCATGTTATGAAACTGACAAGGTCAGAAAAGAAAGAATGCTAAGAGGGTTAAAAGACAAAGCACCAGCCAACTTTCTGGTTAGCACTGAAAACAGACAATGAGAAAGACAGGATAAGAGGGTACCAAATGACTCAACTCTCTGAGAAGACCAGAGCGGTAATTGACACTTGAGTGTAAAGGGTTCTTTCAAGCTCTCCAGTGTGTCCTACTCACTTGAGTCACATCTCAAGCAAATATTTTCAGCTCATAAAGAAAGCATTTTTTAAAAAAAGCTTCTTTGAGGATACTCAGGTTATGGTTCTATCTGGTTAACTCAAGATAAGAGAGGTAAAGTTTATCTTTAGAAAACAGTTTCTTAAAGTTCCGATAAATTACCCACGTGTGTTTCCTTTTTATTTTTCTTTCAAGTTTTTTCTTTTTTCAATGAGCACCGTGAGAATATGAGAATACAGCGTCACGATGCATGTGTTGTTTGTGAATTTGTACTGTTACTCTGGGGAGCCGATGACAATTCGGGGCACTCCCTAAGGAGCTTCACTTTCTGATTCACTTCCTGTGTGTTCTCTCAGCTAGATTAAAATCTCCAGAATGTTTCGTGTCCCCTCTCCTGGATCTTCTGTCAAGAATTCTTGAGTTGATAAAATCAAGGTCTCAGACCACTGATTTTGGAAATCATGTTAATTCAGAAAATTTCAAAGTGATCAAAGCTCAGTCCCTTAAAAACTGTACTCCTCCATTAACATACAGGTGGAGTCAAGACAGAAACTCCACATATGCTGGCTCTGCGGCAGAGATAATAAGGGTTTTGTTTGTTTGTTTTGTGATACTGGGGATGGAACCCAGGGGCTTCTACCTCTGAGCTACAACCCCAGCCCTAATTTATTCTTTTAGAAACAGGGTCACACTAAGTTGCAGAGGGCCTAAGTTCCTGAGGCTGGTCATGAACCTGTTATCTTCCTGTTTCAGCTTCCCAAGTACTGGGATTAGAGGCGTACTCCACCACACCCAGTTGATAATAAAGTTTTGAAAAGGCGTTTTCCTGGTACATTTTGGTTTCACACATAAAACATGTAGGTCTACCGGGTGTGGTGGCACACTGCTAGCTGAGAGTCTCCTCGAACCTATGATTCTTCTGTCTTAACCTCCTAGGTACTGAAATTATAAGCATGCATCACCATGCCTGGCTGTATATTTCAAAATAGAAAACAATCATTCAAAGATTTTGAACGGTCTCATCACAAAGCAATGCTGTAAGTTTAACTTAATGGATATATTAATTCCCTTAATTTGATGTCATAAAATGCACCCATGGATGGAAACAGCTTATTGTACCCATATGTAAGTACAATATTATGTGTCAATTAAAAATACAAAAATACACATTCTCCCTGAAAAGTCATTTTCATCATTATTATCATTACCAAGAAGGCCAGAACAGGTAAGAAAGTCTCTGGGCACTGTTGGCTGGAGAAGGCTTCATCTGCAATCTGTACCCAGCCTTCGGGAAGGATACCTTGACCTGGGGTCTGGGGGTGTGTTATCTCTTAGTTCTCTACCATGAAGCCAAGTACCTCATCCTGCTTTGAAGTTCACCAACCCAGGCTGGTAACAGCAAAACAGAATAGAATGCTACTTCCTTTTTCCATTTCAAATCTCTTGCTAATTTATATTTAAACATCTTAAGTAAGCATCCAGATAAAAAGCAAAGTTTCTTCCCTCACCTGTTAAAAGTGTGGGTTGGGTCACTATATGCTCTTTACACCCAATTAAACACGAGAAGGTGGGCTCTCAGGAGCTGGAAAGTAGATAGTGTTAAAGCCCTTCCCGCTCCCCTGCCATCAGCTTTTGAAATAGGCCATTAAACCTTCAATCAGTATCAGCCCAAGATGTTGTGGTTGGCTAGAATAGAGCCATCTTCTAAAAGTGTTTATGTATAGAACAGGAAGAAAAATATGTTGTTATAAAAAATGAATATCAATCTAAATTCCATACCAGATGTAATCTTCCCTTTAAAGTCCCATAGATTTTGTTTTTGTATATAAAAGAGTAAGATTCTAGACTCAGGTAATTTTTAACAGAATTGCTTCTTCTGTGTGAATGTCCAGGATGGATGGATCAGTAGTAACAAACAGGCTGGGGAAGAGGTGGATTAGAAGACTTTGGGGAAGTTAAAGGGGGCTTTAGGGTCATGGTCTACAACCCTACTAGATCACTTTATTTTTAAAATTATTATTATTATTATTATTATTAATTATTGTAGTATGCAGTACTAGGGATTGAACCCAGGGGCATCCTACCTCTGAGATACACTCCCCGCCTTATTTTTTATTCTTTATTTTAAAACAGGGTCTAAGTTATGGAGGGCCTCACTAAGCAGCTGAGGCTGGTCATGAACCTGTGATCCTCCTTTTCAGCTTCACAAAGTACTGTGATTACAAACATGTGCCACCGCGCCCAGCTCAAACACCTCATTTTCATACCAAATAATTTAGACTGCCACCAGGGATATCCTGAAATCAAATTCAAATAATCTTTTTAAGAAAGCTAATATCCATATGACCCAGCTATACCACTCCTCAGCATCTTTCCAAAGCAATTAAAGTCACAATACTATAGCGATATATGCTTATACATGTTTATAGCAGCACAATTCACAATAGCCAAATTATGGAGCCAACCCAGGTGTCTGTCAACAGATGAAAGGATAGCACAAGTAAGGACATCATATGTATGATGAAGTTTTTTGCTCAGCCATAAAGAAGAACAAGAATATGCCATGTGCAGAAAATGGACAGATCTAATGAAGATCTGTCCATAGGATCAGCCAGTCTCAGATAAGGGTAGAATTATTTTGTATATGTGGAAGCTAAAAGGAAAATAGGACACAAAAGAGACGTTAGATAACTGAGGCTAGTGGCCAGTAAGATAGTAGAAGAGGATAGAAGGAGGGAGGTGGGAAGAGGAAAATAAAGAACTGATGAAAGAAACAATTCAAATTATGCTAGGCCCGCCAGGCATGGTAGCACACGCTTGTAATCCCAGAATTTGGGAGGCTGAGACAGGAGGATTGCATAGGTTGAAGCCAGCCTCAGCTACTTAGTGAGGCCCTTTGCAAATCAGTGAGACCCTGTTTCAAAATAAAAAATAAAAAATAGGGCTGGGGGTGTCGCTTGGACGTAAAATGCCCCTGGGTTCCATTCCCAGTACTGCAAACAAACAAAAAAGCCAAATTCTGCTAGGCCCATGTATGAAGGTTTCAGTACCAACCTCACTAGTATGTCTGCGGAGGGGTGAGTAGTAGAGGGGACTTGAAGGGAAACGTAACAAGGCCTGTGTGGATGTTTGCTTGCATGACTTTGGACCTCACTATGATATATAATTACAATGCACCAATAAATTTAGAAATCTAATATCTTTCTCTAACTATAATATCAAGGAGAAATAAGAAAGAGGCAATTTACAAAATACATAAAACATGCATTCAATATGCAAATGCTTAGCCAGGGGGACACTAGCAGATGCATAAAGGAGTCAGATGCTTGCGCTCTCCACAGAACCCAGCTAACACAGCGGGGACTGGGCCTTTATGTGTTCCATCCACGCCACCACAAGCACTTTCTCCAGTCCTGATGTAATATCCTGAAACAGTAAGGGACTCTTAGAGAAGTTCTAAAGCCAGTTTCAGTCCACCCCCAAGAAAAACCCATAGAGTTTGTTTCTATATGTAAAACAGAGTAAGATTCTAGGCTTAGATAATTTTAAACAGGAATTTTTCTTTACCTGCATAAATGTCGGGGGACATTTAAAAATGTCATGAGATAACAGACAGTTCTTCATTATGCAGCATTGTCCTGCATGTCAAGGGACAGCTGGCATTTCTCTTCCCTCCCAAATGTCAGTGTTCCCCCTAAACACTGCAATACTCCTGAAAATGTTGCCCAGATCCCTGTGTAAGACCTAAGAAAGAAGACTTATTAGCCTGGCCTGAGGCAATGTTTGGACGAGGAAGAGAACAGTAAGCTTTTCCCAGAGAGGCCTTGTATTCTATTTTAAGCTGTTTCCTGTATTATGATATGCAGAAATCTGCTATTTTAAGGCCCAAACCTCCAGCAAAGCTGAAGAATCAGACTTGGAATTGACCGCTGTCTCTATTCCTCTTTCCTGCCCAGCTTTGGTGCTTCTACTTGGAAGTGCGGCAAATCCATCTGATTGGTTCAGCCTGGGTAACACGTCCCAACTTAACAGAAAGGGAAGCTAGAAGAGTCCAAAGATCTTCAGCTCCCAAAGAGAAAGGCAGGCTTTGCTTCCTTCAAACACAGAAAAAGGGTTCAGCTGCTCAACAGTCTAAAGGAATGGTGTGGGACCACTCCATTTAGGTGGACAAATTTGTTCTACAAAGAGAAGTACTATGGGATTTGGGAGAGTGACCATTCTTGGGATACTTGACAGAAGTGCTCTAGACAGGAGGGAAGATTTGATCAAGTCTTGAACGATGAGAAAACTGGTGGGCTGTGGGTAGGGAGGGGGTAAAAAAGAGACAATAATAAAATAATGAGAACAAAAATGGCAAGCTGGAAAGTCATCAAGAATAGAAACAGTATAAATGCTGACATGGATATGGGGAAATAGGAACTCTTATACACTGTTGGGGGGATTGAAAATTAGTACAGCTACTAAGGAAGTCAGTGTAGAGGTTCCTCAAAAGACTAGAAATGGAAGCACCATGTGACCCAGCCATACAACTCCTTGGGCCATCTTTCTGAAAGAATTAAAGTTAGAATACTATAGTGATACATGTGTGCCCATGTCGATAGCAGCACAATTCACAATAGCCAAGTCATGGAGCCAATCCAGGTGCCAGTCAACAGATGAATGGATAATGAAAATGTGGTATATATAAAAAATAGACTTTTACTCAGCAGTGCAGAAGAACAAAATTATGTCATTTTCAGAAAAATAGATGGAACTAGAGAATATTGTGCTGAGATAAGCCAGTCTCAGAAAGGCAAAGATTTATGTTTTCTTTCATATGTGGAAATGAGATAGAAAATAAGAAATAAAAGAGATTTATTTATTTATTTATTTATTTATTTATTTATTTATTTATTGTGGTACTGGGGATTGAATCCAGGGGCATTCTACCTCTGAGCTATACCCCTAGCCCTATGTTTTATTCTTTATTTTGAAACAGGGTCTCACTGATTTGCGAAGGGCCTCACTAAGTAGCCGAGGCTATTATCGAGCCATCATCCTCCTGTGTCAGCCTCCCAGATGCTGGGATTACATGTGTGTGCCACCATGCCTGGCTAAAAGAGATTTATTTATTTATTTATCTTTCTATTTATTGTGTGTGTGTGTGTGTGTGTGTGTGTGTGTGTGTGTGTGTATGTGTGTATTTTATTGGGAATAGAATCTAGGGACATTCTACCTTTGAGTTACATCCCTACCCCTATTTTATTTTTTATTTTGAAACAAGGTCTTACTAAGTTACTGAGGCTTGGTCTCAAACCTGTGATCTTTCTGTCTCAGCCTCCCACATTCTGGCATCACAAGTGTGTGCCACCAAGGCCAGCTGGGACTTTAGATGAACGAGGAGAGAGACCAGTTGAATAGTGGAAGGGGAATGGGAGAGGAAATCAAGGAGAGGACAAAGGAGGCTTTATGAAGAAAACAGTTCACATGTTGCAATATCTGTATATGAAGATATCACTACTAATCTGAGTATGTTCTGGGAGAGCATCGCAGGTGGAAACTGGAGGGAAACACACCAAGTGGTATGTGAACGTTTACTTGCAGCACTTTGAACACCATTATGATGTATAATTACAATGCACCAATAAAAGTATATATACTTTAGGCTGGGTGTGGTGGTGTACTCCTGTAATCCCAGTTCTTGGGTAGCTGAGAGGAGATGACAGGTTTGAAGCTAGCCTCAGCAAGTTAGTGAGGCTCTTAGCAAGACCCTGTTTCCAGTAATATATGGCTAGAGAGGTGTAGCTCAGAGGTAGAATGCCCCTGGGTTCAATCCCCAGCACCACAAAATGTATATATACTTTAACATATGTTTATGTCCATGTATATATTAAAACATATAATATTTAATATATAGCACATTTATATATTTAAGAAAGAATACAGAACTGGGGAAACAAGTGCAGGCCTAGGGACCCAAGTTCAGCCAGCATGCAGGCCTGTGAGAACAAGATGGGCCACGTGACTGTCACCAATAGATCAATTCATTACCAGTCTAGCAACCCTGGAGTCTGCAGAACTGTAGCCCAGGAAACACCCAGACCTTATAAAGAAAAACCTGCATTCAAACTCTTCCTTCTCATTCAAGAGTCATTAAATTTGACCCCTCTCTGCAGCATTCTATAAAGCTTTAGCACCTAAAATGTACTTTTAACATAGCACTTACCATATTTTTACTTAATCTGTATTTTCTTCCTCCCCGATCTGGAAGCCTCTTAAAATAAGGAAATAAGTCATAATAATGTTCTTATTCCTAGCAAGAAACATGATAACTAACACACTGATAAGTCCAATAAACTTATGTTGAGTGGCATTGCTGATAGTGTCCTTCCTGTGCCGCCGCCAGTGTCCTTGATCCAAGCACAGTGCTTTCTTCGCTCATGGTAAGTGGTCAGCAAATGTCTAAGATTACTAGAATATGGAGGATACAGTTCTGACATCAAAGCTTCCTGAAATTCAACATTATAGGGAAAACCGGTAGGACTCGCCAACCCAGTGTTGCCATACACGGGTCTCCCCTGCTATAAAATAGCATTCAGAGGTGAAGTGACGATGGTGGGAACAGGTTCCTAGACATAAAATGGAAAATAAAAGAGTGTAATAGGGAGCCTTGTTAGTTAGACCAAAGCATAAAGAACCAGGCTGGCTTACTCAGAAGCCTAGGAAGCCATAGGTGAACATGAACAGAAAGCCAGAGAGCCTCAGCAATATGTTCTGACAGACGCAGGTTCAAGTCTCAGGTCCACTCACTTTGATCTTGGGCACTTTCCTTATCTGGAAAGTTCGGATCATAAAAATCTCTGCTGTAGCTGGGCGTGGTGGCGTACACTTGCAATATTCGTGCTTGGGAGGCAGAGACAGGGAGATCGCACGGTTCAGAGCCAGCCGCGCTGGCTTGAGACCCTGTTTCCAAATAAAAAAAAGTATAAAAATAGGTCTAGGAGTGTAACCCGGAGATTGAAGGGTTTCTGGGAACCCCAGTACCACAAAAAAAAAAAAATAAATAAAAAAACCTCTGCTGTGTAAGCTGGGCTGGAGGTGTAGCTCAGAAGTAGAATGTCTCTGGGTTCAATTCCCAGTAACACACACACACACACACACACACACACACACACACACACACACTCATGTGCATGCACCTGCTGTGCAATGTTCTTGTGAAGGTTGATAGAATGTCTGTTGGTCACTCAATAAATATGAATTGCTATGACTACTTTTTTTTCACCTTGGTTCACTTTAAATCGTAATAGTTTATCATGACTTAGCCCATGAGTAGATGGTCACAAGGAAATCACATTTTAACTGATTTTTAAAATTATTTTAAAATCATTATTAAATTGCTTATAAGGAAAAAACTTAAGTTTGGACCCTTTAAGAAGAAAAAAGACAGATTTGGGCTTTCAATAATAATGGCTGAGCTTCCTAAGATAACGCAACCTGGTTACTAGGGAAGTCTTTTTTTTTTTCTTTCTTTACTAAGAAAGAAACAATCACATGTTAATGTATTATTTTAAATATGTGTCATGTTTAGGGGGTCTCTGACCAAGGAATTTAAGACGAGGGCCAGTCTATCATGCAAAATAAGGCAAAAGAGAAAAATCATCTTAGGTAGAAAGAAACTGAAGGTTACCATAGTAGTTAACACTTCATCAAAATTGCAAAGTAGACAGGTGAATGCTATGTGGGTCTCAGTCACAGGATGTCACACAGGACATACCTTCAGCAGCTTTGAAAAAATGATTAAAAAAAAGGCCCTCGGCAACTTAGTGAGGCCCTGTTTTAATATAAAAAATAAAATATGGCTGGAGTGTAGCTCAGAATTAGAATATTCCTCAGTTCAACCCCAGTACCACGCACAATACACACACACACACACACACACACACACACACACACACACACAGGATGATAGTGGAGAAGAGATTTTTAATACTTGGGCTTTAGTCCAATGGTCACAGGACATGTAGTGGGGTGTTTCTTTTTAATTTACCTTGTTATAGCAGCTCAGCATTTAACAGGCTGTTTGGATATAAAATCAGAGGACCAACCTTCATCCTGTTCTAGTGTTTAGTACATTTATGGCCTTGGCCATGCTACCTAGCCTTCTGCCAACTGAAAGGTGTGGCAAATAAAAACACCTGCCGTATTGACCTCACTGAACTATTGGATATATCAAAAGAAATAATATTGTGAAGGCACTTGGTGTGTACAACAGGGCATAAACGTTGGCTGCTGTTATGCAAAGTGTACTGATTAGCAAATAGCCAAACATTTTA
The DNA here is from genome assembly GCF_963383645.1 of Muscardinus avellanarius. NCBI lineage: Eukaryota > Metazoa > Chordata > Mammalia > Rodentia > Gliridae > Muscardinus > Muscardinus avellanarius. Next base: position 67,340,424 of record NC_137787.1, read on the forward strand.
CATTCTGCTCTAAGAATATATTTTTATAGTGAAAGCAAAATTGACTTCATAAATTATATTTCAAATAAATGTATGTAATGTACTCCAGCATTTGATACCACCTGGTGGCAGTTATGAGTAATGCAAGTCCATTGTTGAGCAGTTTCAGAAAGGTTACAGAAAAATAAGTTTAGGTGGAGCATTTGATGCTGAGGAACTCAAAGAAAGGCTTAGGCTAAACGAGCCGAATGAGCCTTGGAATAGCGAGAACCGCAGCCATAAAACAGATCTGGGTTTTCGTGCTTTATGAACTGCAGCAGCTGCACCACTACTTGGCTAACTGTAGCTAAGTTAGGAAAGAAAATCGGGTTTCCTACTTATCCTCACTGACCAACACAGTATGCAGCAAGTATTTTGAAAGAAAAAGCAAATTAGAAAAATCAAAGGAAGGAGAAAAGGAAGGAAGGAAGGAAGGAAGGAAGGAAGGAAGGAAAGGGAGGAGAAAGGAAAGGAAACCTTAAAAGAAACTCTATAAATTTGTCCTGTGCTTTTATTTTGCTAGACATCTTGCCTTCTAGTTGACAATTCAAACTTCTTAAAAACAAAGCAACAATAATACTCCTGGGTCTATTAAAGGAGGCCCTCCACAAGTTATGAAGAAACAGAGGAGCTGTTTCAAGAATAAACAAATAAAATCGGGCTGGAAGTGTAGCTCAGAGGTAGAATGCCATGTGTTCAGTCCCGAGTAGAACATGATCTGGGATGGATGAAAAGGAACCATGTATCTCTATAGGTTCTTAGTCATGGGACAAATCTCCAAATCTTCCTGTCTCAAGTTCCAGAATACTAGGAAGTAAGAGGAAGGCATGGAGTAGGGCAATGGAGGCCTAAAAACAGTTTGTGGAGGTCTGCCACATTATCCTTCTTGCCTGGAATGGTCTTCTGCAGACCAGCCCCCAAATGAATGGGTAGTGATGTTCCACTCTGGCTAAAATGGGCAGTCAAGGAAATATCTCTCCTAAAGCCATAGCCTTTGTCCTTGACCTTCCTGCACTTTTTGTCACCAGGCATTTCCACCATGCTCCCGCTGCCTAGCAGGCTGGGAGCCTGACTTGACCAAGGCTGCTTTTCACAGCCATGTGACTGTGTTTGGGAAACAGATCGGAAATTCAACGCTATTGTCTACATCATACCAGCCTCACAGATAGTCAAGTGTTCAGTTACAGAATGAGCTTGAAAAAATCTTCCAACCAGTTAGCCAGACCCAGCCTTCCAAATAAAGATTGTGTGTGTCTGTGTGTGTGTGTGTGTTTTACTGGGGATTGAACACATGGCATTCTACCTCCGAGCTACACTCCCAGCCCTATTTTATTTGTTTATTTTTGAAACAGCTCCTCTGTTTCTTCATAACTTGTGGAGGGCCTCATTAAGTTCCTCAGGTTGGCTGCAAAACTGTAATCCTCCTTTCTCAGCCTCCCAACTGCTGGGATTATAAGCATGCACCACCATGCCTAGGAAAAGAATCATTTAATTTACATAATAAAATGAAATAGGTATTATTCTTTGTAGCCTATGAAAATAGGGATTCTGGGATAGGGATATAGGTCAGTGGTGGAGAATTTGCCTAGCATGAACAAGTCCCTGGGTTCAGGCACCAGCACTAAAAACAAATAAACTGATGAAAGAAAAGAAATGAGATTCTTCCTTGGTAAAAACTCAGAAGATAAGTGTACCTCCAAAAGTGATTCAACATGGACACTAGAAAAATAATACAATTCTTAGAATTACAAACTCATTGCCCCAAACCATGACTATTGTAGCAAAAGAGTAGAAATTCATAAAAGAAAGACACACTGAGGTGGCTGCCTTTTTGTATTGCTAGATTTTATTTTATTTTTTTTTCCACTGAAAAGGCTGTTTGAATTTTATTTTATTTTATTTTTTTTTTCAAAGGAAAAATAAAACAGATTTTATTGTAATTCTGAAGGCACATTTTAAATCCTGGAATACATTTAAGAATAAATGTTTAAACCTGTCAGGAAATTTATTTTTTTTAATTAATTTAATTTTTAAATTGGTGCATTGTAGTCATATATCAATCACATTGGAGTACAAGACTTGAGAGGATATACAAGCACACATCATCCAATTAGCCCTCCTCCAGCCCCCATCCCGTTCCCTCCCCCTCCCTTCATCGCACACTTCTTTGGTGATTTACTTTGATACATTTGTTTATGTACCTCCTGCGTTTTAAAGAGGCTCCGTCCTCCAGTATTACATACCCTCTGATTGGTCACATTAGTTGCTTCACTATAGGGCCCTTTCTATAGCTCAACCTCTTCCTGTTGCCCTTTTCCTCCTAGTTATTGCTGATTAAGAGAAGTGTATGATTTATATTTTCTGCGATATTTCTCTGTGCATGCTGCGTTGCAAGTACCAATCCCACTCTTGATGGTCCCAGTAGTGGCCTGGCTACTCAGTGGACTGATCCAGACCTCGCTGGCTCAAGCAGTGGCCTTGCCTCATGGGAGGCCCCAGTTCTGGTCTCGCTGGCCCCTGCACTGGTCTAACCCCTAAGCTGGCTTTGGTCCCGGCCTTGGAGGCCGCAGGAGTGAACTTGCCTCACACCAGGCTCCGATGCTGGCCATTGGCCCCTGCACCGGTCTAACCCCTTGGCAGGATTCCAATCCCGGCCTCGGAGGCCCCAGCAGCGGCCTAGCCTCATGGCAGGCTCCAATGCCGGCCTCGTTGGCCCCAGCACCAGCCTAACCCCTCGGCAGGCTCCGATCCCAGCCTCGGAGGCCCCAGCATTGGTCATGCCTCAAGGCAGGCTCCGATGCAGGCCTCGCTAGCCCCAGCACTGGCCTAACCCCTCGACAGGCTCTTATCCTGGCCTTGGAGGCCCCAGTACCGGCCTTGCCTCATGGCAGGCTCTGATGCCGGCCTCGCTGGCTCCAGCACCGGCCTAACCCCTCGGCAGGCTCTTATCCTGGCCTTGAGGCCCCAGTACCGGCTTTGCCTCACGGCAGGCTCCTATGCTGGCCTCACTGGCCCCAGCAGCGGCCTAACCCCTCGGCAGGCTCCGATTCCGGCCTTGGAGGCCCCAGCACTGGTCATGCCTCACGGCAGGCTCCGATGCCGGCCTCGCTGGCCCCAGCACCGGCCTAACCCCTTGGCAGGCTCTTATCCTGGCCTCAGAAGCCCCAGTACCGGCCTTGCCTCAAGGCAGGCTCCGATGCCGGCCTCGCTGGCCCCAGCACCGGCCTAACCCCTTGGCAGGCTCTGATCCCGGATTTGGAGGCCCCAGCACTGGTCATGCATCAAGGCAGGCTCTGATGCCGGCCTCGCTGGCCCCAGCACCGGCCTAACCCCTCGGCAGGCTCTTATCCTGGCCTCGGAGGCCCCAGTACCGGCCTTGCCTCAAGGCAGGCTCCGATGCTGGCCTCGCTGGCCCCAGCACCGGCCTAACCCCTCGGCAGGCTCCGATCCCGGTCTCGGAGGCCCCAGCACTGGTCATGCCTCAAGGCAGGCTATGATGCCGGCCTCGCTGGCCCCAGCACCGGCCTAACCCCTCGGCAGGCTCTTATCCTGGCCTCGGAGGCCCCAGTACCGGCCTTGCCTCACGGCAGGCTCCGATGCCGGCCTCGCTAGCCCCAGCAGCGGCCTAACCCCTCGGCAGGCTCCGATCCCGGCCTCGGAGGCCCCAGCACTGGTCATGCCTCAAGGCAGGCTCCGATGCCGGCCTCGCTGGCCCCAGCACCGGCCTAACCCCTCGGCAGGCTCTTATCCTGGCCTCGAGGCCCCAGTACCGGCCTTGCCTCAAGGCAGGCTCCGATGCTGGCCTCACTGGCCCCAGCACCGGCCTAACCCCTCGGCAGGCTCCGATCCCGGCCTCGGAGGCCCTAGCACTGATCATGCCTCACGGCAGGCTCCAATGCCGGCCTCACTGGCCCCGGCAGCGGCCTAACCCCTCGGCAGGCTCCGATCCCGGCCTCGGAGACCCCAGCACTGGTCATGCCTCACGGCAGGCTCCGATGTCGGCCTCGCTTGCCCCAGCACCGGCCTAACCCCTCGGCAGGCTCTTATCCTGGCCTCGGAGGCCCCAGTACCGGCATTGTCTCAAGGCAGGCTCCGATGCCGGCCTCACTGGCCCCATATTGCTAGATTTTATAAATGAACATTAAGGCCTCTGATGTATATGTCAAACTGTATTTCAAAGTGTGATAGTGGATCTCGCAGTTTCGAGTTACTGGATTCCATCCGACATGGTTCGCCATGGTACCTGGATCTGTTTTGGGCCATCAAATCCCAATCAGAGTGGCAAGCATAAAGAAATCAAATAACAACAAATGCTGGCAAGGATATGGGGAAAGAAGAACTCTTTTATGCTGTTGGTGGGAGTGGAAACTAGTTCAGCCGCTATGGAGATCAGTGTGGAGGTTCCTTAGAAAACTGGGAATAGATCCACCATTTGATCCAGCTCTACCACTCCTGGGTATTTTTCCAAAGGGATTGAAATCAGAGAACTATATTAACATATGCATACCTATGTTCATAGCAGCACAATTCATAATAGCCAAAATATGGAACCAATCTGGGCTTCCATCAACCAATAAATGGATTGCAAAATTATGGGAAATACACACAATGGAATTCTATTCAGCTTTAAAGAAGAACAAAACATGCCATTCACAAGAAGATGGAAAGATCTGGAGAGCATTATGTTAAGTGAGATCAGCCAAGCACAGAAAGAGAAGGGACATATGTTTTCTCTAATATGCCCAAACTAGGAAGCATTGGGGATACCAGAGGGACTCCTGATAATGGAGGGGAAATCTCAGCAAAGCTAGAATAGAAGGATAGCAGAGGAAGAAGGTTGAGGTTGATTAATGGAGGAGCTATATCCAAATATGTGTAAAAGAATATAGCATGGTTAACCTGGACACTCATTGTTGAGAGGGGGTGAAGAGGAACAGGGTGGGGGCACCAGCACAGTCTAAATGTTTACCATTTTCAATATGTTCCACATATAAATAAAATTTAAAAATCATAAGATTTTAAAAAGTATGATGGTGATCTGCAGTCCTATCCAAAGGTCCTGAGAAATTAAACATGACAGATTTGAGATTTTGCTACTTTGACACACAAGAAAATAATCTGTAAATAAATTTGTCCTTTTTTTTTTTGAAGTACTAAGGATAGAACCCAGGTGTATTATACTTTTGAGCTAAAGCCCAGCACTAATTTTTAATCTTCATTTTGAAACCAGGTCTCACTGAGTTGCAAAGGGCCTCACTAAGTAGCTGAGGCTACCTGTGAACCAAGATCCTCCTGTCTCAGCCTCCCAAATGCTGGGATTACGACCGTGCTCCACTATGCCTAGCTTTAGCCCTTTCTTATATGTGTGTTAAATTCAATTTTTCTTCATTGTATTATTGTTATATATTTTTGTATTTATCAAGTATCAGTATTTCAAATCATTTTTTGTGGTGCTAAGGATTAATGCGCCATATGGTGCATAGATATTCTACCTCTAAGCTCTACCCTAGCTCTTTTAATTTTTTTTTTATTTTCTGCACTGAGGATTGAATCCAGGGGTATTCTACTTCCAAGCTTTACCCCTAGCCATTTTTTTATTCTTTATTTTGAAACAAGGTCTCACTAAGTTGCAGAGGCCTCATTAAGTAGCCAAGGCTGGCTAAGAACATGTGATCCTCTTGTCTCAGCCAACCAAGTACTGGGAATACAAGCATGTGCCACCATTTCTGGCCCTTTTTTTAATTTTTAATTTTGAAACAGAGTCTCACTAAATTGCTGAGACTGTACCACCATTTCTGGCCCTTTTTTTAATTTTTAATTTTGAAACAGAGTCTCACTAAATTGCTGAGACTGGTCTCAAACCTGCAAACTTCCTGTCTCAGCCTCCCAAATTCTGGGATTACAAGCATATGCCACCATGCTGTGCTTCAAATTATTTTATAATAAATGTTAAAATTTAAAAAGAAAATAAATAAAGTAAATGTAGATTGTTGTTAATTATATTCTGCATAGGAAACAATACATATGAGAGCTTTCATTAGAAACCATAATATAGAGGAATCTTGAAAAACTGTAGGAGTTCATATGAAAAGATAAAGAAATGAGAGAGAGAGAAGTTGATTCTGAACAGAACACAGAATGAAAATCATTCCTAAGAAGTATAGGATCTTCCATGGCTTAATATGGAAGCTGTGATAGGATGAGAGGAGTGGATGGGAAGATTTGAAAGAGAAGAAATAATTATACATGTATCTTAAGAAAGCTGAGTGTGAGCTGGGCAATTTACTGAGGCCCTCATTAACTTAGACCCTGTATCAAAATAAAAAATAAAATATGGCTGGGCATGTAGCCCATAGTGAGGATGCCTCTGGGTTTCATCCTGGTACCACAAAAACAGAGACGAACAAACAAACACAAGCTGAGATGAAATAAAATCACATAGTTGCAACCAGGCCTGAGAGTCATTGACCTAATTGCTTCTGCAGTCTCTACCTCCAGAACCATCTCTGATTTTATATTCCAAAAAATGCACTAATATTTCATCACATTCGTTTTATTTCAATTCACAGTCACTTTGGAGGGATAATGAAGAGAAGAATCTCCCCAAGAATTTTTGGAATTCAGTGGTTTAAAAATAACACATGGTCTTAAGAGCTTGAGAGAAATAAATGTGTGACTTGACAAATTTCTTTTTCTTTTCTTTTTTTTTTGTACTAGGGATTGAACCTATGGGTTTTCTACCTCTAAGCTATAGCCAAGCCCTATTTTATTTTTATTTTTATTTTCTTGCTTTGAAACAGGGTTTCACTAATTTGCTGAGGTTGGCCTTGAACCTGCAATCCTACTGTTTCAGCCTCCCCCCAAGTACTGGAATTACAAGCATGTGCCACCATGTCTGGCTTCATGAATTTCTAAATTCAGCACTTTGTGGTAGTTTTTCTATTAAAAATAAAACCCCACCATCTCAAAGAAAAAATTTTAAAGCCTTTGGTATTGTTGGACATTTAGTTTATGGTGGTTTTGTTTTTGTTTGGGGTGCTGAGGATTTAATACAGGGGCATTCTACCTCCCAGCTAAACCTCCAGCCCTTTTTGTCTGACTAGGGTCTCACTAGGTTGCTGAGAATCTCAATAAATTGCTAAGGCTGGCCTTGAACCTGTGATACTCCTGCCTCAACCTCCCAAGTACTGGAATTATAGGTATGTGCCACCGCACTCTGCTAGTTTATGAGGTTTTTTTTTTTTTTTTTTTTTTTTTTTGTGGTACTGGGGATGGAACCTTCTACCTCCGGGCTACACTCCCAGACCTATTTTTTATATTTTATTTGGAAACAGGGTTTCTTAAGCCAGTGAGGCTGGCTTTGAACCTGTGCAATCCTCCTGTCTCCCCCTCCCAAGTGTGGGGATTACAAGCATGTGCCACCACGCCCGGCTAGTTTATGAAGTTTAAAAAAAAAAAAAAAAAAAAAAATATATATATATATATATATATATATATGTAAGATGAATGGATAAAGACATCCCCAAATCCTTTCACACTGATAAATATGAATGGGGTGAGAGACAGATAAAAACTCAAAATGACAGAAAGACAGAAACTTGAAACTATTGGAGAATCTTCTATTAACTCTGTATACAAACAAACTCTTCTGTGACTGTGCAGTATCCTTCCCTGAAGAAGGGGGGGGGGGGGGGAAGTCTCTCTTCCTGTTGTTTCCAGTTCTGTGTTCAGAGAACTTTCAGCCAAAGGTCAAGAGAGACTATACTTTTCTTATCTGGCTTCAGATTAATTTAAATAGTTTGCTCTTTTGTTTGGTCTTGCCTTTCCCTGTTGATAATGTTTCAGATTACATTAAATTATAATCCACATGACTCCCTATTTTGCAGGCAAACTTTGTTCTAGAACCTTACAGGATCTCTCCCACTGTCTCTTAACCATTTTCCTCCCTCTCCCAGCTCCTTGGATGCTGAAAAAAAGAGTCCCATGGAAGTCAGTGGTGGGTGGGCATGACTTGATGAGACTGGCCCCCCAGCAGGGACCATATTCTCTTGCGACTTTCCCTTTCTAATTTAGGGGTTTGAGGGAGGGGAGTGTTCTCTGTTTCTGATAACAAAGTAGCAAGCATACAACCCTCTGTGGACTGTGCAAAAGACCAAGACAGAAGAATAATATCTTTTGCTTTCTTTCTCCTGGTCTTTGTTGTAACTTGTATAAATTATCTCTTGGGGATGGAATGCCCTAGACTTTTCTCTTCTCTCTTAGAGTATATCATTCTGGTTTTCCAAATGAAGAAAAAAAAGAATAATATATCTATCTATCTATCTATCTATCTATATATGTATATATATACACACACATATTAATATTAATACACACATATTAATGTATATATATATATATATATATATATATATATATAGTCAAGTGACAAATAGCTTGTGAAAATTCTTCAGCTAGATTATCTGAGTCTACTCATACAGTCTCTTCTCTGTGAAGGGGCTGACTTTCTGCAATTTAGTTACACTTTTCTAGCACTTTTTTTCTTTATGGAACACCTACAATAGGCCTGCTGAAGCATTTTCTGTACACACGGTGAGATCGTAAGGTTCCTCCCCCTGCGTGTGAGTTCTAGCACATGCAGACCACCTCTGGATTGAACTATGAGAATACAGAGAAACCTTGCCCAGCGTGCTAACTTTCCATCACAAGGATAGACACCTGAGATAGATAAAATTCACAGGAAGAAAGGTTATTTGGACTGCAGTTTTAGTCCATAGCCGTTTGGCCTCTTGCTTTGGGTATGTGGCAGTGTAGTACATCTTGGTGAGCACCTGAGACATAAGACACTATTCGCCCAATGGCAGCCCTGAAGTGAAAGGGGAGGGGCTAAGGTCCCCAAATCCTCTTTAAGGGCACAGTCCTGCCAACTTCCTTCCACTAAGCACCACATCCTAAAGGTTTCAACACCTCCCAGTGTTGCCACAGGCAGGGATCAAACCTGCAATCCAGGGCCTTTGAGGAACATTTCATGCCCAAACTATAGCACTGAGTGTTGGCTCCACCCAAATCTTGCTGCCCTATGTCCAAGTCCTCATTCCATTCCTGAAACTATTTGGTCAGAATTCCTAATTCCTTCACTCTGTCCATGTCCTCTGCTCTCCTCTATTAATCTAAGTACCATATCCCATGTTAATGTAATGAACATTGATGGTACATAGATTTCTGCCTCTGAATATGATTATATTTGTGAAATTTGCACTACTTTATAACCATTAGCAGTGTGTGTGTGTGTGTGTGTGTGTGTGTGTGTGTGTGTGTGTGTGTTTTACTGGGCATTAATCCCAGAGCATTCTACCTCTAAGCTATACTCCAGCCCTTTTAATTTAATTTAACTTAATTTTGAAATAGGATCTCATTAAACTGCAGAAGGCCTTGCTAAATTACTGAAGCTGGCCTTGAACTTATGAACCTCTTATCTCAACCTCCCAAGTATGAGATATTACAAGCTTGCACTACCACGCCCAGCCTATTAGCACATTTAAGATTTAGCTTGCTTATAAGTTACTTTTACAAAACCTGTATCATGTTATGTATGTATTTATGGAATTTAAAAGCAGTCCCTGTGTCCCTTTTAAACATGTGCTTTGATGTTATTACTTTGACTTATTTAGGAATTAAAAAAGTAAAAAAAATAGTATTTCTTCAAGGTGATCGTTTCTGCCCCAGCTACAGTAGATTCCCTTGTCCGCCTTCTCACTGCACCTGGGTGATGATCGTACAGTGACCTGTGAAGGTGTTCACGGACCGAGTCGCCCATTAGGCTCTCATCTGCTCGAGGGCAGCAGATTCTCTTTGCTCGACTCACTGCTGTACTACTAAAGCGTAACCTGTGCTCGGTATGTAGTGGACTTTTGAAAACTTAACTTGTAGAATGAATGAATGAGGAGATGAATGGCAGTTCCAAGTTAGTGTTGCACCACTGTTTAAAATGTGCCTAACATTTAGGCACATTTTCCTCTCTTACAATGTGCCTTCCTCTGTTTAAAATGTGCCTAACATTCCTATAACAACTCTACGTTCCCGACGGAGTTGCTTTCCCCAAATCTCTTTGCCTGCTTGAACTGACATGCCAAAGTATTTCTTTGAAGTCCTTAAGGCTGGATGCGCTCCATGGTTATTTTCCTCCTCATCCAGTTCACTAACACATCATAAAAAAAAACTAGGGGAGTTTATAAAGTTAGAAACCAAATGTGCCTTAAGTAAACATACCATCGGGAAGGTATTTTCTTACAGTTTTCAGGGATGGGGGACATAGTCACAGGCTTCGACAGGTCCTCCACTGAGCACCAGATTGTTGTCCAGCAGTTGTCAAAGACAGACTGTTCAAAAACAAAGGTCAGGCCAGCTCCGGTTAGGGCCTTTGGGTAGAGGGATTTACATGTTCACACAGAGACAGCCTTCTCTCACATCCTCACCCCATGAAGATCCCAGGTACTCTCTGAGCAGGAGAGTTTCTGCTTTTCTGAGTCCTTTCCCCATGAAGAGTTCTTGGTTTCCAATACAGAGGTTGAAGTTACGGTTAATTCCAAAGTGTCTAACAGTTGACTAAAGGTAATTTCATTCTTTGTCATCATTTACACCTTAAGAAATTTCTAGGGAAGTATCACGACATTTTTGATTCTGATTTCTTTTTTTTTTTTAATCAGGGTGTTTATTTTATTTATTTTATTTTTTATTTTTAGAAACTGGGTCTCACTGAGTTGCAGAGGGCCTCACTAAGTAGCTGAGGCTATCTGCGAACCGCGAACCTCCTGGTCTCAGCCTCCCCAATGCTGGGATTACAAACGTGCGCTACCACGCCCAGCCTGATTTCTTACTAGTATACATTTCACCATCAAAAAAAGAAACAGCTACATTTTTGCCTGCAGTGATATTTTAAAATTACTTTTTCTTTACATCACAAAATTATTCAAAATATTTGCAAATTTGAACCAATCATTAGGCTATTGACAATAATTAAATTTGTTAAATGAACTGTTAAAATAATCTCATGTTCACTGGGCCTAGTGGTGTACACTTATAATCCCAGTATTTGGGAGGCTGAGACAGGAGGATTGCAGGTTCATAGCCAGCCTCAGCTACTTAGTGAATCCATCTGCAACTTAGTGAGACACCCTGTTTCAAAATAAAAAATAAAAATAGACTGGGGGTATAGCTCAGAGGTAGAATGCCCCTGGGTTCAATCTCCAGTACTGCAAAAATAAAATAAAATAATCTCATATTCAAATTTTGTTAACTTTACAATTTAATTTTTAACTAAGTCTTCAATACATTGTAATTCAAAATGTTACCTTTGAATTATAACTTTTGGGGAGGTACTGGGGATTGAATCATGGGATATTCTACCTCTGAGCAACATCCCCAACCCTTTTTATTTTTTTATTTTGAAAGAGATTCTCACTAAGTTGCTCAGTGTCTAAGTTACTGAGGCTGGCTTCAAACTTGAGATCCTTCTGTCTCCACCTCCCCAGTACTGGGGTTATAGACAATGCCACCATGTCTAACCCAAATATTTCTTTCTTTCTTTCTTTCTTCCTTTCTTTCTTTCTTTCTTTCTTTCTTTCTTTCTTTCTTTCTTTCTTTCTTTCTCTCCCTCTCTCTTTCTTTCTTCTTTCTTTCTTTCTTTCTTTCTTTTTTTTTTTTTTTGCAGTACTGAGGATGGAACCCAGTGGCATTCTACCTTCGAGCTACACTCCCAAACTCTATTTTTTATTCTTTATTTTTGAAATAAGTTCTCACTGAGTTGCAAAGGATCTCACTAAGTAGCTGAGGCTGTCCGTGAACTGCAATCCTCCTGTCTCAGCCTCCCAAATGCTGGGATTACAAGCATGTGCCACCATGTCCAGCTCCAAATATTACTTTTTTAACAAAAAAAAAAATTTGTTCATAGACAATGACAGAATTAGTTCATTAAAAATTCATCCTTTGAGAGCCTGGCATGGTGGCACACACTTGTAATCCCAGTACCTGGGAGACTGAGACAGGAGGATCATAGGTTCACGACCAGTCTCAGCAACTTAGTGAGGCCCTCTGAAACTTAGTGAGACCCCGTTTCAAAATAAAAAAGAAAAAGAAAAGAAAATAGAACTGATGGTGTATCTCAGAAGTAGAATACCCATGTGTTCAATCCTCAGCACCCAAAAAAAAAAAACAGAACAAAAACTTCATCCTTTGAGTTATAACTTATTGAGTTCTTACTATGTGTGGGAGGCTATTCTAAGTGCTGGGCATATGAAGAGACCATATCCCTGCTGTCATGGGATGCAGAGACTGAAGGAAACGGGCGGTTTCACACTGTGCTGACTTAGCTGGGCTGACACCATGTCTAAGGCTCCACAATCACATATGTTTCTGGTTGTGTTGCTCATGGGAATAGAAGCGTGAAACGTGGCAGGTGGAAGGAAGGGATGTGTCTAGTCTGACAGCTGTCATAAAGTGCCAGTGCCACTGCAGCTCACACACTTTGCCCCAATCTGTGAGCTCACACAGCCGGCTGGCAGCCCCTGAAGCTCCCTCTGATCTCCTCCTTCAGCTCTGAGTCCTAGGCCAGGCACGTGTACATCTCCATGATGAAGGCCAGCAGCCTTTTGTGCATTCTTCTGTAGCACCAAGGTTGGAGGTGGTAAGAGGTAGAGGTTCCATTCTGTCCTTTTGACTTCCTGTTTGACTTTTCTCTTCTTGTTTTGGCTTAGAATTTCCTCATGACTGTCTCTCCTTTCTATGGAGACCTCAGGCTCACCACAGGAGTCAAGCCAACAGCCTTCTCTAGACCTCTTCACCAGAACCCACAACTACATAAGATCTAATCCTTATTTAAAAAAAAAATCTCAGCCAGGCATGGTGCCACACACCTGTAATCCCAGTACTTGGGAGGCTGAGACAAGAGGATCACAGGTTCGAGGACAACCTCAGCAACCTAGCAAGACCCTGTTTCAAAACAAAAGATAAAAATAGCTAGGAGGAGTATAACTCAGAGGTAGAATGCCCATGGGTTCAATCTCCAGTACACACATACACACACACACACACACACACCCTTCTGGGTCAGTAGTAGAGTACTTGTTTATTATGCTCAAAGCCTTGGGTTCAATCCCTAGTACACACATGCACGTACGTGACCCCTTCTTCCACAAATCCTACATACAGATACAAAACAAAAATTTCAGTTGTGGTGTAATTTAGGGTGGTTCTACTTCTCTGGTTAAATCGGACGGAGACACCGATCAAAGAATTATACAAGGTTCTATACAATTGCCAACTGTGTTCAGGGACTTGAGGAAGAATATACTATAAGCCTGTGGTGAGACAATATACAAAGTGTCTTCTCTCAAAATGAGGGCAGGACACAGGTCAGGGAAGAACCCTTTGAAGAAGGTGTCTGGCTGAGACCTGGAGTTCAAGCACATGCTAGCCTGGTCAAGATCTAGTCCAGAGGAAGAGTTGAGGGAGCTGGAAGAAGTAGCACAATAGCCCCACCCCCACCCCAGGGAGCAGGAAGGAACTAGAGGTGAAGAAGGCCCAGGCCTTAAGGGCCTGTTATCTGTAGTTCGAGGTCTCAAGGCTCTAACCAAAGGGGATATGGCACGAAACAATTTCTGTTCTTAATAGATTACTCTGGCCCAGTGTGTTTGGTGGCACAAAATTGTAATCCCAGTACTTGGAAGGCTGAGATAGGAGGAACAGTTTCAAAACTTCAAAGCCAACCTCAGAAATTTAGTGAGTCTCTCAGTAATTTAGCGAGAGAGACCATTTCCAAATAAAAATAAAATAGAGTTGAGTATGTAGCTCAGAGGTAAAATGCCCCTGAGTTCAATCTCCAGGAAGAGAGAGAGAGAGAGAGAGAGAGAGAGAGAGAGAGAGAGAGAGAGAGAGAGAAGGGAAGGGAAGGGAAGGGAAGGGAAGGGAAGAGAAGAGAAGAGAAGAGAAGAGAAGAGAAGAGAAGAGAAGAGAAGAGGAGAGAAGAGAGAAGCGAGAGAATATTACTCTAGCTGAATGCTAAATATTTGCAAACGATCATCTAACAATTGAGAATTAAGCATCTCCTATAATGGCATTCAAAATTTAGCCCTTTTCTGCTCCTCAAAATAAAAATTATGAGCCAGGTGTGGTGGTGCATGCTTGTAATCCTGGTACTTGGGAGGCAGAGACAGGAGGATCACAGGTTCAAAGCCAGTCTCAGCAATTTAGTGAGGATCTCAGCATTTTAGAGAGACTATGTTTCCAAATAAGACGTAAAATCAGGCTGGGGCTGTATCTTGGAAAGGTAGAATGCCTCTGGGTTCCATCTCCAGTGCCAAAAAAAAAAAATAATAATGTGCCCAAAATTCATAGTGTACATATAAAGACCTGGCCCCAAGCTTCTCTAAGTCTGACCATCAAATGTATAAAGGATGGTAGCTGCATACTTATTTATGGTCGATCTGATTACATCACTGCTGCCTTTCCCTTCACACTATTAGCAAAATCTGAGACTTAGAAACAGGAGGAAAAAACTACAATATCAAGATTGTAACTAAAGCTATGCATTAGTAGATTTGGAAGTAGGGAGGTTCCTGGGGATTGAACTCAGGGGCATTCTACCTCTGAGCTATACCCTTACCCTATTTTATTTTTAATTTTGAAACAAGATCTCATTAAATTGTGACACTTGCCTTGAACCTGTGATTCTCCTGTCTCAATCTCCCAAGTACTGAGATTACAGGTATGCACCACCATGCTGAGCTGAATTAAAAGATTCTTTAAACCCAAATTCAAAGCATGGAGGCCCATTCTGACACAGAACCCTTCTCAAACATTACTTAGCCTGTCTTTCTCCATCTGCTGTTGAGTGTCCACACACTAATAACTGTGCCTACAAATGGCATCTCATTCTAACAGGAAATACTTTTCACCACCTCCACTGCACCTGAGACTTTTGTAATAATTTTTAGAGGATGCTTTGGAGCAGTAACTCATCAGGACTAAATTTGAAAACTTATTCAAAATTGACTCTTTGCTCATTTAGATAGCCAAAATCTGAGTCACCTAAAGAAAAAAATAATAACAGTGCTGATTATAATGTTGATAATGATAATAATGATTGGATCTGGGGGAGGTAGGAGAACACTAGCTTCAGAACAAGTTTTAAAAATGGGATGACTTCATGAAAACACAATTATGGGTTTGGATTACTTGTTTTTCCCCAAAGAAAGAAACTGATAATAAAGAAGTCTGATTAATAGTGAACATAAAGAGATGAGAAGCAGGAGGTAATTAGAATGAGTTCAGTGTCTAAAAGGGTTGGGGCAGTGGAAACAAAAAAGGAAAAGATGCAAGAGTCTCTTAAGAAGTAGAGGCAAGGCAGGGCATGGGGTGCACTCCTGTCATCTCAGTATTTGGGAGGCTAAAACAGAGGATCAGATTCGAGGCAAGCCTCTGCAATTTAGCAAGGTCCTCAGCAACTTAGGAAGACCCTGCTTCAATATAAAATATAAAAAGGGCTAGGGGTGTAGCTCAGAGGTAGAATGACCTTGGGTTCAATCAAGAATAGGAGAAGGAGGAGGCAGAGGAGTGTACATGGCTTGGAATCTGATGGATGGAGAGCCATACTGGAAAAACATGTCCCAGGACTAATGATAAGGTTGAATCGAGGGTCCTCATAGAGATTTTTATTTCAAAAAGTCAAAACTTCATAGTAGTAATGAAGAAGGTGGTAACCACAGGCCTTTTCAGATCAACAGAAGAACTGAGACTCATTTACAAATATAATTTTTATTTTCTTCAATACAATGGAACCATGTCAGCCTCGAGACTATTAGGACCTCAGATGCTTGAGGAGGAAAATTTTATTTTTCATAGTAGCACAATCCATAGACACAGTCCCTCAATCCAGAATGGGAGTGGCCTTTATTTGGCTTACATCTTTATTCTTTTTCTTTAAGTTTGTGGCCTTGGTTTAATTACTACAGAGAAAAAAATTTAGAATGGAGTTGTCATGATAATGACCCTTTCTCTGCTTCTAGACTCAACATAGAAGAAAATATTTCACTATTTATATATATGAAAAGAGAAAAATAAAAAATATTATTTGTGTCAAAAAAAACTACCTCGGTGGGAGAATTATTCTATAACTTCACTAAGAGCAATAAAAATTTGAGATGCTGGAGCTACAGGTTGTGTGTGTGTGTGTGTGTGTGTGTGTGTGTGTGTGTGTGTGTGCATTACTGGGGATTGAACCCAAGGACATTCTACCTCTGAGCTACACCCTCAGCCCTCCTAAATTATCATGGCTGTCTTCAAATTTGCAATCCTCCTGTTTCAGCCTCCTGAGTCCTGGGATTACAAGTGTGCACCACCACGCCTGGCTCACAATCAATTTCAGAACATCACCCTCAGCCAAAAAAAGAAACCCCATAACCATTAACAGTCATCCCCCATTTATTCCCACCATCATTTTTTATTTTAATGTAAAATGAGTGAGTTCAACTAAATGATCTTGAGAGCCTTTTTTGTGTTAATGTTCTGTAATTGTACAAAATAGCTGCTTGTGAATGAAATAACCACTAAAAGCAGAATTCCTTAGAGTGCAACTTACTTTGGTGTTGAAAAAAATCAAGAGAAAAAAAATCTTTGGGGTAACAAAGTCCACCAATTAATATAAAAAGTATAGATTTGCCTAAAATATAACATAAGTATAGTTGACTGCTCTAAGATAAAGAAAATGCAAAGGGAGGAACATGTGCTGAGGAATGTTTGCCACTTAACCTAAAGCAGTGGGAGAAAGAGCTCCTGAGAGGTTGGAGGGCCGAAAAAGAGGCAAGCAGTCCTGGGGTGGTGGGGGAAGTCTTGCAAGATGGTGGTCCCTGTCCTCATCACTTCAGATGCAGCCGCTCTGGTGCCAGCTTCATTTCTACACAAATCCATGCTCCTCCCTGCAAATCTTTCTTTTCTAGTTTCATCTGCTAGGCCTCAGTAGGCTCCTATCCCTATGGAATGGCTTTCGGCTTTCCCTTCAAGTTCCCATCCTATAAGACTTTCTCATCTTTTGCAGTTTACCAGAGCCATCCCATCCTTGAAGCTTTAGAAAATGCCACCATCCCTTTTCTTGGTTTCCATGACACTAGTCTGTCCTGGTTTTCTTTCTATATTCTTTCCTCTGTACTTCTTGGTCTGCACTATCTCCTCCCACCTCTGAACTCCCCGGAGCACCCAGTTCCCAAAAGCTCGTTCAGAAACTGTGAGGCCCAGAGGAAGTACAGCCCAGCAGTAAGGGCTTGACCCCACTCACCCTGCGCAGCCGCAGTCACGCACTTAAGTTACACAAGCATGGGTAAAACGTAACACGCCGGTGCACGTCCATGCTGGCGTGGATGCACGACCATTTTGCGTGGGATCCTATGTGAGGAACAAGTCTGTAAAATAAAGCTGCTGTTGTTGTTCTCCTGACATGCTCAGCATACTTTGTTCTTTCTGGGGATCTCACTGCTGAAACCTCCCCTGCAATCACAGCTGGCTTCTTACCATGTGTGGTCTCAGGGTTTTCACTAACCATAAAGTTGAGAAATCATAGCACACAGCCCACCAGCTGTTCTTATAAATAAAGTTTTATTTGGCCACAGTCACTCTCTCATAGACACATGTTTTGTCTATGGCTGCTTTTATACTTCAGTAACAAAGCTGAGTAGTTGTGACACAGACTACATGAATACAGAGCCTAAGATTTTTACTAATTACTCTCTGGTCCTTTGTAAATAAAGCTCATCTTGTTCTAATGAATTAAGCTGCGAATGTTTCTTTTGCATATTGTGTGTGTGTGTGTGTGTGTGTGTGTGTGTGTGTGTGTGTGTGTGTTTTACTGGGAACTAAACCCAGGGGCATTCTACCTCTGAGGTATACTGTCAGCCCTCCTATTCCTTCTCTTTCTTTAATTTTTTATCGGTGCATTGTACTCATACATCTTAATGGGATACAAGATGGTAGAGACATACATACACACATTACCCAATTAGCCCTCTCCTAATTTCCACCCCACTCCCACTCCCTCCTTCTCATGTTTGGCTTAGTAATTGACATTGATATGTTTATTGAAGTACATCATGTACTTTAGAGAATTTTCCTCTTCCCCCCTCGCATCCTCTCAATTAGGTCACCTTATTTGCTCTTCTTCATCTAGCGTTCCTCCTATGACCCATTTTCTCCCCCTAGTTTCCGCATATTAGGGAAGGCATCTAATTTCTTCTTTTTTTAAGTTTTTTTAAAAAAAAATTTTTAAGGACTGGAGGGCGTGAACCCAGGGGCATTATACCTCTGAGCAACATCTCCAGCCCTATTTTCTTTTCTTTTTTAAAATTTTTTATTGGTGCATTATATTCATATATCATATTGGGGTAAAAAGTTGTGTGTACATATATGTACACATCACTGATTTAACCCCTACCCAATTCCCACCCCATTCCCTCCCCATCCCTTTTTCCCTTGCTTGGCTTAGTGGTTAACTTGGATATGTTGAAATACATTGTGTGTTTTAGAGAATTTCCTTCTTCTCCCCTCCCATCTCCTCATTTAGGTTGTCTTGTTTGCTCCTCTATAGGATTTCCTTTTTCATCTAGAGTTCCTCCTATGACCCATTTCTCCTTAGCTCACACATATTAGGGAAAGCATCTGATTTCTTATTTTTTGTGACTGACTAATCTCACTTAGCATAATGTCCTCCAGTTCCATCCATTTCCCTGAAAATGATGTAATTGAGTTTTTTTTTTTAATGGCTGAGTAAAATTCCATTGTGTACATATCCCACAGTTTTGTAATCCATTCATCTGTTGATGGACATCTTGGCTGGTTCCATAGTTTGGCTATGGTGAATTGGGCAGCAATGAACATAGGTACACATGCATTAATTTGGTAGTTTGGTTTACTTTCTTTTGGGTAGATACCCAGAAGTGGTATTGCTGGATCAAATGGTAGATTTGTTCCCATTCTTCTGAGGATTCTCCATACTGTTTTCCAAAGTGGTTGCACTAATTTGCATTCCAACCAACAATGTTCTAGAGTTCCCACTTCTCCACATCCTCGCCAGCATCTATGTTGTTTGTGTTTTGAATGATTGTCATTCTAGTTGGAGTTAGGTGAAATCTCAGGGTAGTTTTGATTTGCATCTCTCTGATTGCCAATGATATTGAGCATTATTTCATGCCTTTATTGGCCATTTGAATTTTTCTTTCGTGAAGTGTCTATTTAGTTCACCCATTTTTGATTGGGTTATTTGTTTTCTTAGTGCCGAATTTCTTGAGTTCTCTGTTTATTTAAAATATTAGTCCTCGGCCTGCTTTCCAGGCGGCGAAAGCTCTGTGCACCCATGAGATCTCCTCGGGCCCCCAGCTTCTGCAGCCCGCGGGAGGAAGAGATCATTGCTGGACACCTCGCAGCGCCTGTGCCCCTGGACACTTGTGCACCTATCCCGCACCCCTGGCCCACTGCTGGGAGTTCCCGCCCACCCGTCAGCCTGATACTCAGTTCTAGTCTAAAACACAGCCCAATGCACCATGGAGGAGCATAGCAGCAGGCACTAGGCAGCTGCACCCACTCACACCTGCGTCCAGTAATAGCAGCACACCCAGCCTGCAATCCTGGAACTGGCAGAGCTCTGGCAATAAGTGTGGGCATCCAGGAACCAGCAACCCTTTGCCTAGGGCATATCTTGGGACCACACCAGCTGGCCCAGTTAGAATTTCCAGAGACACAGGAAAATCCATCGAGACACAATATCTGCACAGGACCGCAGGTGGAGGTTCCAAGTCTACTTTGGACATCCTCCACTCCTGCTGTAGGGAAACATAAGCCGGAGTCTAGGGTGGTGAGTGCAGAGGTGCTGACTACAGGTTGGAATTACGCAGAACCTGGGAATTGTACAGAATCTAATAACAGTGACACCAGACATCCTGACACATAAACCCAAAGCAGTTAAAGGAAAGAAAGGTGTCCAAACACCCAGAGTGACCTAAGAAGATAAAAATAGAGTACAAAGAAAACTAAGATACATTGGATTATATTCTGAAAACTACCAAAGCAATCAGATACGCAAATATTATATGGATCTGACCCCATATTCGTGAATAAGTAGGACTGTTTTTTTTTTTTTTTACTGTTACTGTGGATGTTTTGTTTTGCTTTTACAGTGCTTTTGTTTTGGTATGGTTATTGCTGTCTTATTTTTTCCCCATCCTTCTTTTACTTTAATTTGTTTTTTTTATATATATATTTGATAGTTTGCCTTATTTTCTGATTTCACACAACTGCTAGTTCCTTTTATTTTATTCTTGTCCTTTTTTCCTCTTTCTTCCTCTTTCCTTCTTTTTTTCGTTCTTCTCCTTTGATTGGTTTTTCCTTTCTTTTTCTTGGATTACATAATAGTCTTGGTATCTTGTGTGGATTTTTTTTTTATGTTTGTCTGCTCCTTCCATTACCCCTCTTACAAACTTCCCCACACTAACCTATACACTCTTCTCCCCCAAAACTTTCCCCCATAATATACCTCCTTATTTAATACTCAAAGGATTTCATATCTCCTTACTTACCCTACTAACGACAAGAGTCCTACTAGTTAACTCTCTCTCATTCTCAGCAAGATATTACCTTATCATACTTAAAGTCTTTCTCAACCTAAACATATCCTCTACATAATCCGACTCCTTTACCCATCACCCCAGCTCCTCCCACATCACCCACCCTCAACACTGGAAAAGCTCTGCTGACTTGCCAATACCCCTAAACTCCTAATATTAAGATTGGACTAAGCATAATACTCACGAACAATGGGTAGAAATCAGAAAAACAGGACAGAGAACGCTATAAATATGAGAACCAGGAATTATGAAGAGACAGCAGAAATCATGAATACTGACCTACTAGAAATGCAAGAAGGGGAGTTCAGAACCTTGATGTACAATATGATGAAAGGATTTAAAACAAGTATAGAGGAGGTTAAAGGTGAATTGGAAACACTAAAAAAGAATCAGAAAGAGGTCTGGAAACAAATGAAAGAGGCAATAAGTGAAATGAAGACAGAAATTGAAAGAAATTCTGGAAGATTAGATGAAATGGAAAACAGAATATCAATATTAGAAGACAGTACATCCCAAACCGAAAACACAGTCAGCGATATACAGAAATCTTTACAGCAACAAAACCTAATTATCCAGCAAATATGGGATAATATGAAGCGTCCATATTTATGGATAATAGGCATTGAAAAAGGGATAGAGGTACAGACCAAGGGCATCTGTAATGTCTTCAAGGAAATAATCTCAGAGAATTTTCCAAGTTTGGAAAGAGACTTGGACCTTCATGTCCAGTAGGCATACAGAACTCCACTGAGACAGGACCAAAGAAAGACCACTACACGCCACATAATAACCAAAATGACCAATATAGAGGCCAAGGAAGGAATCTTAAAAGCAGTGAGAACAAAGGACAGGTGACATATAGAGGCAAAGCAATAAGAATCACCCCAAACTATACAACCCAGGTCATGAATGCTAGGAGAGACTGGTACGACGTGATTCAGACCCTGGAAGAAAATAACTTCCAACCCAAACTAATCTATCCAGCAAAACTGCTATTCAAGATCAATGGTGAAACCAAAGTCTTTCAGGATAAACAGAATCTCAAAAAATTCATGAATTCAAAGCCAACATTAGAGAAAATTCTTAAAGAAATAAACCATAAGGAAGAAAAAAGAAGCAGACTTCAGAATCAGAGAAGAGAGGAAGTTAATAAGTGGGCCATTTAAGTAAAGAAGAAAGATCAAACCACCCAAGAGTAGACAAAACACAAAATGGCAGAAAACAAAAATCATATTTCAATAATAACTCTTAATGTCAAAGGACTTAACTCACCAATCAAAAGACATAGACTGGCAATGTGGATTAGGAAATATAATCCAAATATATGCTGTCTGCAAGAAACTCACCTTACAGCCAAAGACATTCACAGACTGAAAGTGAAAGGATGGAAAAAGATATACCATGCTAACGGTGACCAAAAAAGAGCAGGGGTAGCAACCCTGATATCCAACAAAACAGACTTTAAACTAAAACACATCAAAAGAGGCAAATCAGGGCACTTCCTTTTATTAAAAGGAACAATACACCAAGAAGATATAATGATAGTAAATATTTATGCCCCAAATGTGGGTGCAACCACATTTGTAAAACAAACCCTTCTGGACATAAGATCCCAAGTAGACCCAAATACAATAATTCTGGGAGACTTTAATACGCCTCTCACACCACTGGATCGATCTTCAAGGCAAAAGATGAGTAAAGACGCTTTAGAACTAAAGGAAACCATAAACCAAATGGACCTAATAGACATTTTCAGATTATTTTAACCAGTAACTACAGAATACACATTCTTATCAGCAGCCCATGGAACCTTCTCCAAAATAGACCACATCCTGGGATACAAAGAAAATACCAGCAAATTCAAAAAATGTAATATAATTCCTTGCATCTTTTCAGACCACAACGGAATAAAAGTAGAAATCAACAACAGGAAACTCGAAAGAAAGTATTCAAATTCATGGAGAATGAATGATACACTATTGAATGACGAATGGGTAAGAGCAGAAATTAGGGAAGAAATAAAGAAATTTATGGAAACAAACGAAAACAGAGATACAACCTACCAAAATCTATGGGACACCATGAAGGCAGTATTAAGAGGAAAGTTTATTGCATTGAGTGTCCACATAAGAAGGACAGAGAACCACCAAGTAAAGAACCTAATGACACAACTCAAGGACCTAGAAATTCTGCAAGAGTCTATTCCCAAAGCCAGCAGAAGGCAAGAAATCATAAAATTAGAGCAGAAATAAATGAAATAGAGAACAAAAAAATTCAAATAATCAATAAAACAAAAATTTGGTTCTTTTAAAAGATTAATAGAATTGATAAACCCCTGGCCAACCTAACCAAAAGAAAAAGAGATCAACTCAAATTATCAAAATTAGAAATGAAAAAGGATATATCACCACAGATAGTGAAAAAATTCAAAAGATTATCAGAAACTACTTTAAAAATTTATACTCCAATAGACTTGAAAACCTGGAAGAAATCGATAGATTTCTAAGCACAGTTAACCTTCCTACAATCAGCCAAGAGGACATAGCAAGCCTAAACCAACCAATAACAACCAAAGAAATAGAAACGGCAATAAAAATTCTTCCACCAAAGAAAAGCCCAGGCCCAGATGGGTTTCCAGCTGAATTCTACAAAACCTTCAGTGAACAACTAATACCAATACTTCATAACTTGTTCCGGGAAATTGAAAGAGATGGAACTCTCCCAAATTCCTTCTATGAGGCCAGTATCACATTAATCCCCAAACCAAATAAAGATACCTCAAGAAAGGAAAACTACAGACCAATATCTTTAATGAACATAAATGCAAAAATTCTAAACAAAATACTAGCTATACACATTCAAAACTATATCAAGAGAATAATACATCATGACCAAGTTGGTTTCATCCCAGAAAAACAAGGCTGGTTCAACATACACAAATCAATACATGTTATTCACCACATAAATAGAACCAAGAACAAAAACCACATCATCATAGCAATAGATGCTGAAAAAGTATTCGACAAAATCCAACACCCATTTATGTTAAAAACACTGCAAAAAAAATGGGATAGAAGGAAAGTACTTCAACATCATTAAGGCAATATACTGTAAACCCAAAGCCAACATTATATTGAATGGGGAAAAACTGCAAGAATTTCCACTAGTCAGGAACAAGACAAGGATGCCCACTATCACCACTCCTTTTCAATATAGTCCTTGAGACTCTTGCTGTAGCAATAAGACAAGAGAAGGAAATCAAAGAAATTCACATAGGAAGAGAGGAATTAAAATTATCCTTATTCACAGATGACATGATCCTTTATCTGGAAGACCCAAAGAACTCAACCAAAAGACTTCTGGAGCTGATTGACAAATTCAGCAAAGTCACAGGTTACAAAATCAACCTAAAGAAATCAGTGGCTTTTCTTTATGCCAACAATGAATCCACAATGAAAGAAACAAAGAAAACAATTCCATTCACTATAACTTCAAAACCAATAAAATACCTAGGAATAAATCTAACCCAAGATGTAAAAGACCTTTACAACAAAAACTATAAAACATTAAAGAAAGAAATTGAAGAAGACCTTGGAATATGGAAAGATCTCCCATGCTCATGGATAGGCAGAATAAATATCATCAAAATGGCCATTCTGCCAAAACTGATCTATAGATTCAATGCAATTCCCATTAAAATACCAGCAACATTCTTCAGAGACCTAGAAAAATCAACCATGACCTTTATATGGAGAAAGAAAAGACCTAGAATAGCCAAAGCAATTCTCAACAATAAGAAACATGCAGGAGGCATTACAATCCCAGACTTCAAACTATACTATAGAGCAATAGTAGTAAAAACAGCATGGTACTGGCACAATAACAGATATACTGACCAGTGGATTAGAATAGAAGATACAGAAACAAACCCACACATCTTTAGTCAATTAATCTTTGACAAAGGGGCCAAACACATACACTGGAGAAAAGACAGCCTTTTCAACAAATGGTGCTGGGAGAACTGGCTAACCATTTGTAAAAAGATGAATCTAAACCCCTATATCTCACCTAACACAGGAATCAACTCAAGATGGATCAAAGACTTAGAAATTAGACCTGAGACTGTGAAGTTAGTAGAGGAGAGCATAGGTTCAACACTACAACATATTGGCACAGGCAGTAACTTTCTCAACAAAACCTCCAAAGCTCAGGAAATTAAAGCAAGAATAAACAAGTGGGATAGCATCAAACTAAAAAGTTTCTTCTCATCAAAGGAAACTATCAATAACCTAAAGAGGAAGCCTACAGAATGGGAAAGGATCTTTACCAGCCACCACTCTGATAGGGGGCTAATATCCAGAATATACAAAGAGATCAAAATACTCTACACTAGCAAAACAAACAACCCAATCAAGAAATGGGCAAATGAACTAAATAGACACTTCACAAAAGAAGAGATACAAAGGGCCAATAGATACATGAGAAGATGTTCTTCATCACTGGCCATCAGGGAGATGCAAATCAAAACTACACTGAGATTCCATCTAACTCCAGTCAGAGTGGCAAGCATAAAGAAATCAAATAACAACAAATGCTGGCGAGGATGTGGGGAAAGAGGAACTCTTTTACACTGTTGGTGGGAATGCAAACTAGTTCAGCCACTATGGAGATCTGTGTGGAGATTCCTAAAAAAGGTGGGAGGGAATAGATCCACCATATGATCCAGCTATACCACTCTTGGGTATCTTTCCAAAGGGGTTGAATTCAGAGAAATACAGCAACATATGCATACCTATGTTCATAGCAGCACAATTTGTAATAGCCAAAATATGGAACCAACCCAGATCTCCATCAACAGATGAATGGATACCAAAACTTTGGGAAATACACACAATGGAATTCTATTCAGCCATAAAGAAGAATAAAATTATATCATTTGCAAGAAGATGGAAAGCCCTGAAGAACATTATGTTAAGTGAGATCAGCCAAGCACAGGAGAAGGTACATATGTTTCTTCTAATATGCCCAAACTAGGAAACACAGAGGATATCAGTGGGACTCCAGATAATGGAGGGGAAATTTCAGCAAAGTTTGAATGGAAAGATAGAAGAGGAGGAAGGCTGATCTTGATTAATGAGGGTCTACATCTGAATATGTGTAAAATTATGAATATGACATGGTTAACCTGGACAACCATTGGTGGGAGGGGGAAAGGGAAAACGGGGGTGGGGGGCACCAAATATAGTTTAAATGTATACTATTTATGTTCAATATAAAAATTGTTAAAAGAAAAAAATATAGTACTATCTGCCTGTTACATATCAGCAGATAATGAAGCACTTTAATATATTACTTAACAACCACAAAAATGTAAAGAATTGGGTATTACTCCTTTTGAAAGAAAGATGAGATATTTAAGTTTTCCCAATCTTTCCAGGGTTAAGTAGTGTTAACATCCAAACTTCAGCTTTAGTAATTTTCAAATATGATGCAGACATCTGGATTATATAAATAAAATGGAAATTGAACCAGAAAAAAAAAAAACATTAGTCCTCTATTGGAGGAGTAGTTGGCAAAAATCTTCTTCCATTCTGTTGGCTCTCAGTTGTTTCATGCAATCCCACGTGTTGATTCACCTTTTAGTTTGTTGTGCCTTTGGGGTCTTGTTGAGAAAGTATTTATCTGTGCCTATGTGTTGCAGTGTTAGACCTGTGCCCTCTTCAAGGAGCCTCATGGTCTCTGGTCTAGTTTCCAAGTCTTTGCTCCATCTTGAATTGACTCTTTTGCAGGGTGAGAAAGTGGGATTTATTTCCATTTTTCTGCATATGATTAACCAGTTTTGCAAACACCATTTGTTGAACAAGCTATCTTTTTTTCAGTGTATGTTTTTGGCCCCTTTGTCAAAAATCAATTGGCTATAAGTGTGCAAATTTGTTTTAAAGTCTTCTATTCTGCTCCATTTGTCTATGCATCTGTTTTTGTGCCAGTATCATGGTATTTTTATTATTATGGCTTTGTAGTATAGTTTAAAGTAAGGTATTATAATTCCTCCTGCATGTTTTTTTTTCTGAGAATTACTTTGGCTATTCTGGGTTTTTGTTGTTGTTGTTGTTGTTCCAGATGAATTTAAGGACCTAGTTTTCTATGTCTGTGAGGAATATTCTTGGTAATTTAATAGGTATTGTGTTGACTCTGTAGATCACTTTTGGAAGTATGGCCATTTTGATGATATTTATTCTGCCTATACATGAACATGGAAGATCTTTCCATCTTCTAGGGTTTTCTTTGATTTCTTTTTTCAATGTTTTATAACTTTCTTCATAGAGGTCTTTTACCTACTTGGTTAAGTTTATTCCTAAGTATTTTATTTTTTGGTGAGATATCCTGAGTGAAAGTGTCTTCTGAGTTTTTTTTTCCAGTGGATTTATGGTTGATATACAGAAAAGATTCTGATTTTTTAAGATTGATTTTATTAGGTGTTTTTTTTTGGTGGTACTGGGGTTCCTGGAAACCCTTCTACCTCCAGGTAACACTCCCAGACCTATATTTTTTATATTTTTATTTGGAAACAGGGTCTCTTAAGCCAGCACAGCTGGATTCAAACCTGCGGGATCCTCCTGTCTCCGCCTCCCAAGCGCGGGAATTACAAGCCTGCGCCACCACGCCCGGCTTAAGATTGATTTTATATCCAGACACTTTGCTGAATTTGTTGATCAGTTCAGGGTTGAGCACGCATGCCTCGTAGGTGCTCTCTCTGTGTGTGTGTGTGTGTGTGTGTGTGTGTGTGTGTGTGTGTGTGTGTTACTGTGAATTGAACTCAGGGGCATTCTACCTCTGAGCTACACCCAAGCCCTATTTCATATTTTATTCTCACTAAGTTGCAGAGGGTCTCACTAAATTGCTGAGACTGGCCATGAGCCTGTAATTCTCCTGTCTCAGCCTTCCAAGTACTGGGATTACAGAGTGTGTGCCACCATGCCTGGTTTATGTCTACTTTTATTGGTGCATTGTGGTCTCACATCATAATATAGTTCAGAGAGATAGTGACATATATGCATAGCACTTGTTGAGCATTCTGCTAAATGTCACTAAATATATCCCAACAGAAACAAAATAAACAAAATAAATAACAAACATAATAATTTTTAATGATAGTGAATCAGTTCTTTTTTACCTTAGAGATAATATGGTTTCTGATGACTAAAACTTGATGCAAATGTTAAATAAAATAATTATTTCAGCCAGGCTTGGTGGAGCATACCTGTAATCCCAGTACTTGGGAGTCTGAGACAGGAGGATTGCAGGCCAAGACCAGCCTCAGTAACTTTGTAAGACTCTCAGCAAGCTAGCTAGAAAGACCCTGTTTCAAAGAAAAAAGAAAAATGGATAGGCTCAGAGGTAGAACGCTTCTGGGTTAAGTCCCCAATACCACCCCTCCCACACACACACTAACATTTCTAGCTCAATTGTGTTTTGGGTTCAAAAAAAGAAATTCAGCTGGGCACGGCGGGGCATACTTGTAATCTCAGTACTTGGGAGACTGAAACAAAGGGATTGGATCACAGGCTCATGGCCAGCCTCTGCAACTTAGTGAAGCTCTCTGTAACTTAGTGAGACACTGTTTCAAAATAAAACATTTTAAACTGGGTGTGGTGGCACATGCTTTTAATCCCAGATTTTGGGAGACCGAGACAGAAGGATCTCAGTTCGCAGACAGCCTCAACTACTTAGTGGGGCCCTTTGCAACTCAGTGAGACTCTGTTTCCAAATAGAGAATAGAGATAGGGCTGGGGATGTAGTTTGGAGATAGAATGTTCTGGTTTCCATCCCCAGTACCGCAAAAAAAGAATAATTACTAAATTAAAAAAATTGAAAATTAGGGCTAAGCCGGGCATGGTGGTGGACACTTGTAATCCCCGCACTTGGGAGAATAGGATCGCGCAGGTTCGAAGCCAGCCGTGCTGGCTTAAGAGACCCTGTTTCCAAAAATAAAAAATAAAAATATAAAAAGTATAGGTCTGGGAGTGTAGCCCGGAGGTAGAAGGGCTTCCAGAAACCCCAGTATCACCAAAAAGAAAGAAAGAAAGAAAGAAAGAAAGAAAGAAAGAAAGAAAGAAAGAAAGAAAGAAAATTAAGGCTAGAGGTGTAGCCCAGAGGTAGAATGCCCTGAGTTCCATCCCCAGTAACACACACACACACACACACACACACACACACACACACACACACACACAGCAGAAATTCATGGTCAGTGTGCTTTTGTTGAACTACCTATGAATACTAATCACCAAGAGGGAAATTTTCCTCCATCATAATTCTTAGTGTCTATTGTTTATCAAAGGTCATCAAGCCTACATGAGGGAAGAATGCTCACTCTTCACCCAGCTGGTCCGAGATGCTGTCCCCAGGGTGAATGGGAGTAACAGGCTGGGAAATAACTTGGCCAAGAAAAAACGACAACCTCACCCTCACTGGTCAAGCGCCTTCCAAGCAAAGGGTAGCAGTAATTTCCGTGATTCTTTTCCTATCTCACCATGAGTTCCTGCTCATTACAGGGTTGAGCATGCAATGCCTTGTAGGTTCCCTTTTTTAACGTGGGAATATTAATGAAGCCTTTGCACACTATTCAGTGACTAATTACTATTTAGCCAGCGCTCTTGCTTGGTGGTGTTTGGCATTTGCCACTGCTTCTGTCTATAACCATTCCTCTGGTGAAGATTATTTTCCAACCTCACAGAACCTCCAGCATCAGGGCATTCCTTTGATTCCATTGAAATTCTGCTACAAAATTCTCTCTTCTCATCCTGCTGCAGTCCACTTTTTTCAGGCTGTTCCCAGTGATATCTTGCCAACATTCTCGTTTCCTTGGAAACCTGATGAAGATACTTTTCTGAACTATATAATCTTGGCAGAAATCATCATAATGCTAGTAAGTGGGTTTGCTTATTTTAAGAAAAACATAAGGAATGATTTAATTCACAGGTAAGAGTGTGATTGTGCAAAAGTTTCCTAATTAGAGCATTTTCCTTTCGGTGGTAGGGATGTTAGAAAGGTCAGGTATATAGAGAGATATAATTCCTTGAATATCATTGCTTGATACTTGAGGCTATCCTTGTACACTCTGGGCAACCAACCAGCTGGAATGAATTCAAGGCTCTGGAAAGTTACTTAGCCTCAAATAGTTCTCTGACCTAGGTTCAAAAGAACTACTCCTTAAGGGATCTTGGGTAAAGATGTTTTAGGATTCGTGCTTCATCTAATGGGGCTAGTTTAACCTATTCCCACTCATGATTACCTAATTGAGAACAGATCCTAAGGGAACTCATGACAGGTTAGTTTTTGATAGAAAGAATTAATTGGAAGAAGTGATAGAGAAAAGTCTAAAATATGCCTGGAGAGAAGAACAGTACAAGGACACATCTGATGACTTGAAGTTCACTAGAGGAAAAGAGAGGTAAGAAAGATATAAGGAATGTTGCATAATTTTCCATATAGATATATTTATCAACCATTACCTTCCAAAAGTTTGCATTATGTGTTTTATTTGTTTACGCCCCAATTACATCATTGGGTTTCAGCTATGTAAAGCTATAATGTTTCACATTTTTTGTTTCAGTGTCCAAAACACATTCAGATAAAATGTTTTCAGAGTCCCAGTGTGCAAACCAGAAGGCAACAGTTCTGACTGAAGAGGGCTGTCAGTTCAGAGGATGGCTCTTCCTACCACTCTCAGAATCTCTTTGTTCTGCCAGCAAAACCTTAGGCTGCTTTCTGACTAAGGGTTGTTTGAGTATCCATCTTTCTTTGCAATGGGAATTTAGTCAACAAATTCATGATTGGAACCACCACTTTGGGAAGTAAAATCACTCTTCACTGAAGTAGGCAAACATGAAATATTGCTGATGCCCTCATTTCAATAATTTATTCACTATTTTTCTCTTAAATACTATTATTAATAACCTACTGTGTGTGAGACATTTGGCAATCTGTGGCGATACAAGTGAGACCAACATTGACATGGTCCCTGCTTCATGGAATTTACATGCTAACCAAGAGTCAGCCATGTGCTACCATGTGCAAGCCCTCTCTCCCTCTTTTGTTTTTTAAGCCCTGTTTTATTTATTTTATTTTGAAACAGGGCCTTGCTAAGTTGCGGAGCTGATCTCAAACCTGCAGCACTCCTTTCTCAGCCTCCCAAGTGCTGGGACTAAAGACATGAATCCCCATGCCCGGCTCATGCAGGCGCACTCTTTGAAGGAATCATTTATCCAAGGTGTTCTCCCTAAATCCAACCACATTTGCTTGAAGAGTATTTTTCCACAAATAATATATTCTTGGATGTATCTATGACAACTTGCTGAGGCTTTAAAAAGTTTCAAAGACGAGCTAGGTGGAGGTTAATGCAGCAATTAAGAACATCATTTGCAATATGTTGAAAGATTGCCAAAGCACTACCCACTCTCAAAAGACATGGTTACTCTGCAGTCAAAACGTCCAGGATTAAAATGCATCTTCCATTCATCATCCCACTTAATGTTTCTCAATTCCTTCCATCTGTGGAGTTCTTTGGGGCATTTAAAATTCATTCTTTAAACAAACTCAAGTAATCTCAACAGCTCCTCTTCATTAAGCTTTTCTCTTCCTCATCATCAACAAATCAGGCAAGTGGAGACCTGGGTTTCTGTCATCTCAGGAAGCCGTGCCCAGGAGGCATGCTGACTGGCTTCCTCGTGGCCCACAGTAAAGCTCCCAAGGTACACCCTTCTAGATTCCCAACCCTCCTAGAGTTTCCAGTGTGAATAGTTTACATCATACCATTCCTCCTCCCCAGATACTCTCCAAACTTATGTCACATATTTTCTTTTTAAATGTGCCATAATTTTATTTTAATATTCCTTGAGATAGCTAGAAATACTCTAAAATGAGACAAGACAGAGCCAGAAAACCATTGGCATAATAGAAATGAACATAGAAATAACGCTAGTTTACAGTTTTTCACAATGAATTCTGTCTTCACAACACCACCACGATAATGAATCTTATCTGATGGTGGAGAAACTGAGCTTCAGAAATTAGATAAATGTCACACAGATAGAAAACATCTGAGTCTAACTCAGAAGCCGGTCTTTTGACACTCAAAATGGAGTGGAATTGTATGTACTTCTTGCGTTTCTGAACATTTGGGATCATGCCAGGTCTCAGGCCTCCACATTTTCTCACTTTTAGACTTCTTCTTCTTTTTTTTTTTTTTTTTTCAGTACTGGGTGTGGAACCCAGGGGCATTCTACCTCTGAGCCACACCCCCCAGCCCTATGTTTTTTATTCTTTATTTTGAAACAGGGTCTCACTGAGTTGCAAAGGGCATAAGTAGCTGAGGCTGTCTGCGAACCACGATTCTCCTGTCGCAGCCTCCTGAATGCTGGTCCATTCCCAGCTCCCCCCACCACTCACAAACATGCAGGAGCTCCTCGGGCCTGGTCTAGGGCTTCTCACAGGAAGGGAGGTATTTGACACCCTGTATTTTTAGCCTTTGGGCAGGAATCATGAGCTGTAGAGTCAACATAGTTTCAATGGGCAGGTCTCTCAGCTTGAGTTTTCATTTCATATTCATTCACTCATTCATTCATTCATTCATTCATTCATTATCTATTAATTGGGTGTGGGATTAAGCCCAGGGCCTGGAAAATGCTATGCAGGCATTTTACCATTAAGTTACATTCCTAGACCTTTTAACTTTTATTTTGCGACAGGGTCATGGGAAGTTGTCCAGGCTGGCCTCAGACTTGGGATCCTTCTGCCTCAACCTCCAGAATAGCTGAGACTATAGGCCTGTATCATCAAGCCTGGCTATCTCTTCTTTATTACACTGAAAGAATAAATTTTTGACAAAGAAACTTCTCATAAAAATATGACAATCATATGGTCTCTTCTAGTTCTGCAACATATAAATTTGTATCTTTTTAAATTTTTTTGTGGTACCTGGGGGTGGAACCCAGGGGCTTTTCTACCTCTGGGCTATGCTCCCAAGTTGCTGAGAGCCTCAATAAGTAGCTGAGGCTGGCTTCAAATTTGTGCGATTCTCCTGTCTCAGCCTCCCAAGTGCTGGGATTACAAGCATGTGCCACCACACCTGGCTAAAATTGTATCTTTTGAAAATGGGTTTACAGATCTTACTGGGACCTTCTTTAGGATCCTAGTCAACATTATAACTTGCTAATCTTATTTGTTTTACACAAAAAAGAAAATCCTAACATGTATTAGGATTAAAATTTTAGGATATAGGCATTGGTACAGGGTATTGAACCGAAGGGAAGTCTACCTTCCAACTACACCTCAGCCCTGTTTTATTTTTTATTTTGAAACAGGGTCTTGCTAAGTTGTGGAGGATATTTCTCAGTTGCTGAGGCTGGCCTCTCAGACCCTAAGGACTGGGGTTATAGGCAGCACCACACCTGGCTAGAGTCCTGATCATAGGAATCGCCTACTTGTTCTTCTAGGCTGTTCAAAGAATGAAGTATAACTGGCTCACGCCATCAGTTCCTCCTTTATGTCCAAGACTCAGTTGATGGATAATAATGGTGCGCAGGTTGGGTTTGTACTGCTTTCGATGTGAGAGACAACACTGAAAGGATAAGTGGAAATGTGAAAACAAGCTGAAATATGTCCTGCTCCAAAAACAAAATTAGCAATAACTAGGAGGAAGGCATAAAAAAGTATAAAGAATTATAATGTACAAGCAAAAGGAAGGTGATGGGAATAGATAACATGAGAGCAGAATCAGAATATTAAAATATCTCAGCTGATTCATAAAGTTGACTGAAATAAATAACTGAGAAAAAAGATAAAGTTCACATAAAATTAGTAAATTGTGCTTTAAACCCTTTATATTGGTAAAATTTGCAATAAGCTTAAGTACATGCGTATTTAGTCGTTCCCCCTCCCCCCAGAAATCCAGTTGTTAAACAATACCCAACACTAGTCAGGGACCATTAAAGTAAAAGATGAGCCCAAGCGTCGTGCTTTCGTGCTTGAGTCTCTGATTCAACAGTGTTTGCAACTGCCAGGCCAGCCTGTGTTTCCAGTTACAGGAGCCTGCACACTCCTTCCACTGGAGTTGCTTAAACCTCCTCCCTTTTTCCCTCCCTTCCTCCTTTTCCTGCCTTCTTCCTTCCTTCCCTTTCTTTCTTCCTTTCTTTTTTTCCTTCCATCAATGAGGAGTGAACCCAGGGACATGCTACCTCTGTTCTACACCCCCAACCCTATTGTGCTTTTTTTTTTCTTTTGAAACAGGGTCTCACTAAATTGTTGAAGGCCTCATTAAGCTGCCGAGGCCAGCCACAAATCTGGGATCTTCCTGTCTCAGCTTCCCAAGTACTAGAATTACAGGCATGTGCCGCCACACTTGGCTATTTATGTATTTATGTATTTATTTATTTATTTATGGTGCTGGGGATAGAATCCAGGAGTACTCTACCTTTGAGCTCAACCCCAGCCCTGTTTTATTTTTATTTGGAAACAGAGCCTTAAGAAAATTTCTGAGAACCTCACTAAGTTGCCAAGGCTGGCTTTGAACCTATGATCCACCTATCTCAGCCTCCAAAGTACTGAGACTATAGGTGTGTGCCACCACACCTGGATGATGTTGATGATGATGATGATGATGATGATGATGATGATTAAAAACAGTGTCTCACTAAGTTGCTGAAGCTTGCCTCAGATCTGCGCTCCTCCAGTCTCAGCTTCCCAAGTACTGGGTTCATAGGTGTGCAGTGTGCGCCACCCCACCTGGAGGCTTAAAGCAAATTTTAATGGGATCTCTGTCACTTGCCTCTAAGTGTCCTATGTATCATAAACAAATTCAGGGAACTGAATTTCCTTTTGCTTTTAGAATGCTGAGAAAGAAGTTTCTGCAGGTTCAAAGACCCAGCCCACACTCGAGGGTCAGATCGGACTTGAAGTAGAAGGGATAAACAAGCTCTATTCTGAAACTCTGTATTTCATATTGCCAGTTCTGCTTCTCCAGCTCTGCCCTCATGTCTTAGGTTTACAGCAGGGTCCATGCCTAAGTCCAGATTCCCAATTTTTACCCAGTTCTGCAAATTCATCTCTTCTGGTTCTTGAGTCTGCTGCACCTGCCTGGGGCCAGGCCTGATGGCCTTCTCCCTGGCAGAGGCTCCAGACCATTCTGACCCTGTGTGGGGAGCCATTAAGGTTTTCCCCTTTAAGAATACTTCTGACTGTCCTTTGCCCAGAGCCAATAAGGTTTGGGGTCATGGAAAGTTCATCGTCTGAGAGAAGCTCAGGTGGAATTGATTGCTTTGACCGTTGAGCGCACAGGTGGTGACGGCACAGGCTTGATTGGTTTGACTGTTGCGTGCATAGGTGGTGGTTGGTTGACCGGGAGTGGTATAAATAGGAGGAGAGCGATAAAACCGGGATCGGTCAGTAGAGATATCGACCCAGGAGTGTACTGCCTATCCTTCCATGAGAGAATAAAGTATTCTATGAATAAAATTCATTGAATAAAATTCTTTTCATCCTCACTACTCTCTTCAGAACCCGTACTTTTGCCGGCTGGCTCTGGCAACCCTGAGACCCAGCTGCTGACATATAGCCCTCTCCATGCTCCCAGCTGCCATTTAGATACCTGAAATTTGTTCCTTCAGGCTTTCCCTGCTCATGCAGGGATGTGCTCTGCTGGCCCACTCTGATGTGAAATGATGTTTTCTACAAGCTCCCTCCCATACATGACATGGCTCCCTCATTCACATGAGACCCTTCTCAGAGCCCGCTGCTTGATGGAGCCCAGCTGGCTGGCCCTCCCTAGTCAGGGCCATCCTTACACGGCTGGCTCCTCCAAGGCCCCTGATGCAGCCAGTCAAGCCAGGTTCTGGCAAGCCCCTTCTCAGCACTGCAATGTCTGGTATCCTCTTCTGCAGAAAACAAACTGTATTGGCACTTGCCTATCATCCCAGCTACTTGGGAGGAAGGTCTGCAATTTAGTAAATTTTAAAATTTTAAAAATTAGACAGGTCCGAGGAAGTCAGGTATGCCAAGTGCATACCTGTAATCCCAGTATTTGGAAGACTCAAACAGGAGGACTGCAGGTTCAAGGACATCCCTAGCAATGTAGCGAGACTCGCAGTCGTCTCAGTATACTAGTTTACTTGATTCTGCTTGAAAGAAAGTAAGGGATAAAGCAAATGGGACCAGTTATCAATCTTAGCCTATTTGGAAATTATTTCAGATGCTATGGGGGGAATGGGTTTACAAAGAGATGTAGAAGGGGGAAAACAATTGCCAACAGAGAGGACTCATCCCAGTTGCATGAATATGATGATACCATTATTACAATAGTCTTTCTTGAAGCATAATCAAGGCTACACTGGGGATTTTCCCCACAATAATGGGATTTCTACTTGTTCCCTGAAGCAGCTGTACTCAACCTGTTTTGTACTACAATTCATGTGGTGGATGGAATGTAAATGTGTGACACTCCCACAGGCATGCCCAGATTGTAATGAGTCAAAAATAGTGTATGTGTATATGGTAGTGCATGTGTGTGTGTGCACATACACACATAAATAAGCACCACAATTAGTTGTCATGGCCAGAGCTATGAAGTGTAGTGCAGAAGTAGACAGACAAGACTACCAGTTATGCAGAATTCCTGATACACTAGAGATGATCACACATTTTCTCTCCCACTTGAAAAAGCTTTGTGGATCTTAGAAAGTTATGTTACTTTGGGGAGAAACTTTCCATCCACTAGACACACTTTTATGTAAAATATTGGAAAACTTGCAATTCTTGCTGGCTAGAATTTGCATATTCTGGCTCCCATCAGTTATGTGTTACTGAGAAATATCGCAGGCGGTTGAGAGGCACAGCCTTAGGAGGCAGGTCACTTGTGACAGGGAAGGGAAAAGAGAAAAGCAGAAAGGCTACTTTTCTAGGAAATGGAAAGAGAGAGGGACCAAACAGGGTAAAAGGAAAAAGGAGGATTTGAAAGCAGGTGTGGTTAGAGTGCTAGGCCCTCTCCCCCAGCCCCG
Organism: Muscardinus avellanarius; assembly: GCF_963383645.1. NCBI lineage: Eukaryota > Metazoa > Chordata > Mammalia > Rodentia > Gliridae > Muscardinus > Muscardinus avellanarius. The sequence goes on from NC_137787.1 coordinate 67,377,154, forward strand.
GTTAGCAGCCATCCTTTGGGAGCAAGAAAGAAACTGCCTTTGTCCCTCATCCAGAGAGTTGGGAGTGTGAGGAAAGGGTGAGAAGGCAGACTGGATTGGAGCCGGAATGTCCCAGAACTTCTCATAAGTATGAAAAGTCAGAAAAAAGACAATTTAGCAGGCAGTCTAAGTCGATGTTTCCTAATCCCATTGAGGGAAAAAAAAAAAAGATTCATTATTTTAGCAGCAAATACTGTCACTCATTTTAAACTTGTACATTCTCTAAAAATTCCCTTTTCAAAGCAGGACGCTTATTTCAAAAGACTTACATATCATAACTTTAAAACATCACATGATATTAAGTAATTTGGAAGGGATTTCAATTGTGGAACTGGGTACCATACCTGTCAGCCGGCACAGGGATATTGGTGAGGGTTTAGTTTAGTGAAGCAACTATTTACCCAGGTGAGAGCAGGGTTAGGATTAGAAACGAGGGGTGGTGAAGTGCCTCACGACTAGGTGCTCTGGGCAGCCTTCCCATCCAGGCCTGCAGGGGCCAGGTGACGTGAATTACAGTGCACCTGGTGTGGCGTAGAGTTGTGGCCGAGGGCAGAGGAAGGCAGCACCAGGCAGGCAGAAAGGATATGACGTTCAGCATCCTCCGTGATTGATCCTGTCAGAAGTCAGAGAGAAAGGGAAGCAGAACAGTGATGCCCAAGGAGGCGGCAGGGCGGGCTGGAGAGGACAGACCATCTGCAGGGCATGGGGTAAGTAGCCCACCCAGAGGCTTCTTCCACACAGCTCTCTCTCCTCCAGCCCAGCTCTCCACCACTCTGCAAAGCCACTGGTGGCTGGAGAGGAAAGGACGAATTGGCAAGCTCATTCTCTCTGCATTTTACAATTCTCTCCGTTTTGATTTGGGGCAGATTCCTTTATTGAAGGAAAAACAAATCACACTCAAAGTAAGGGTACTGATGGACTCAAGAGGCCATCTAGGCAATTTGGATAAAAATTTACTGACTCCCTAAAGCATAAATATGGCCTGGACATACATCGCTTAATAGAATTTGGTTCCTGCAGGCAAAAGGTGATAGAGATGAACAAATTGTTCTTAACTACTTCCACTTCGCTTAATGGCATGAGGCCTTATCATTTATCAAACTCCAGAGAAGTACTTGCAGCCTAAACACAGCTTAGTTCCTTGACTTTAAAGAGGCTTACACTTGTTTGTCTAGTGAATTTCAAAATGTCAAGAAATAACTCAGCTTGAAAGAAAAAGTCCCAATAGATTTGGGGGAGGTTGAGGATTGAACCCAAGGGCAATCTATCTCTGAGCTACATCCCAAACCCTATTTTATTATTATTAATATTATTGTTATTTTTAGCAGTACTAGGGATTGAATCCAGAGCATTCTGCCTCTGAGCTATACCCCAGTCCTATTTTTTATTATTTATTTTGAAACGGTCTCACTAAGTTGTGGAGGGCCTCACTAAGTAACTGATGCTGGCTGCAAACCTGTGATCCTTCTGTCTCAGCCTCCCAATCTATTCTATTTTTTTTATTTTGAAACAGTATCCCATAAAATTGCTGAGCCTGGCCTCGAACCTGAGCTCCTCCTGTCTCTGCAAGTACTGGAATTATAGGTGTGCGCCATCACACCCTGCTGGATGCTTCCTTTCTAATCTGAACATCTTTTATTCTTTTTTATATTATTGTTATCGCACTAACCAAAAGTTCAGTGTTGAATGACATTATGAAAGCAGACATCCTTGTCTTTGTTCTGACCTTAAGGATAAAGTATTCAGTATATCATCATTGAGCATGATATAAGTATACCTGTTTTTGTTTTGTGTGTGTGGTGCTACGGACTGAACCCAGGAGGATTCTATTTCCAGACCACACCCCCTAGCCCTTTTTTATTTTTTTATTTGGAAACAAGTCTCACTAAGTTGATGAGTGCTTCCCTATCCTGCCGAGGCTGGTCTTAAATCTGCAATCTTTCTGTCTCAGCTTCCCATGTACTTTTAGCCATCAGAGGAAGTACTTGGTGTTTTAATGTTTTAGCTGAATTTTCCGTTGAAGTAAATGTGACATGGCTATAATCATCACTCTTGCGAAAGTCATTTGAGTAATATGCTTTTATCGATCTTCTGTTTGTCTTTGATAACTTTCCAGGAAAGAAAATGACTGAGCTCTTGCAATTCAGGTGTTTATCAAGTGACTGCTTCTGAAGTCATGATATTTTCAACACACCTTTTTATTTCCTACATTGAGAATATTACATCCTGTACTCCCTATCGTAGATAAAGAGAGTTCTGATCTTATTAGTGATATCAACACCTCATAACGCCATCATATTTGCATGGCTAAGGTTAGAGAGGAGAAAGGACTGTTGACAGGATCTTCTGAGTTTTGTCATTGCCCTTGTCCAGATTGTCTCTTCTGTGTTCTATTTCTGGCTATCATATATTTTGCTGTGGGTTCTGGGGAAAAGCCTGGGATGGTGTTGAGGACAATAATTAGTGTGATAAACTGGTAAATTCAGCCTGATAGAATATTTTAATATGCTTTTATTGATGCATTATAGGTTCACATCATAATGTAAATCATACTGATAGTGACATGCATGCACACAGCACTTAGTGCCCCCAACCGCCCCATTTTCCCCCTTCCTAATGCAGAGCACTGAAATGAATGTTGGTATATTCACATATGTGCACATAGTCAATGGTAATATTTCCATTAATAAACCTTAGTCATCTCCCTCGCCTTCCCTTAGACCACCTCCCTGGCTCCACTGAGGTTTCTCCTCAGTTATCTGGAGTGCCTCTTGTATCCCAATTACTTCCTAGCTTGCATATGTTAGAGAAAACATATACCCCTTCACTTTCTGTGCCTGGCTAATCTCACTTAACATAATGTTCTCCAGGTCCTTCCATTTTCTTGCAAATGACATAATTTTGTTCTTCTTTATTGCTGAGTAGAATTCCATTGTGTGTATAGCCCATAATTTTGTAATCCATTCATCTGTTGATGGACACCTAGATTGTTTTCATAATTTGGCTATGTGAATTGTGCCACTATGAACACGGTTATGCATATATTACTGTAGTTCTCTGGTTTCGACCCCTTTGGAAAGATACCCAGGAGTGGTTTAGCGATATCATATGATAAATCTATTCCTAGTTTTCTGAGGAATCTGCACATATATCTCCATAGCATCTGAAGTAATTTGCAATCCCACCAACAGTGTAGAAGAGTTCCTATTTCCCCACATTCTTGCCAACATTTATTGTTTTTGACTTCTTGATGATTGCTATTCTGATAGAGGTTAGATGAAATTGCAGGGTAGTTTTGATTTGTATCTCCATGATGGCTAATGATGTTGAACAGTTTTTGATGTATCTATTGGCCATTTGTATCTCTTCTTTTGTGAAGTGTCTATTCAATTCAATTGCCCATTTCTTGATTGGGTCATTTTTTTAGTGTAAGTCTTTTAAGTTATTTGTATATTCTAGATATTAGTCCTCTGATAGAGTATTTACTTTTTTTGTGTGCCACTAGGGATTGAACCCAGGGGCATTCTACCTCCAAGCTCCATCCCCACCCCTATTTTTTATTCTTTTCTTTATTTTGAAACAGGTTCTCACTAAGTTGTGGAGTGCCTCATTAGGTAGCTGAGGCTGGCCATGAATTCGGATAGAATATTTTCAATGAACATTTCATTGAAACATTCAGAAGCCAGGCTAACTTCAAATTAATATTAATCCCATGATATATACAGCCTTTATATGAAGTCAGCAGGGAAGAATTATATCCAAAGCATTTTATTGTAAACTGGGCAAGATGGCATACAACACTTGTACTTGTACTTGGGGGCTTGAGGCAGGAAGACAGCAAGTTTAAGATCAGCCTCAGCAACTTAGAGAAAAATAGAAAGGGCTGGGCTATAGCTCAGATGTGGAATGCCTCTGTGTTTAACCCCCAGCACCAACAAACCATCAAACAAACAAACAAACAAAAAAAGAACTCATGGGAAAAACATTGTACTTCTGTGAGGGGCCACTTCTGTTCTGTGCAGATAGGCAGCTTCATAAAAGACTATGGAAGCCGAGCCAGGAGTGGTGGTGCACGCTTGTAATCTCAGGATTCGGGAGGCTGAGACAGGAGTATCACGGTTCATGGACAGCCTCAGCTACTTAGTGAGGCCCTTTGCAACTCAGTGAGACCCTGTTTAAAATAAAGAATAAAAAATAGGGCTGAGGGTGCCACTCGGAGGTAGAATGTCCCTGGGCTCCATCCCCAGTACTGCAAAAAAAAAAAAAAAAGAAAAAAATATGGAAGATGGCCAGGTCAGCCTCTATGTCCTCACACAGCACTCCATCCTCTGCGATGAATGAGCAAATTACCTTAGACAGAAAACAGATAGAGGGTGAAAGTGAATATGCATACTCCACTGAATACTGCTTTACAACTCTGCATTTAAAGGACATGAAGACTTTTTAATAATGGGGACTGAACCTAGGGGCATTCTACCTCAAAGCTACATTCCCAGCCCTATTTTCTTTTTATTTTGAAATTATCTGACTAGGTTGCTGAGAGTCTCATAATTTGCCGAGACTGTCCTTGAAGTGGCATCCGCCTATTTCAGCCTTCCATGTACTGGGATTACAAGTGTGCACCACCATGGCTGGCAGACATCGAGACTTCTGGTCTGCCCTCATAATACCTACTCCAGTCAAAGTAGAGCAACAAGAGTGAGTGTGGGTGCTGCCATCACCCGGGGTGTCGCCAGCTGACGCTGGGGTCTGCAGAATACATTCCTGGGAGGGCTCTACCCACAGCAAAGGGTAATACTGGGAAAGGTACCCATTGGCTCAGGGAGACAGTACCAACCAGGCTTTCCTGTCTTAATCTGGGTTCTGAAGGAAAAGTTTCTCTTGAGAATTTGTAAGCCTGGCTCTGTCATTAAGTGAGCTCCAAGAACCCCCAAGCTGAGAAGTAAACATAAACAGTGACTCCCCGCAGGCAGCTAACAGAAATGAATGTAAACCCCATTTGTTCCCGAGCAGAGGCTCTGGTCCAGGCCTCTCTGGATTCTGTCCACATTTTCATGTATTTAAAGATAGCCCTTACATCCCCCATAAACCATATACTCTTGTTTCAATGGCCCAGTGATTTCAACTAGTTTTCATGTGATAGTTTGCAGACCTATCACCATCTGGTCATTTTCCTCTGTGTTCTTTCTACTATGTCAGAATTTCATTTAAAATGTGCCATCCTCCTCCAGTTTAGACCTGAAGGTAACAGCCCAAAAACTGACTAACATGTAGGATAAGGTGAAACCATGATAAAAATATAACAGTAAGCTAATATACCACCAGTATAACAACTTATTGATGTACTATTGCTGAAATAAAGCTTTTATTATAGCAACAAGCACATTGAAAGTGTCTATATGGTAGACATGATGCTCTGTGTATGCAATGGTATTTTTTACTCTCATAAAACCTAGGTTTTAGGCCGGGCGTGGTGGCGCACGCTTGTAATCCCCGCGCTTGGGAGGCAGAGACAGGAGGATCGCGCAGGTTCGAAGCCAGCCACGCGGGCTGGTTTAGGAGACCCTGTTTCCAAATAAAAAAAAATGTAAAAATAGGTCTGGGAGTGTAGCGCGGAGGTAGAAGGGCTTCCAGGAACCCCAGTACCACCAAAAAAAAAAAAAAAAAAAAAAAAAAAAAAAACCTAGGTTTTATGTTACTCTACTTTTTATGGATGAGGAGAAAGAGGCTTAGTAACTTACCCTAGGCTAGAGAACTAGGAACTGGTCACAGAGCTAGTAAGAAATATATCACCAAACTCGGGATCTAAACACTACCTACTTTCAACTTTCAGTGTCCTTGCTTTAAGTAAGCCTCCAACTAACTATCCCTCCTCCTCTTCCTCCTCCTCCTCCTCCTCCTCTTCCTCCTTCATATTCTCTCTCTCTCTCTCTCTCTCTCTCTCTCTCTCTCTCTCTCTCTCTCTCTCTCTCTGTTACTGGGGATCTGGGGATTGAACCCAGGGGCATTCTGCTTCTGAGCTATATCACTATCCCTATTTTTTTTTTTTTTTTTTGCATCAGGGGCCTTTTAAGTTGGCCAAGCTGTCCTTGAACCTGCAATCCTTCTTGTCTCGGCCTCCAAAGTACTAGCATTATAGGCATGTATTTCCACACCCAGATGGATTTTTATTTCTTTAAAATTTAGATCATAGTTGTTTTCCCTAGGATTAAAAAAAACAGGAGGGGGACAAATAAGTAGAAGATACAGGAAAGAAGGAAACGGACGCTGTCTTAGGAACAAAGGCTAAGATAGGGCGGCTGGGAACAAGAAGCCACTGTGCTCACACATCCAGAAATCACTCTAGCCCTTGAAATGATTTGCCTTTTCTTTCTTTCACTTCTTAAAGTTTATGCTGGATTTCTGAACGCCCACAGGTACTGAAACCTGGCTACTGGGATCACCTTTGCTTCTCATAGAGCAACACCTCTGCTGCATGGAGCATTTATGTTTGGGAAGCCTGCCCCCTGCTGGATTTCCCAAATATTACATGCCAGGTTTCAAATCAGGCTCAAATTAGATCTCCTGTGAAAATGCCTATTAAGAGGTTTAGGGTAGACATAAATAAAACTCTTAAGATAATTTCCCTGACATTGTTGGATTCTTCTTGTATAAGTATTTCTGTGGATTTATAGATTTTCAGGTCATAGTTTCCCAAAGAAGGCTAAGGGGGGGAAAAAAGGCATAAGGACCCAAAGAGGTAAACAAAAATAAGGTTAAATACTATACGCCATGCTCTTGATGTACCAGGTCTGTGCGAAGTAGCACTCTGTGAGTACTTCCTGCTGCGACATTTACTGTGACCCTCTGAGATAGGTCCTGAGGAACTACAGAAAGGCTCAAAGGAAAGAGCTTTTCTCCCTTCATCCCCAGATCCTACCAGGAAGCCCTTCCTGAGCAAAGTCATCCATCAGTTGGCCACAGTTGATTGGACCAGAGATAGTCAAGCAAGCTGGATGAGCCAGATTCTTGCTGTGGGAAATTTGGAATGAGAGCCATCAGTCCAGGCTGGTCAGTTGAATGAGGGCCACATACACTTGGGATTCTGTGTGTAGGAAGCATCTTCTGCCACATGCATGAAGAAGCAGAAAAAGATGATTAGGAGATAAGAAAAAGAACAAAGGGCTTGAAGAGGAGAGGTAAACAAAAAGGACAACCTTCCTATTCTTCGTCATGGTCTCTCAGCTTTGATCCATTAAAATGGGTCTTTTCCCCTATTTTAAAGAAAGAAATGTATATAACCAAGACATGTGAGCAACAATATACCTAAGTGAATCCATTTTAGTGTTATCATGGAGTCAAATCTGAAGATAACATGGCACATTGAATGATGGGAATAATTTGTATTATACTCCATGACAATTAAGCCAAGCAATTCCAAAGTCAGCTGTAGGGAAGGAGCATCAGAGATGGCAGAAGATTGTTTTGGCGTTCATCCTACCTTAGAGTTAACCGCCAGGAGATCAAGCTCTCTCCTCTGCCCCTACTTCTCCAGCACCTATTGTCTGAGAAGGCCCCAAGTTCTTAGCTAACAAACACATGAGCTCTGGTGGCTTCCTGCTACTTCCCGGCTACACCTCCACAGAGCAGGAGCACTGAGATGATGAGGGGGAGAGGGCTGTGTCTGCTTGGGAGGCTCTCCTTTCCTGCCACTACCCTGGGGAAATCAAGAGCACAGAGCATTGGAAGGTATTTGGGGAAAAAGCCAGGCCGCTTTCCACAAAGGTCTCTGCTACTATCGTCAACGTGGCCCAGTCTAGCTCACCTTGGGTCTGTATAGAAAATGGAGATGAGATCCTCATTGTAATAAAAGGTGTGGCTTGGTTCTTTGTGGATATAACCATGTGGACACCTGGGGTATGGCACGTGGCACACGGTGGAGGTAGGACTGGATTTTGGATGTCAAGGTTCTTGGGTTCCATACAAATGCCATCATCATTTCAATATTTTTTTCACTGGAGGTAAGACCAACATAAAATAATCAGAACAGTTATTAAATGCCAGAATCTTGGACTTCCAGAACTAGTGTGGATAAAAGTAAGTAGATGATACTTTGAGTAAGAAAATTTCAATGACTGCAAGTATCCTCCTTCCATGCATCACTAAACCAATACCTCGATCTGAACTGTGTCCAGAGAGAGGTGCATTTGTCAAGAGGCAAAGGCATGCCAAATGCTTTATATGTATTACTTCGCTGACTTCTTTTTGTCTGAATTAGCTGTGGTCCTGGCAAGGGAGCAATGTCATATCATGGAAAGAACCAAGAAAGGTATTTTTCTGGAGCCATTCAGCATTTATTATGGAGTAAGTGCCATGTGGGAGGTATTGTGCTATGCACAATGAAGGAAAATTACAAAGGCATCTCTATCTTCAGGAGCTTGGTGGGCCAGGCGCCCACTATTGACTGGTTTCATGACTTATGGGAGCTGGAAAAAAGAGACTGTTCCCATCCTGGAACATTATAATAACCTCTGGACATTTTATACAGATAAATGGGTTAAAATAAATACCAAGAAAAATCTTGGAGAGCAAGGATGGGGGTGGGAGCAGGAAGAAAAGTGTAGAGGAGGGGAGGGAGGTTATGTGGAGCTGGCTTTGGGCTGATGCATGTGAGGGCTGTTTTTAAACACTGTCTGAATCATCCCTCCAGCCTCCACTTTCCACCCTCCACCTCAGCCCCTTTCCTGAGTCACCCAGACTGCCATTTCTCACTGAGAAAGGAGAAGGAGGAAAGGATGTAATTTGTATAGAATCCTTGCAAGCTGCCAGGGTTTGTGCCTCTTATCACAACCCATCACTGTCAAGGAGTAGGATTTCTTTCATGTAATAGTAGGAAAGATGGGGTACAAAGAGGTAACCTGATTCCCCAGATTATGCAGCTGGTGAGGGGCCAGAAAGCAAACTCATGCTTAAAATTATAGCTAACTAATGCCGGGCATGGTGGCACACACTGTAATCCCTGTGCGTGGGAGGTAGAGACGAGAGGATCATGCAGGTTCAAAAGCAACCTCGCTGGCTTAAGAGACCCTGATTCCAAATAAAAATATAAAAGTGGATCTGGGAGTGTAGCCCGGAGGTAGAAGGGTTTCCAGGAACCCCAGTACCACACACAAAAAAATTATAGCTAACTCATGAATAGAGTTAGCAATATCTATGACATTTGTATTTGTTTGTTTGTTTGTTTGTTTGTTTGCAGTGCTGAGATGGAACTCAGGGGCATTCTACCTCCAAGCTATACCCCCAGTCTTTTTTTTTTTTTTTTTTTTTTTGCAGGTTTGGGGATGGAACCCAGGAGTATTTGACCTCCGAGCTACACCCCCTGCCCTATTTTTTATTCTTTATTTTGAAACAGGGTCTCACTAAGTTGTAGAGGGCCTCACTAAGTAGCTGAGGCAGTCCGCAAACAGTGATCCTCCAGTCTCAGCCTCCCGAATGCTGGGATTACAAGCGTGCGCCACCATGCCCGGCTCCCCAGTCTTATTTTTATTTTTTATTTAGAAACAGGGTCTCACTGAGTTGCAAAGGGCCTCACGAAGTAGCTGAGACTGTCTGTGAACCTCTGTCTGCAATCCTCCTTAGTAGCTGCCTGGGTTATCACTTAGACTGTTCTGTTCTTAATGATGTTTGTGTTTCACTTAGTAATGGCTCCAAAGTCCAATAGTAGTAATGCTGACCATTGATATGCCAAAGAGAAGCCATAAAGTGTTTCCTCAAAGTGAAAAAAATGAAAGTTCTCCACTTACCTAAAGAAAGGGAAAAAAATTGCATGCTGAGATTGCTAAGATCTATAGTAATGTAAGATAAGAGAGCAAGAGAGAGCACATGGACAGAATGTCTTCATATTACTTTAGATCTGGAATTCACACATTGAAGGCTTGGTCCCTAAAGTTTACACATTGAAGGCTTGGTGCCCAGTGCATCAATGCATCAATGTGCACAGGTGGGACTTTTGCTCTTTTCTTTCTTTCTTTCTTTCTTTCTTTCTTTCTTTCTTTCTTTCTTTCTTTCTTTCTTTCTGTGTGTAGTACTGGGGATTGAACCCAGGAGCATTCTACTCTGAGCTGCACATCCCAGCCCTTTTTTATATTTTACTTTTGAAACATGTTCTAGCTAGATCTCACTACATTGTTGAGGCTGGCCATGGATCTGGGATCTTTCTGTCTCAGCTTCCCAAGTACTGAGATTACAAGCGTGCACCACCACACCCAGCTGGTGCTTTATAATATATTGCTATTTGACTAGTGTTGTTGTTTCTACCTCACATCCAATGAGAAAGCTACTTAGGTGGAACTTGGTTCAGGAGACAGAGAGTCCAATTCATTAAATCTGCAGCTAGACTGACGTTTTAACCTTCCTTGCAGTCTGGTGTAACCATGGGAACGGGCTCTGGCTAATGAAGTGCAGGAGGACATGGAGTAATCGGCCCTACATTCAGAACTTGCCATTACAGATGTCTCATTCGGCATCCTTCATGTCCCTCCTGTCCACAGCAATCTTGAGAACCAGGTACTGAAAATGGCAAAGCCACAAGAGGACGGCACCTGGATCCTGGGAGATTTAAAAGATCTGCCTGCCAATCACGAACAACTTAGTTTTGGACTTTGAGAGTGTGTTTCAGTTCAGTTCTTTACCCCTGCATAAAAAAACTACTCTAAATTTAGGAACTTAGGGATTCTATATTATAATCTCTCTCAGTTCTGTGGACTGACTGGGCTCAGCAGGGAGGTTCTCAGTGGGGCGTCTCAGGTGGTTGCAGTCAGTTATGAGAATCTGTCTTTTAATACTTAACTCATTTGCTGTCTCTTTTTTTAATAGGCCCCTGAGAAATATGTGAAGAATTTATATTCCCAGGCCGTCCTTGTCTCTAGGAGACTCAGATTCATTGGGACTGGACTAGAGGCTAGACATGTGCATTTAAACCAGCTCTAGTCTAAGAATTTTAGTCCTCCTGTTGTTCTTTTCCATCTTCCAAATCCCTTAGTACCTATAGGAGGTCAGTTTCTTTGCAGGCTTAACAGTTTTTTTTAATTTTTTTTATTTTATTTTATTTTTTATTGGTGCACTGTATTTATACATCATAGTGGGATACAAACTTTTGTAGACATACATGCACACATCACCCAGTCAGCCCCCACCCAATCCCCACCCCATTCTCTCCCCATCCCTCCCTCCCATGCTTGGCTTAGTGGTTGACATCTAGTATTATTATAGCAATTTATCCAAATTATCTATTATAGCAATTTATCCAAAATTAAAAATGATAATCCCACATAACAGTTTCATTTGTCTGATATCAAGCTTTTGATGACTTAAAGATAACATTTCAATATTTCTTTTTGCTTTCTTTCTTACCAGAGAATATTTTTTCCTATTTTTAGGTGAAACTATCATATATTTATATATTTAATTTTCAGAAAAAAACTATCCTAATATGGAATATGGAATCTAGGTACCCACAATGATCTTGAAAAAGAACAAAGCTAGAAGATGTATATTTTCTGATTTCAAACAATATAAAGCTACAATAGTTGAAACAGTGTAGTACTGTTCTAAAGGCAGATATATAAACCATTGGAGTTAAATAAAAGCCTAGAGCTAAATTCTTCCCTATATTATCAAGTTATTTTTGACAAGGTTTCCACGAACATTTGGTGGTGGAAATAATTTTTTAACTAAATATTGTTGAAAAATAATAATTACATGGAAAAGAATAAAATTGGACCCTTACCTAATCCCATATACAAGTATTAACTCAAAATAGATAAAAGACCTAAATATAAATCTTAAGACTATAAACTTTTAGAAGAAAATCCGGGTCATAAAACCTCACAACATTGAAATTGGCAGTGATTTCTTGGATATGATTTCAATGGCACAGGCAACAGAAGAGTATACAAACTCCCTAAAAAATAAAAAAAAATTGTATATCCAAAGACAATGTAAACAGAGTTAAAAGTTACTGATAGAATGGGATAAAATATTTCCAAATGCTATATCTGAAGGTATATTAATATTCCATCTAGACATCCTAAAAATTAACAACAATAAAGGCAAACAATACCATCTAGAGATAGGTAAAAGACTAACATAAATAATGAATCTCCACAGATAACCAATCTTAGTTGTCTGTTGGATGGAAACTCTTGTTTCTCTGGTTCTGGTGTGTATTACCTATTTCTTCTTTGTAGTTAATCTCTTTGAATATTTTCTCTAGTGCTGGTTTTGAAGACATAAATTTCTTCAGTTTCTGTTTGTCATGGAAGCTTCTTATTTCTCCATCTAATTTGATAGAAAGTTTTGCTGGGTAGGAAATTTTTGGCTGGAAGTTGTTTTCTTTCAGAGTTTGGAATATGTTACTCCAAGCCCTTCTGGCTCTCATGACTTGGTTTGGGAAGTCTGGAGTGATTCTAATTGGTTTGCCTCTGAATGTCACTTGGCCCTTTGTTTTTGTTGCCTTTAAGATTCTCTGCTTGGCTTCCACATTGGTCATTTTGACAATTATGTGGCGTGGGGATCCTCTTCTCGGATCCTGTCTAAAGGGAGTTCTATAAGTTTCCTGGACCTGTGTATCAAACTCTTGCTCTATGTTTGGAAAATTTCCTGCTATTACTTCCTTGAAGAGATTGTTGATCCCTTTGGTTTCACTTTCTTTTCCCTCCTCTATTCCAATTATTCTTAGGTTAGCTCTCTTAAAATGGGCCCATATTTCTTTAATGTCAGATTTCTGCTGTCGGATATTTTTTTCTAGATTAGAAACTATGTGTTCATTTTTGGAATGATCATCTTCGAAGAGCGAGATTCTGTTCTCCATGTGTTCTAATCAGTTGTTCGTGCTTTGAATTGAGGCCTTTACTTCATTAATTGCATCCTTTATATCTTTTTGGCTCTCTCTGAGTTCTTTTCAAAGCACCTCTATTATTTCTACAGTTATTTTCCTGATTTGATCTTCTTTAAATCTCTGATTTTCAGTTTTATCGGGTTCTGATATTGTGGGGTTGTGTGCATTCATTGCTCCAGTGTTATTCCTCTTTCCCATGATTTCGGAGGTTTGTGCCTTCTCTGGGTTCTTCCCTTGGGTCACTATGACTTCACTTAAGGTGTTCTGGATCTTGAGTCAGTAGTATCTCAGACCCCAGTACTCCTTTACTGGGTTGTATCACAGAGTCTCCGACCCAGAGAGTCGATAGAGGCTGCTTTAGACCATGGGGGGGCGGGGGTGCCAGGTTGCACATTCTCCTATGGTGTGATATCTCTGCCACCGCCACTCCCCCACTGGGTCAAGTCCCAGGGAGTACAGTACTGGGATTTCTCCTCTGGGGCCCACAATTTGACTCACTGTTCTTGAGTTCGCAGATGTAGCTGTACTGGACTCGGTGAATTCTCTGCTGCTGCCACCGGTGGCAATATGGCGCGGCTGTCACGCCCTCGGCCGTGAGGCTGGCGTATTTCTTCTTGGTTTTGATTTCCACTCTGAATCCCTGCAGCGTGTGCTGAGCTCAGCCACTGGGAGCTTTAGATTTTACCTGTGGTGAGAAATTCCGCCTGGCTGTTTCGCAGCGGCTCACCTCGGCTTGCTGTAGCCGTTCGGTGAATTTACCGCTACCACTGGCAGTATGGCACTGCTGCTGCGTCCTGGGGCGTGAGGCCAGTTATCTCCTCTGTGGCTCTGAGCTCTGTTCTCAGTCCGCTTTCTCTCTGGAGCCTGGTGATTTTTTTGTTTCTCTGGTGATGGTGTTTTCTGGCTATGAAAGGCGCTGATTTTGTGGTAATGGAGATTGGTTGTTAGCGGGGCTCTTAAGCCCCGCTTTTCTCAGTCGCCATCTTCCCGGAAGTTTTTTTTTTTTTTTTTTTTTTTTTTGCGTGTCTGGGAATGGAACCCAGGAGCATTCGACCTCCAAGCTACATCCCCTGCCCTATTTTTTATTCTTTATTTTGAAACCGGGTCTCACTAAGTTGCAGAGGGCCTCACTAAGTAGCTGAGGCTGTCCGAGAACCACGATCCTCCAGGTCTCAGCCTCCCGAAGGCTGGGATTATAAGCGTGCCCCACCACGCCCGGCTGCAGGCTTAACAGTTCTAAAACTTGCTCACCCTTAGGTGACACTCCCCAGATACCACCACTGAAGTTACCTGAACCTTGTTCGCATTGACCACATACCATTTGTTCCAGTGTTCTGAGCTAAGCAGTTAGTCCAAATTGTCAACCTCGGTAAGCCTTCTTCAGACATTTATTTAGTCAACATTCTTTTTTATTGTATTGGGGATTGAACCAGGGCATTCTACCATTAAACTAAACTCCCAGCCCTTTTAACAAATTTTTAAATTTTGAAATAGGGTCTCACTAAATTGCTGAGGCTGGACTCAAACCTGTGACCTCCTGTCTCTTATAGGCGTGCACCACCACACCCAGCCTCCATATTCTTTTATTTATTTATTTATTTGTTTATTTATTTATCTATTGCAGTACTGGGGATGGAACCCAGGAATAGTCTACCTCCAAGCTACACTCCCAGTCCTATATTTTATTCTTTATTTTGAAATAGGGTCTCACTGAGTTACAAAGGGCCTCACTGAGAAGCTGAGTCTGTCCGCAAACCGCAATCCTCTTGTCTCAGCCTCCCAAATGCTGGGATTACAAGTATGCCTCACCATGCCTGGTTTCCACATTCTTTTTACAAAAGTGTTCTGAGCATCCACTCTGGCCTTTTAGGTTTTCTGCTCCGGAAACAGCTGTCCCCTAGTTTTTTCTGCTTGCAGCCATGTCCTGGGTATCGTGAATGTAGGACACTTTCCTATAATGGGGATGTAAAATTGATTGCCAAATATATTAATTCCTTGAGCTTTGTCTCATCCTCTATGCACATGCTAGCATTTCCTGTTGACCAGTATGGCCTTTCTGTATCCTATAATACCTTCTGGAAATGAGTGGTATAGACCATTCTCCCTCTGGGAGACAAAGAACCCCAGAAATTTGGTTTCAGTTTGAAACCCACACTCAAAAGAAATACCACTTTATTAGAGGAAACATATGTACCTTCTCCTTCTGTGCTTGGCTGATCTCACTTAACATAATGTTCTCCAGGGCTTTCCATCTTCTTGCAAATAATATAATTTTGTTCTTCTTCATGGCAGTGGGACCCCAGATAATGGAGGGGACATATCAGCAAAGTTTGACCGGAAAGATAGGAGAGGAGGAAGACTGATCTTGATTAATGAGGGTCTACATCTGAATATGTGAAAAATTATGAATATGACATGGTTAACCTGGACAACCATTGGTGGGAGGGGGGAAGAGAAAATGGGGGCGGGGGGAGAGGGCACCAAATATAGTTTAAATGTATACCATTTATGTTCAATAAAAAATTGTTTTTTTAAAAAAGAAATACCACTTTATGAATCACTAGAAATAAGAGAAGGCACTGGATTATTTAGCCCTCCCTTGCAGAGAGGACAAAAGTGGAACTGCTTTACTCAGATGAACACTGATCCTATTTCCAAAGACTAGTAGGCAGGAACAAGTGACAGATTAGAGTGCCCCAACACTAGAGTCATCGTCTCCTTGAGCAGACTGCTGAACTGATGGCCCCTTGCCTGTGTCAAATCCAGAACCCAGCCACAGTAAGCCTCTCCTTTATTGCTTTGATCTTGGTCACCCTTTCTCCAAATTCTGCTGGAGCCCTATTCCTTACCTTAATTGTTTTAGTTTTTAATTTATATGTTTTGTATAGGGATTGAACCCAGGGACATTCTACCTCTGGGCTATACCCCTAGTCTTATTCTTTTTATTTATTTTTAAATTTTAAAACAGGATCTCACTAAATTGCTGAGGGCTTTACAAAGTAGATGAGGCTAGCCGCAAACCTGCAATCCTCCTGTCTCATCCTCCAAAGTACTAGGATAACAGACCTGTGCTACGATGCCTGGCTTTACCTGTCTTGTCTTCAAGTGTCAGTCGAGCAGTCACCTCGTTGGTGACTGGGCCAAAGTCCCTTGTGTACTGCTGTGCACTTTACCTTAAGGGCCCTGGTCACAGTTCTAAATTTATATTGATTTGTGAAGTTATTTAATTAGCAGCAGTCTCTTAGAGCGCTCCATGAGAACAGACACATCTGTTTTCTCTCACCAATTTATCTTTGGCACCCAACACACACTCACTCTCTCTCTCTCTCTCCTCTCTCTCTCTTTCTCTCTCTCTCTCTCTCTCTCTCTCTCTCTCTCTCTCTATATATATATATATATATATATATATATATATATATATATATATATATTTGTGGGATAAATGAATGAATATAAATACATGAATAACACTGGTAAAAATAGAGGAGACTATGCAGCTCTGTCACTGAGTACCATGTTGTTATTATTAATATTTCCTTCAACAAAGCAGGTTTTATACTAATACTATCAGGATCACAAGGATAGATAGAGGTAAGGCAGATAAACTTTGTTTGTAAATTATAAAGCACTAGGCAAATAGTAGCATTTTGTAATGATTGAGGCCCCTTCATTCTTTCTCCTGCAGACACCTCAGTAATCCCCTGCGCAGCCATCTAATGTCTAAGTATACAGAGCGACAATGGTACCTTTGTCACCTGAGATATACCTTGTTTGACTATTAAATCATTGTCCTCATAAACTTAGCACAGGTTGAAAAGCAGTGGTACCACTCTTGGAAGGATGGGACATGGAATGGTTTTCTAGCCACTCAGACACAAAGCGCTTTGTCATGAAGGAACATGTAGCCAGGACTGTGGCCACAAAGATGTGGTGATGGTGCATCTTAATCATCCATTGAACTGGCCAGGGCATGCCAAGATATTTGTTTGAACATAGTTCTAGGTATTGCTGTGAGGGTATTTGGGGACAAGATTCACTTTTTTTTTTTTGCAGATCTGGGGATGAAAGTGAAGGGTAATTTATCTTTGAGCTAAAACCCCAGCCCTATTTTTTTATTTTAAAACAGGGTCTCACTAAGTTGCAGAGGGTTTCACTAAGTAGCTGAGGCTGTCTGCAAACCATGATCCTCCTGTCTCAGCCTTCCAAGTGCTAGGATTACAAGCATGTGCCACCATGCCTGGCTCAAGATTGTCATTTTTAAAAATGTTTTATGGTACATTGTAGTCATACATCTTAATAAGGTGCACAACTTCTCTCCATTTACCATGATTGGGTGGTCTTTGGTGATCCTGGAGATTCTACTCATGTAAGTCTCCCCCAACACTTTTCTCTGATCAGAGCCTGAGTCTGTCTGAGCCTCTGCTATGTCCAACAGCAGACTCCATCTCCACCTTCTCTGGGTTAAACCACAAAGTCTCAGACCCAGGTAGTTTATTGCGGTTGCATGAGTCCCTGTGGGCGCCGGCTGGGCATTTTTCCGTGGGGACAGTGGCTTTGCTTACGGTGTTGTTGAGCACCGCTCTGGATCTCTGGAGGTTGTGGTAGGCTTGGCTGCCACCACTAGAAGTTGTAGCCAGTGTTTGTGCAGGAGGAACTGATGGCTTACAGTTCCAATGATCTGTAGCTGCTTACTTCAGGTCCTTGGTTCATTTCTGTTCATCTCTAGAGTTGGGTGCAGTAAGGCAAGATGGCATCACCACAGTGCTCACGGCCACAAAAGGGCGGGTTTCTTTTCTGCTCTCTGATCGATCTTCTGTCCTTTCTTTCCTGCCACCTTGTACTTATTATGTTATCAGTTTTGCGGTTTTCTGACTTTTGTAGAATGCTGTTTTTAAAGCAATGGAGATCGGGTGTCAGCAGGACTGCTCTGTGCTGCTTCCCTCCATCACCATCTTCCCAGAACCTTCAAGAGTGACATTTAAATGAGCAAACTGGGTGCAGCAAATTGTTCTCTCTAAAGTAAGGTGCCTCATACAATCGTTAGAAGCCTGAACAGAATAAAAGGCTGACTTTGTCCTGAATAAGAGAACATTCTTACTGCTTGAATGCCTTTGAACTGGGACTCCAGTGTTTTTCCTGCCTTTAGGCTTGAACTGAAACATCCATTGGCTCTTCCTGAGTCTCTGTCTGACATGGGATGTACATAGCAGGCTCCCCTGGTTCTCAGACCTTCAGGTTCAGACTGGAACTAACTGCTGGGTCTCCTGGGTGTCTAGTTCACCCACTCACCCTGTGGACTTTGAGACTTGACTGCCTTCACAAACACACTAGCCAATTTCTTATACCAACACACACACACACACACATACACACACACACACACACACACACACACACACACACACACACACCTATTGGTTCTTTTTCTCTGGAGAATCTAGACTATGACAGTTGGCTACAGGAGCTTCTTCCAGCAAGGGCAGTTGGGCAGCCCATGCACAGGACCTCAAAGTAGGTCAGGGGCTCAGGAAAAAGGCTTAAGCCATCATCAGCACTGGTATAGGCTCTGTTAGATACAGTAGGGACAGGAAAGAAGTCAGGGACAGAAAAGAAGTCAGGCACAGCTCTATCAGATTGCTCTTAAACTTCCAGTTGACCATGGCAGGGTCAAAGCCACAGAGACTTTGGGGGGAGGAGGTAATGAAAGATTAGATATGGCCTCAATCTCTCGTTGACTTTGAGAGGTGGAGTGTAGGTCCCCTATCTTTGATCAGGACCGACCTCTTCACTGCTTCGACCGAGAGAAATGCTGTGCTAATTTCTTGCAACACCAGGACTTCCCAAATTCTGTTTCTTAGAACATTGTCTCTGAAGAAGCCAAGGTCATGTAAGAAACCTACCTACCCTAAGACCTTCATGCATGAAAAGCCCAAGCCACAGTGCTCTTGTCAGGCCCATGAGGATGAGCCTAGGTAGAAAGGAGACCAATGACCACAGAGGTAACAGGTAAGCTGCGAAGCCTTGGTCATCTGAAACCACTGACCTTGGGGTAGATGGCTGTGCACACATGATATCTGAAACTGCGATCCGAAAAGAGCCCATGCCCGGTCAAGGCAGGGGAGGTTCAAGAAGTGATACAGACCTGAAGGGAGTAAAGCTTAGTAGGTAACTCAGAGGGCTGCGACCTAGGCAGGGAAAATTTAGAAGATGGCTCAAGGTTACTGGCAGTCAGCATGTCCAGACACTGAGCACAGTTAATACAAGCCCTCCACAGGGTGGGGCGAGGCCACCTGCCACACCTCGTGGCCATGCAGGTGACTGAGAAACTGCCAGAAAATGAGCTCAAGGTAGGACCAATTAGGATGGCAGCTTGGAGCAAAAGCCTGAGTAGGGTGGGTGAGAGAGAGAATATGAGTCCTGAGCTCCGAGAAGTCTATTAAAATAAATTATTATTATTATCATTGTTATTGCAGAACAGAACATTGAACCCAGGGCACTACCACTGAGCTACATCCCCAGAACTTTAAAATTTTTATTTTGAGACAAGGTCTTGCTAAATTGCCCACATTGGCCTCAAACTTGCTATCTTCCTGCCTTAGTTTCCCTAGAAGCTGAAATTACAGGTGTGCATCACATTTCCAGCAATTATTCACCTATGTAAGAAGTGAATTGTTTATATATTGCTACTAATAATAATAATTATTTTAAAATTACCAGTTTATTGAAGATAGCTATTGTGTTTGCTGTCTCTCCTCCTCCTCCTCCTCCTCCTCCTCCTCCTCCTCCTCCTCCTCCTCCTCCTCCTCCTCCTCCTCCTCCTTCTTCTTCTTCTTCTTCTTCTTCTTCTTCTTCTTCTTCGTCTTCTTCTTCTTCTCCTTCTTCTCCTTCTTCTCCTCTTTCTCCTCTTCCTTTTTCTTCTTCACAGTGCAGAGTTCATATATGATAACAGTTAATGTGATTTAGGGTACCATGATCCAACTTTCTTTGCCTTCTCAAAGTGTCCTGTGCTGCAAAAAAAATCACAGGCATGTGTCCTGTGCTGCAAAAAAAATCACAGGGCTTGTATTAACTGTGCACAGGAGTCATCTGAGACCTCAGGGGAGGCAGAATTTCCAGGACTAAGTTATTTATATGAAGAGGAGGCAGGGAGAATGGCTAGTTCAGTTGATGGTATTAAACAAAAGTAGAAAAAACAAAACCAGTTTCCTGTAGACTGGGTTATTTTGTTTACTAATTGACTGCAGTTATTTTCACTTTTTTTTTTTTTTTTTTGCAGCACTGGGATTGAACCAGGGACATTCTACCTACAAGCTATGCCCCCAGCCCTATTTTTAATTCTTTATTTTGAAACAAGTTCTCACTAAGCTGCAGAAGGCCTCACTAAGTAGCTGAGGCTGTCCATGTACCTTGACCCTTCTGTCTCAGCCTCCCAAGAACTGGGATTACAAGCGTGCACTGCCACACTTGGTGTTTTTTTTCTTTTTGTTTTGTTTTTTGTACCTGGGATTAAATTCAGGAATACTCTATCTCTGAGCTACCCCAAGCCCTTTTCTATGTATGTATGTATGTATGTATGTATTTTTGTGGTACTAGGGATGGAACCCAATGACATTCTACCTCTGAGCTACACCCCCAGCCCTATTTTTATTCTTTATCTTGAAAAGGTCTTACTAAGTTGCAGAGGGCTTTGCTAAGTAGCTGAGGCTGACCATGAGCCTGTGATCCTCCTGTCTCAGTCTCCCAAGTACTGAGATTACAAGCATGCACCACCGTGCCTGGCTTATTTTTATTATTTTTAAAATTTTGAAATAGAGCCTTGTTAAGTAGCTGAGGCCAGCCTTGAACCTGTGATCCTCCTGTCTTGGCCTAGGATTATAGGTGTGTGCCACTTCATCCATCTGTACATTAACTTTTTAAATGCTTACCATATGATTCAGTATATAAAACTTTATTAATATGACTGAGTTACTTCAAGGAACTTTTGAAAATCATTGATAACTATAATGTAACTATTTTTAAAATAATAAAATATATTGCTAGGTGTGGTAGCACATACAGGTAATCCCAGTACTTGAGACGCTAAGACAGAAGGATCACAGGTTTGAGGCTAGCCACATCAACTTAGCAAGAAAGACCCTTAGCAACTTAGTGAGGCCTTGTTTCAAAATTTAAAAATTGAAAAAAGGGGATGGGGGTGTATCTTGGAGGTAGACTGCTCCTGGGTTCAGTCCTCAGCACCAATTTTAAAAATGATAATGAAAAGCCAAGTATGCTGGCACACACACCTCTAAGCCTAGTATTTGGAAGGCTGAGAGAGGAGGATTGTAGGTTGGAGGTCAGGCTCATCAAAGAGTGAGACTCTCATCAACCTAGTGAGACCCTATTTCAAAATTAAATTAAATAGGAAGTGACGCATAGTGGCACACTTGTAATGTCAGTACTTGGGAGGCTGTGTCAGAAGGATCGCAGATTTAAGGCCAACCTCAGCTGCTTAGTGAGGCCCTCTGCAACTTTGTGAGAGAGACCCTGTTTCAAAATAAAGAATAAAAAATGGGGGGTATAGCCTAGAGGTAGAAAGCCCCTGGGTTCTATCCCCAGTATCTCAAAAAAATAAAATAAAATAGGGCTGGAGGTAGAGCTCAAAGGTAGAATGCCCCTGGGGTTTGATCCCCAGTAACACACACACACACACACACACACACACACACACACACACACACACACTAATCCCTTTAATCTTCCCTCAATAATTTTGTGCTCCAAATCTTCATATGATGGGGTTTAATTCTGCATTGAGTACTGTTAATGATCTTTCTTGGTAGCTCAGAGTACCGAGATCATTGCAGTTTGTAAAACCCCACGCAAGGTCTATGCCCACCTCTTCTTGCATCCAGTCAGATAAATAGGCAATACTATACCATGGTACTTTGGAATGCAAGCGAGGGCTGCACCAGTGCAGCTGGCTCTCCTCAGAGGGGATCACATAAATCATACAATTCTATGTTTTATAAATGTAATGAAAGGAGAAGTTCATAAAAATGAAAAATATTCTTTGGAATTATTTTCAGTTTGATAACAACTAACAAACATGTATTAGAAATTAAGTTTCTTTCCTCTTCTGCAATGAATATATCTTTAAAGATTTCTCTAATTCCAGTTCATCAAGAATTCAAACACAATGATAAATGCTGATGTGGATGTGGGAACACAGGTACTCTTATATACTGTTGGTGGGGTTGTAAGTTTATACAGCCACTATGGAAGCCAGTGTGGAGATTCCTCAGGAAACTAGGAATGGATCCACCATAAGATCCAACTGTACCACTCTGGGGTATCTTTTCGAAGAGACTGAAATAAAAATATTATAAAGATACATGCATATGCATATTTATAGCAGCAAAATTCACAGTAGCCAAATTATGGAACCAAAGTAGTATCTATCAGCAAATAAATGGATTACAAAATTATGGCATATACATACAATGGAATTCTACTCAGCAATAAAGAACAAGATTATGTCATTTGTAGGAAAATGGATGGACCTGTAGAACATTATGTTAAGTGAGATTGGCCGGTCACAGAAAGTGAAGGATCACATATTTTTTCTCATATGCAGGAGCTAGGGAGTAATCAGGATACAGAGGGACCTTAGGTAATGGAAGAGAGACCCCGGCAACGGAGGGGGGATAGGAGTGATTGGGGGAGGGGAGAATTAATTAAGCAAACATTCCAATGATGTTATATACATATGTGAAATTACCAATGCCAATCTCAATATCATGTATGGGGAAGAAGGATGTGGGAGGAAGTGGGGAGAAGTCTCACCAAGTGCTGTGTGCATGTGTGTCCATATAACTCTGAATTAACACACCAATAAAAGTATGCACACACACACACACACATTCTTATCAGTGACTTTTCTGCCTTAGTAACCTTTTTTTAGTTCACAAGACTTAGGTTCTCTGTGGTGTGTGTGTGTGTGTGTGTGTGTGTGTGCGCGCGCGCGTGCACGTTACTGGAAATTGAACCTAGGGGCGTTCTATCTCTGAGCCACATCCCCCAAACTCTTTGTTATTATTATTATTTTTTATTTATTTTTAACAGGGTCTCGTTAACTTGCTGAGGTTGGGCTCAAAGCTACAATCATCATATCTCAGCCTTCCAAGTACTGGGATTTTAGGAGTATGCCACCACACCTGGATACTGATAAGAATTCAGAAAATAATTGGATGTACAATTTGTATACTCTTTTAAGTTTATGGATTCTGGAGATCAGGAATTCAGAAAAGGCTTAGCAGGGCTGACTTGTCCCTCCCCAGAGTGCCTGTGGCAGGTGGGATCATCTGCCATTTCCCTTGCCTGGCCTCTGAGCCAGGTTGACCAGAAGGCTGGGCCAGGTGAGTCTGTGGCAGGAGAACCTGCACAAGGTCTCTTGGGTGGCGTGCGTGTCCTCATAGTGTGGCAGCATCAGGGTACTAAGAATTCTCCCATGACCCCTTAGGTCTCCAATTTGTGTTCAGTAGCAGGAAATAGCAACTAAGTTCCTAAGGCTGGCTTTGAACCTGTCTTAGTCTCCCAAATCCTAGGATTAAGTCACGTGGCACTATGCCTAGTGCTGCGTGGCTTTTATGATTCAACCTCAGAAATCATATAGTGCCACTTCTAAAATACTTTTTGCTTAAAATAGTCTCAAGCCCACTGAGATTCAAGGTATGGGGACGTGTACTTCACCTCTTAACTAGAAGAATGTGAAAGAAGCTGGGCATTGTGGAGCACATTTGTAATCCCAGTATTTAGATGGCTGAGACAGGAGGATTGTAGGTTCAAAGCTGGCCTCAACAGCTTAGTATGGCCCTCCACGACTTAGTAAGACCTTGTTTCAAAATAAAAAAATAAATAAGGTCAGAAGTAGAATGCCCCTGTGTCTAATCCCCAGGCCCCACACACATACACATAAAAGAATGTCAAAGGATTTGAGACCTATTTAAAAACCACTAGAATTATAGATTTTATACCTACTAAATTACTAGAAACATTTATAGTGGACAGTTCAGACAAGTCCAGCCCAGTCTGCTGGAGAGACCTCTCTTGCTGAGGGGGCCATTCTTTTTGTTCTATTCAGGCCTTCATCTGATTAATCAGAATCTTCTGGTTTAAATGTTAATTTCATCCAAAACTCCTTCATGGAAACACTCAGAATAATGTTAGACCAAATGTCCAGGCACTCCATGACCCAGCCAATGTGGCACATAAAACTGACCATCATACTATACTTATTTACCACATCTCTCTCTTTGTGTGTGTGTGATACTGGATTTGAAGTCAGGCACATTTGCCCTCTAAACTACACTCCCTGCCCTATATTTGTTTTTTGAAACAGGGTCTCACTAAGTTGCTGAGGCTGTCTACACACCTGCGATCCTCCTGGCTCAGCCTCTCAAGTACTAGGAATACAAGTATGTGCCAACATGCCCGGCACCTACATTCTCAGTTTTAAAAACTACTTAAAATTTTATCTTATTTTACTGCTATTGTTAGAGATAAATTTCCATGATGTTGTAAGAAAAGATACATATTTGAAAGTAGCTCAAGAAAATTTTATTTTTTTGCAAAAAGGAATCTTGCCACCAGTAAAGTCAGGTGCACCAGTACAAATGTGGCAGAAAACTGCTGGGCATTTTATTTCCCGTATGGGGCTTTTGTGCTGTGTCCTCTTGGTGGGAGTATGGCCTCACCATTTCCAGGAAATGTTATCTTTACAAAAAATACAAGTATACACAAGGTTATACAATGGCATTTCTACAAAATGAAGTCTAAGTCAAGCTATTCCTTTGACAGAAAAGATCTAATTATATTCTCATAATACCCCCCTCTTTTTATATACTACTACTCTTTTTCCCTAAATTAATTAGTATATGATAATTGTGTGTGTGTGTGTGTGTGTGTGTGTGTGTGTGTGTGTGTGTGTGTGTGGTACTGGGGATAGAATCAAGGGACACTCTACCTCCAAGCTACAACTCCAGCCCTATTTTATTCTTTTTTTTTTAAATTTGGAAACAGGGTCTCACTAAGTTGCAGATGGCCTCACTAAGTAGCTGAGGCTGGCTGTAAATCTGTGGTCCTCTTGTCTCAGCCTCCCAAGCACTAGGGGTACTAGGATTACATGCATGCACCACCACGCCCAGCTATAACTTTGTTTTCAAAGGTGTCATCAGCTCCAGAAACCTCAGCTAATTTCTTTCTTGAGCTGATTTTCCTAAATCATCCTACTGGTGGCATCTAGTTGTTAAGCTATTCCCTTGACGATATTTGGGGTAAGTTGACAAATATCTGCTAATTGTAATAAAATTTTTAAAACAAAAAACAAAAGCAAACACAGCATACAATTTGGCATATCGACTACTATCACCCTATTCATTAGCACTAATAATTTGCTTATTATAAGGGTCATACACAACTATATGTCTTTTTAAATTTGTTATTGGTACCTTGTAGTCATACATCTTAATGGGATAAAAGATGCTAGAGACACACATGCACACATTTAGCCCAACTAGCCCATACCCAATCCCCACCCCATTTCCTCTCCATCCCTCCTTCCCATGCTTGTCTAGATTTCCTCTTGTTACCCATTTCTCCCTAGCTTTCGCATATTAGGGAAAGCATCTGATTTCTCATTTTTTGCGACTAACCAATCTCACTTAGCATAATGGCAATCATTCAAAACACAAACAACAACAAATGCTGGCAAGGATGTGGAGAAGTGGGAACTCTAAAACATTGTTGGTGGGATTGCAAATTAGTGCAACCACTTTGGAAAACAGTATGGAAGATCCTCAGAAAAAATGGGAATAAACTTACCATTTGATTCAGCAATACCACTTCTGGGTATCTACCCACAAGAAAAGAAACCAAACTATCTGTCTCTTACTTTCACATACTTGGCAGAGCTACTGTAAATCAAGCATCTTGTTTTTTCCTTTTGGTATTTGGTGGTCTTGGAACTTCAAGAGGCATAGGTTTAATTTCATAGTATCTTATAAGGACTTCATAAGGTTGGCTCTCTCCTTATGCCACAGAATAGCACACTTGTTTTTGGTTATACTTTCTGACTGGGTATTCAAGACCAAGTAGGTGGCCCCATTTTGGCAAACATAAATTTTTATAAAATTATTTTGTTGTTACGATCAGCCAGTGCTCTTCAAGGTTATTCTTAGGGACTTTGTGAAGCTTTTCCCCTATCAGTTGTGCCATCTGCCAAGGTGGGTCATGGTCTTATTGACCACATGGCTTCCCTTGAAGCATTGGGGATATTTCCCTCTTCAATGATCCTCCTGTTTATAGAATTTGCACCAGTGTCTGGGCATGGTGGTGCACGCTTGTAATCCCAGTACTTGGGAGGCTGAAGCAGGAGTGTCACAGGTTCACAGCCAGCCATAGCTACTTAGTGAAGCCCTTTGCAACTTAGTGAGACCCTGTTCCAAAATAAAGACTAAAAAATAGGGCTGGGGTGTATCTCGGAGGTAGAATGCTCCTGGGTTCATTCCCAGTACCACAAACACAAAACAAAACAAAAAGAATATTACACTAATAGCTCTTAGTCTCTGGGGTCTTCACATCCCTCTAATTGAGGGAGATGACTTATCAGAATTTCAGAGCCCTTAGGAGTTTCATCAGTTGCCTAGGTCCTATTTGATCTTGGAGGGCTAGGGCCAAAATATTGGCTGTTTCTCTACTTACCCCTTTTATTTTCTGATTGTTCTCCAAGTCCCAGGTGTTAAACACCCAGTGGGTCAGTTTCACTAATCCTTGTTAACGAATAGGGGTCAGTATTATTGCCTACCTGTTTTCTAGGTAATGGCTATTAAAACATAGTTTAGGTTATTCTGTTAGAAGTTGTACATTTGTAATGTTAATGAACAATGACAAAGATTTACAAGGTAAACACACACAAAAAAAAAACTATTAGGGACAAAAAAAATCCAGTTTGTATAATAGCCCTAACAATATTTGATGATATAAACAAATGTCCATTTAAATTTGACTTGTTTACATATATGCTATTATTAATGCCCTTTTTAAATCAATAGAGTGGCATAGTTTAGAATGCCAAGTGTTTGAGCACCTCTAGTTATCTTTGCTTAAAGATGGTCTCAATACAGTTTAGAAAAACACAAATATAAACCTGGGGAAAAAATCTATCACCACTTATACTTTTTGTCTAGAGAATACCAGCTTGGTAAAGTATTCTCTCTCTTTTTTTTTTTCTTTCTTTCTTTTTTTGTGGTACTGGGGATTGAACCCAGGGGCATTATACCTCTGAGCTACATTCCAAGCCCTATTTTTTATTCTTTATTTTGAAACAGGGTCGCTCTAAGTTGCAGAGGGTCTCACTAAGTAGCTGAGGATGTCCGTGAACCCACACGATCCTTCTGTCTCAGCCTCCTCCCAAGTACTAGAATTATAAGTGTGTGCCACCATGCCTGGCCTAAAGTGTTCTTCCAAGCTTTGCATTTCAGAGGATACTTGGGAAGCACAAATATATTTAATTTAAAAACAAGATGTAATCATTTATATCACAGTTACACAAAAGTTAAAATATATTAATTTAGTATTTACTTTTGGAGTGAAATTCAGAATCCAAGTCTCAGTAAGATAACTGTAATTATAGGTCTATGCAGATTAATAGCATTGACAAAAATCAGAGAATAGCTACAAACTTTTTATATGTTTAGGGAACAGTACTAATGATCACCAATAGGCATATTATCTGATGAACATTTGTATTTTTCCTATCAATAATACAATAAAACATTTATTCAGCCAAAACCAACAGATATAAACCAGGTCTTAAATACAGGAATTTTGAATGGCACTAAACATATAAATGGCATAAGTTTAATAACTTCATTATTAATCATATTAGCCATAATTATATTAGCCACCTTATATGATTAAAGTTCAGCTACAGTGCACACTGCATAAGAGATCAGTTATTGGTTACCCTGTCTATAAAACCCATTGATCTAACTTTATAAGCTTTTATGAAACATTTAGATAAACTTCCCATATTCCCTATTTGTGATTTTTGTCTGAATGTTAGCTAGGCAGACAGGCGAAGGCTGAGGTGGTACAAAATAACTTCAAACTCTCCTGCCCTGTAACAGAATCTCCTACCCTAGGAAATCTTGAGTTACACAGTGGTCATCTGACAGGCTGTTTAAAAACTAACCCTGAGTCTGCTAAAATACAATTTACCAAGTACCTCAAAAGCCTGATAAACACAAGAGATTATCGTGTGTGTGTGTGTGTGTGTGTGTGTGTTGTGTGTGTGTGTGTGTGTGTGTGTTACTGGGGGTGAACCCAGGGGCTTTCTACCTCTGGGCTATACTCCCAGACCTATTTTATATTTTATTTGGAAACAGGGTCTCACTAAGTTGCTGAGAGCCTCACTAAGTAGCTGAGGCTGGCTTCGAACCTGTGTGATCCTCCTGTCTCAGCCTCCCAAGCTCTGGGATTACAGGCTTGTGCTACCACGCCCAGCAAGAGATTATCTCGATAAAACATAAAACCTTTCCTCTTAAACAAGTTCTTCATAAGTCTCACTAAGAGAACACAGGAAATTATCCTAATGAAAATCCAAACTCTTGCTCTCTAGGCTAGTTTCTGTAAACTTTTACCAAGGGCAGATTAACATCTTAAGAAAACATAATTGCTTCAAACATAGAATCAATGCATTAAATGTGCCTTTAAAAAAAACTTTAATAATTTTTATCTCTTGAAAATCATTTGCACCATCCTTAAAACTTCCTTATACCAATAAATATCTTCTTTTATTTATTGGGTTTTCTTACATTTAGGACAATCCTTATGTAAATCTTTTAACTTAGATAAAATACTTCTCAGTAAGAATGCCTAATGAATATCCAAAAGAAAATAATCTTAAACTGTTCCTTGAAAACACATATGAACACATATGTGGTCACATATGTGTTTCACATGTGTTCACACATCTGATATTTATTGTCAAACAAGGCAGGAAAACAAACAGGATAAGGGAAAGCTCAGCTATGACTACAGGCTGGTGGTTTTACAGTGCAGCCCTAGAAACCAGGAAGGGGAATTCAGCACGGTGGACTTAGCACCTTAACACTAATCTTTGGTAAGAACTCAGAAGCAGCTTGGCGGCTGAGCCCATGGCTGTGCCGATGGCCACACAGGGAAGGAATCTGAGTGCCTTACTTTAAAATCACCACCCTTGCAACCATGTTTATCGTTGTCCAAGCTTTGGATCTTGTTTCTGTGCAATAATCTTTAACTGCCCTAATTTCAATCCTTCCTTTGTTTCTAATCAAAGCATTAAACCTTTCTTCAGCCATCTTGCTTTAGTTTGCAGCACCTTCTCTCTCTGCTTTGTTTTCTGCTCTTGAAATTTGTTTTATAATTTACTGAATACTGATATCAATATTCATAAGGCAGTTTTAATATTTTGCTGTTTGAGGATTTTTTCTGCCCATTTTATTAATCATTCCATCACTTTTAAATTCAGCCTCACACAGCCGGGCATGGTGGCTCAGGTTTGTAACCCCAGTACTTGGGAGGCTGAGACAGGAGGATCTCAAGTTGGAGGACAGCCTAAGCAAAATAGTGATGCTCTTACTAACCTAGGGAGACCTTGTTTCAAAATAAAAATAAAATAGGGCTGGGGGTGTAGTTTAAAGGTAGAATTCCCCTGGGTTCAATTCCCAGTGCCCCCCCAACACACACACACACACACACACACACACACACACACCACACCACACCAAATTCAACCTCACACAAAGTTTCATACTGATCCTTACAATGGACACTACCCCTCCAATATTATACCGAAGCAAACAATACAGTTCCTAGTTGATTAGCCTATATCTGTTAAAGATTTTTAAGTCATAGGAATTAAAATGTATTTGTATCCATTTTGTTATTTTAATTTATGAGCACTCATTTGTACTCAATTCTTATTTGGCCCAAACTAAAGTTGACTGGTTCCTGAGTCCAGATGAAACCACATTTAATCATCCTTTGCTTCTTTGTGCCCTAAATCTGTGGATTATCTCCCCAATATTGTAATCTAAGGGTATAGGTTAGGCCTCTAGACCTAAGGGACTATCAGAAGGAGTTTTGTCCTTAATCTTGTTATTTTAGCACTTTCATTTCT
The DNA here is from genome assembly GCF_963383645.1 of Muscardinus avellanarius. NCBI lineage: Eukaryota > Metazoa > Chordata > Mammalia > Rodentia > Gliridae > Muscardinus > Muscardinus avellanarius. The sequence goes on from NC_137787.1 coordinate 67,407,270, forward strand.
ATTCCCAGTAGAGACTCAACCTCTCCTACCAGAGGTGTCTTGCCATCTAACCATCTCTATTTCTGGCTGTGTGTTTCTCCTCTTTTTTCCTAGGAGTTTCTCAAACTCGGACACTGCTTTCCCCTCTGGCCCATCCCCTTGCAGGGAGACCTTTGGGGTCTGCTTTCTTCAGATGCCTCTGCCACTTACACACAACCGTCAGCTCAGCATATCCCGACCACCAGGGAAATAACTGTGACATTTTACCTGCCCCGCATGCAGTGTTACCTGTTCTTGCCAAGTGCTAGCCACATGTTGCTGATATGTTTCTACTTGGGTCCATTGTTGGCCAGGGAATAGCAGTCTTTCCTCTATCCCAGGGCTGCCAGCAATTGGGCAGTGGGACACATCTCCCCAGAGAGGAATCCCCAGAGCCCTCTGGAGACAATTTGATGCCCATACAGTTTATCAAATTGTTAGAAATAAATTTCCATGGCGTCATAAGAAAAGACACCCAGCTTTTATTCTTTATTTTGAAACCGGGTATCTGGGCGTGGTGGTGCACACTTGTAATCTCCACGCTTGGGAGGCAGAGACAGGAGGATTGTGCAGGTTCGAAGCCAGCCTCGCTGGCTTAAGAGACCCTGTTTTCAAATTTTAAAAAATACCCCGGATGTAGAAGGGCTTCAGGAACCCCAGTACCACCAAAAAAAAAAAAAAAAGAAAAGAAAAGAAAAGAAACCGGATCTTACTGAGTTGAGGCTGTCCACGAACCACAATCCTCAGGTCTCAGCCTCCCAAATGCTGGGATTACAAGCGTGCACCACCACGCCTGGCTAAGCTAATTCTTTTGATAGAAAAAAATCTAATTATATTCTCACACCATGTAATTTGCATATTAATTGTCCTTTTTATTATTTCTACCTTTTCAGTGTCTTTTGAGCTCAGAATCTCTCTCCCTAAATGACTATGTGGAGTGGCTAGAGAGGCAAATACATTTGTTCCTATAATTTTCAGTTCCTAAAAATGTTCACAGAAGCTAGGTGTGATGACATATGCCTGTAATCCCAGTACATGGAAGACTGAGACAGGAGGATTGCAGGTTCAAGATCAACCTCAGCAACCTAGTGAGGCCCTATTTCAGAACAACAACAACAACAACAACAACAAAAAAAAAAAAAAACATTAAAAAAGGGATGGGGGTATAGCTCGGAAGTAGAATGCATCTGGGTTCAATCCTCAGTAACACACACACACACACTTCACAGAAGTGAATCAGATTTGCACTAGAAGAATTATGTAGTGCCCAAGTCCAGGCACAGGACTGATGACCTCTGTGGTCTCTGGGTGAAGCCATTTGGGTTCTTATTCAGATCCTTGCTCACCACTTACTCTCCTGCTTCCAAGTCTCCAACCCACACGATCATCCATATTCCATTCTCTCTCCTACTGAGCCGCTTCCTGTCTCATGCTAATTAATACTCATTGTACAGAGCTCTTAGCCAGTCAATAATTGTACAAAGTCCAAGCCATAAATAAAGAAGGCATTCTACTTCAACCACACAAAGTTGATTATCTGTGTTTACGTTGCTCTTTCTATTTCTGCCTCCAGTAGTTATTACAGAAAACACGCAAGGCAAGCACAGAGGGAGGGAAGACTCTCCAGCGCCTTGCATCTTGCCTAGGGCTTCTCAGAGTATGATCCCTGGACCACAGCATGGGCAATACCTGCCAACTTGTGAGAGATGCAGACATATTCAATCAGAAAGTTTGAGGGTGAGGGTAGGTGGAGGAACACAGAAATAGTGTGCGTGTGTGTGTGTGTGTGTGTGTATAATGGTACTGAGGGTTGAAACCAGGACATTCTACCACAGAGCTACACCCGAAGCATTATTATTATTATTATTATTATTATTATTATTATTATTATTATTTTAAAAATTTGCAACAGGGTCTCATTAAGTTGCAGAGGGCCTAAGTTGCTGAGGTTGTCCTCAAAACCGTGGTCCTTCTATCTCAGCCTCCCAAGTACAGGGCTTACAGGCATGTGCCATGGCACCCAGCTCAGAAATTTGTGTTTTTAAAAGCCCTCCAGCATGGCATGGTGGTGCATGCTTGTAATCCCAGTATTTGAGAGGCTGAAATAGGAGGATTGCAGGTTTGAGGCCAGCCTCAGCTACTTAATGAGGTGCTCCACAACTGAGACCCTGTTTCAAAAATAAGGAATAAAAAATAGGGCTGGGGATGTAGCTTAGAGGTAGAATGCCCCTATGGGTTCAATCCCTAGTACCAAAAAAAAAAAAAAAAAAAAAAAAAAGCCCTCCAGCCAGGTGTGGTGGCACATGCTTGTAATTCAAGTACTTGGGAGGCTGAGACAGGAGAATCACAGGTTTAAGACCAGCTACAGCAACTTAGAGAGGCCCTCAGAAACTTAGTGATACCCTGTTTCAAAGTAAAAAAATAGAATCAGAATGGGGATAAAGCTCAGAGGTAGAATACCCCTCAGTGCAATCCCCAGTACCACAAAAATAAAAACAAACATATAAATACAAAAACGCACTCCAGGCAACTCTGAGGTTAAAGAGTATTGCTGTAGCCCTACTATTTGTGACAATCCTCCCCAAACCTTTCTCATCTTGCCTGCTGACTGCAGAGATGATCCTCTTTCTGCGCATTTGAATCCTGCATAGCCTCTCGGCTCCACTCCAAGCCCACAAGCCACCTTCTTCCCGAGGTTTCTGATGGGTCTCCTTTTAGCAATCCCTCTCCCAGCTTTGGACACAGATGGGCTTTTTTCTCTGGGTCTCTTGGCAGTCCATCCTATGCAGGCTTGTGTAACTCTGGGCCTTGAATATAGCAGGCCATGACTAGATTTTGTTAGTTTGAGCAGATTTTATTTACCTCTATGATTTTATTTATTTATTTATTTATTTATTTATTGGTGGTACTGGAGTTCCTGGAAACCCTTCTACCTCCGGGTTACACTCCCAGATCTATTTTTCATATTTTTTTTAAAATTTGGAAACAGGGTCTCTTAAGCCAGCATGGCTGGCTTCGAACCTGCGCGATCCTCCTGTCTCCGCCTCCCAAGCGCGGGGATTACAAGCGTGCGCCACCACGCCCGGCTTACTTCTATGATTTAAAGGGCAGCTGGGGGAAGGAGAGTTGGTGATGTGGTTCAGTGGTAAAGTGCTTGCTTAGCGATCCTGAGGCCAGATTCCATCCCTGGTACCACGGGATAGGAGGTGGGCAGCTAGGGTCCCTTCACACATGCTAAAGCTCCATGTCTTAGTCCACTCCCAAATTGCTGATGAGGATAGAAAGATACTTCAGACAGAAATGCAACCACAACATACCTGCCTTGAACCAGAGGTGGGTAATGTGAACAGGTATGAAAGCAGGTAAGCCCCCTGGTGAACACTTGTTCAGGAAATGAATATGGCCAGGCTGTAGCAACAGGAGTGTGATTGGCCAAGGAAGATCCATCCCAATGTGCCGGAGGGAAGGGGCGGGACCCACCACAGGTGTGCATCTCCCCTGGGACCCTGGCCCATTTCCCGTAGGTTAACTTTACGGAGATGTGCGAGATCACTTCCTTTCTTTTCCAGCTATGACACACATGATCTAAAGGATATGTAAGCTTCCCTGCTTCAATTCCACAGAAAGTAATATATCGAGAATTTTGTGTGAGTGTGGAAAAGATGGGAGGGAGTGCCAGGTTCAATTAAATTTTCTACAAAGCCTGGGAGAAAGAACAGTGGGAAGGTAAAGTTTAATTTTTTCCTCCAGATGCTGAAGAGTCTTGGTATTCCATGAGGAATGTCGTAGTAATGTGTTCACAACTACAGTATCCGTCTCTCTGTTCCAGTGCTGCCAGATTCACCAGACAGGAGGGAGGGACATGCCTTCCTACATGTAACTTGATGAGAAGATTCATTAGAAATGCTGTCATAGAATTAATAAAATGAGTGATTTTCTATCATTTTTCTTCCTGATAGTTGGTTAATGAGGATGAAAAGCAATTATTTTCATAATACATTTTCGTGTAATTGGTGGCCAAATGTACTCAAGATACAGAATAATGAATGTTCAGGTTTTCAATGAATTTCTTTGAAAAACCAAAAAAAAAAAAAAGAGAGAGAGAGTTGGAAAGATTCTGGAGAATTTTATCCTTTAGGCAGTAAGCACGAAATTTCCCCCATCAACCATTACATATAATTTATAACATATTAAACACTGAAAGTGATGTTATTGTTTCTTTAAAAAGGCATAAACCTTTGAGATTTCTGCTATTGGAATGAGTTTGTAGTTTTTTGTTTTCACAGGCTGCATACAATGACAGGGAGTTTGTAATTTTTAGCTATATAGGCTAAATAAAAAACAATTATAAAGTTTTATTTCATTTTTTGATGTATGAAGGAAGCTATTCTCACTAAATGGAATTCAGAACTCAACATGGGGAGAAGAAGTTGCTTAGTCTTACCTAAGAAATTGTTTTAATCCTCTGTCAAAGAGACTCCTAAAGAGAGTTACCTCTCAGTACTTAAGACTTAGGACCAAAATAGCCATGCTCTTCAGAACCTTCTAGAAAACTTCCCTGCTATGCCTAAAGAGTCAATTACTTTTACTTTTTAGAAAAAAGTCTCAATGTCTCAAATATATACCAAAATGCTTACAAATTTTCTTAGTTTGTATATTTTTTATTTTGTGTGTGTGTGTGTGTGTGTGTGTGTGTGTGTGTGTGTGTGTGTGTTACTGGGGACTGAACCCAGGGCATTCTACCTCTCAGGTATACCCTTATCTCTATGTGTGTGTGTGTGTGTGTGTGTGTGTGTGTGTGTGTGTGTATATATATATATATATATATATATATATACATGTATGTATGTATGTATATATGTATGTGTTGTTTTGTGCTGGAGATTAAACCCAAGTGGGGGGTTCTACCTCTGAGCTATACCCCCAGCTCTATTTTATTTTGAAATAGGGTCTCACCAAGTTGTAGAAGCCCTCACTAAGTTACTGAGGCTGGCTGTGAACCCATGATCCTCCTGTCTCAGGCTCCTAAGTACTGGAATTACAAGCATTCACCATCACACCTGGCTCTTTTTTTCTTATCTCTTTTCTTTTTGTTTTCTTTTCTTTTCTTTTCTTCTTCTTCTCCTCCTCCTCCTCTTCCTCTTCCTCTTCCTCCTTCTCCTCCTTCTTCTTTTTCTTTTTGTGGTACTAGGGGTTAAACCCAAGGGCATTCTACCCCTGAGCTATGCTCCTAGTTCAATTTTATTTATTCACTTTTTATTTTTATTTTTATTTTTTTACCTCTTTTTTTTTTATTGGTGCACTGTATTCATACATCATAGTAGGATACATACTTTTGTAGACATACTTGCACACTTTTCCCAGTCAGCCCCCACCCAATCCCCACCCCATTCTCTCCCTACCCTCCCTCCCATGCTTGGCTTAGTAGTTGACATCTAGTATTATGGCAATTTATCTAAAATTAAAAATAGTAATCTCACATAACAGTTTCATTTGTCTGATACCAAGCTTTTGATGACTTAAAGATGACATTTCAATATTTCTTTTTGCTTTCTTTCTTACCAGAGAATATTTTTTTCTATTTTTTAGGTGAAACTATCATATATTTATATATTTATTTTTCAGAAAAAAATCTATCCTAATATGGAATATGGACTCTAGGTACCCAAAATGATCTTGAAAAAGAACAAAGCTAGAAGATATATATTTTCTGATTTCAAACCATATAAAGCTACAATAATTGAAACAGTGTAGTACTGTTCTAAAGGCAGATATATAAACCATTGGAGTTAAATACAAGCCTAGAGCTAAATTCTTCCCTATATTGTCAAGTTATTTTTGACAAGGTTTCCACGAACATTTGGTGGTAGAAATATTAATCTTTTAACTAAATATTGTTAAAAAAATAATAATTACATGGAAAAGAATAAAATTGGACCCTTACCTAATCCCATATACAAATATTAACTCAAAATAGATAAAAGACCTAAATATAAATCTTAAGACTATAAACTTTTAGGAGAAAATCTGGGTCATTAAACCTCACAACATTGAAATTGGCAGTGATTTCTTGGTTATGATTTCAGTGGCACAGGCAACAGAAGCGTATACAAACTCCCTAAAAAATAAAAAAAATATTGTATATACAAAGACAATGTAAACAGAGTTAACAGTTACTAATAGAATGGGATAAAATATTTCCAATTGCTATATCTGATGGTATATTAATATTCCAACTAGAAATCCTAAAAATTAACAACAATAAAGGCAAACAATACCCTTTAGAGATAGGTAAAAGACTAACATAAATAATGAATCTCCACAGATAACCAATCTTAGTTGTCTGTTGGATGGAAAATCTTGTTTCTCTAGTTCTGGTGTGTGTTACCTATTTCTTCTTTGTAGTTAATCTCTTTGAGTATTTTCTCTAGTGCTGGTTTTGAAGACATAAATTCCTTCAGTTTCTGTTTGTCATGGAAGCTTCTTATTTCTCCATCTAATTTGATAGAAAGTTTTGCTGGGTAGGAAATTTTTGGCTGGAAGTTGTTTTCTTTCAGAATTGGGAATATGTTACTCCAAGCCCTTCTGGCTCTCATAACTTGGTTTGGGAAGTCTGGAGTGATTCTAATTGGTTTGCCTCTGAATGTCACTTGGCCCTTTGCTTTTGTTGCCTTTAAGATTCTCTGCTTGGCTTCCACATTGGTCATTTTGACAATTATGTGGCGTGGGGATCCTCTTCTCCGATCCTGTCTAAAGGGAATTCTATAAGTTTCCTGGACCTGTGTATCAAACTCTTGCTCTATGTCTGGAAAATTTTCTGCTATTACTTCCTTGAAGAAATTGTTGATCCCTTTGGTTTCACTTTCTTTTCCCTCCTCTATTCCAATTATTCTTAGGTTAGCTCTCTTAAAATGGGCCCATATTTCTTCAATATCAGATTCCTGCTGTCGGATATTTTTTTCTAGATTAGAAACTATGTGTTCATTTTTGGATTGCTCATCTTCTAAGAGGGAGAGTTCTCTATGTATTCTAATCGGTTGTTTGTGCTTTGAATTGAGGCCTTTACTTCATTAATTGCATCCTTTATCTCTTTTTGGCTCTCTCTGAGTTCTTTTCGAAGCACCTCTATTATTTCTACAGTTATTTTCCTGATTTGATCTTCTAGAAATCTCTGATTTTCTGTTTTATCGGGTTCTGATGTTGTGGGGTTGTGTGCATTCATTACTCCAGTATTATTCCTCTTTCCCTTGATTTCGGATGTTTGTGCCTTCTCTGGGTTCTTCCCTTGGGTCACTATGACTTCACTTAAGGTGTTCTGGATCGAGTCAGTAGTATCTCAGACCCCACTACTCCTTTACTGGGTTTTATCACAGAGTCTCCGACCGAGAGAGTCGATAGAGGCTGCTTTAGACTGTGGGGGGTGCCAGGTTGCAAGTTCTCCTATGGTGTGATATCTCTGCCACCGCCCCTCCCCCACTGGGTCAAGTCCCAGGGAGTGCAGTACTGGGATTTCTCCTCTGTGGCCCGCAATTTGACTCACTGTTCTTGAGTGCGGAGATGTAGCTGTACTGGCCTCGCTGAATTCGCTGCTGCTGCCGCCGGTGGCAATATGGCGCCGCTGCTACACCCTTGGCTATGGGGCTGGCGTTTTCTTCTTGGTTTTGATTTCGACTCTGAATCCCTGCAGCGTGTGCTGAGCTCTGCCACTGGGAGCTTTAGACGCTCTCTGCTTGGAGAAATCCCGCCTGGCTGTTCCGCAGTGGCTCACCTCTGCTTGCTGTAGCCGTCCCGTGAATTAGCCGGTGCTGCCAGCAGTATGGCGCTGGTGCCGCGTCTGCCATGTCCTCGGGCGCAAGGCCGGTTATCTCCTCTGTGGCTCTGTTCTCAGTCTGCTTTCTCTCTGGAGCCTGGTGATTTTTTGTTTCACTGGTGATGGTGTTTTCTGGCTATGAAAGGCGCTGATTTTGTGGTAATGGAGATTTGTTGTTAGCGGGGCTCTTAAGCCCCGCTTTTCTCGGTCGCCATCTTCCCGGAAGTCTCTCACTTTTAAAAAAAAAAAAACAGAGTCTCATTAAGTTGCTGAGAGCCTCACTAAGTTGATGAAGCTGATCTTAAACCTGTAATTTTCCTGTCTCATCCTCACAAGTACTGGGATTACAAGCATAAACCACCACGTGGCTCTTTTTTTTTTTTTATCTCACTAAGTTGTTGAGGCTCTTCTCAAACCTGCAATCTTCCTGTCTCAGTCTCCCAAGTACTGGAATTATAAGCATGTGCCACCACACTGGGCTGGCATTATTTTTTAATATATTTATTTTCACTCTTACATTTGATTGAGCCGTAAATATCTTCTTCATAAAGGACTGGAGAGTTGAGGCTGTAGACAGTTTTACAAAGAGAGGAGATGACTTCTAGGGGAGGTGAGCATGCCTGGGACCAAGCTCACCTGGATTCTGAGTGTGGTTTAATTCTAGTGTTCTTTCCTGTGCGTTAATTTTCTAGAGCATTCTGCCTCTAGGAGCATAGGGAACTTTAGAGAGAGCCCCTTTCTGTGCTTTTGTGTTGGAGAAGGTCAAACAGATCTTGATTCTTCTTTTGTTCAACATGCCAAAGCATCATGCTTTGGGGTAAAGATATCAGACTTGGTGATATTATTTATTATTATTATTATCATTATTATTATTATTATTATTATTATGTGTGTGTATAGTACTGGGGATTGAACCCAAGAAACTTAACCTCTACGTAGACCTCCCATCCCTATTTTATTTTATTTTTTAATCTTGAAATAGGATTTTGCTAAATTACTATATGCTGACCTCAAACCTTTGATCCTCCTGTGTCAGCCTCCCAAGTGCTAGGATTGCACCACCAGGCTCAGGTGCAAATAGTCTTTAGTAAATCCTAGGTTGAGCAGGAGATAGGAGATCTTCGATAGACTCTCACCAGGTCAGCTGTTGATTTGATGGGAATTTGTTTTGCTGTTTTTAGCAGCCTAAGAATCAGAATTCTAGTTTGTGGAGTAAAACTTGACAGCAATGTTGTAGAATCTTGTTTTGCTAGTGACTGTGTTCACGATTCATTTGGATCTCCCAAATCTTGCATTCATGTGCCATGCTTTATTTATGAAAATGTACTTTTTATAACAATAGTTTGCTTTTTTCTTCAGTAGATATACCTTCCCTCCTTTCTGTTTCCTTCCAGTTGCCACAACAATCATCTCAATCAAACTCGTTTGTTTTTTCCTATGTTCTGTCCCCCCCCAGCCCCCACTATTCCATTCTACATGAACTCATCAAATCAATCTTCTTAGCTGGGCTCGGTGGCATCGGTGGCATTGCACACTTGTAATCTCAGTACTTGGGACCCTGAGACAGGAGGATAGCAGGTTCACAGCCAGCCTCAGCAACTTAGTGAGGCCCTTTGCAACTTAATGAGACACTGTTTCAAAATAAAAAATAAATTAGGGCTGGAAGTATACCTCAGAGGTAGAATGCTCCAGGATCAATCCCCAGTAACACACACACACACACACACACACACACACACACACACACACACAATATATATATATATATATATTTTTTTAATTAATATTCCTAAATTGAAGCTCTGTCATATATGTCTTTATTAGGAAGCCTTTGGCTTCTATTGCCTGATAAGAATTTTCAATCCTATCTACATTTTTTTCTCTTATGTTCTTCAGCCAAAGGGAATATATGGTAGCTTCCTACATCCATATCACCTAGAATGGGAGTTGGCAAACAATGTCCTGTGCGATTTGATCTGCAGTTTTCATAAAGTTCATAAGCTAAGAATAGGCCTTACATGTTTAAAAGATGGATAAATAAAAGGGGAGGAGGGTAAAATGAGCAATAGACAATGAATGTGAACTTTAGACCTTAAAATATTTATTATTTGCCAGGCATGGTAGCATACACCTGTATTCCCAATATATGGGAGGCTGAGACAAGAGAATCACAGGTTCAAGGCCAACCTCAGCAACTTAGCAAGGCCTTTGGTAACTTAGTGAAACACTATTTTAAAATTAAGTAGGGCAATGAGTATAGCTCAGAGTTAGAATGCCCCTGCATTTAATGCCTGGTACCACAAAACATAAAAATAAAAAATAATTATTATCTGGACCCAACCCCTATCCTACTGCTACCATCAAAAAACTCTTAGTTGCAGGCCAGTGCTGCATGCTGCCTCACACTTGCCTCTTTTTACCCAAATGCCCAGTGTTCCCTTTATTCAAACCCTCTTAGGGCCTTTTTGAGTTTTCTCAGATTTCTTACCTTTTTCTGTTGTACCATAATTATATTAAGCTGAAAGCTCTTTGAGGATAAAGACTATTTCTTGCATTTCTAAAAAATATCTTTTCCAGAAACCTAGCCTCTAGCAAAATGGGTTATAGAGCAAATAAATGTGGTAAATACTGCTATGTCCATATATGAAGACATCACTACCAACCTCCCTAGTGTGTCCGGGGAGGGGGTTGGTGGTAAAGGGTATCTGAAGGGAAACACATCAAAGTGATATATGTTTGTATCACTCTGAACCTCACGAAGATGGCTAGTGAGGTTCAATGTACCAATAAAAATATTTTTAGAATTTTCAATGAGGGTCAAATAAAAGCCATTTCCCAGGCTTCTGAAAGTGGATATGAGATTTTTTTTCTTTGACCCAGCTTCAGTTTATGCTGTTCTAAGGAGCCCAATTGGAGCGAGGGGGCCCAGGGCACAACCTTGGGATGGGGCCGGAATTGAGCCAACCCAAAGGCACTGCTTGGAATTCTCTCTGGTTGAAATGTCAGTATGAATTAGATGAACCCCCTATGTCAGTGTTTAATTCAAAATGATCTTGTGTTTACTGAGTTTACTGTTGCAGGGGCAGAAAGGTGTGGTACTTTTCTTCATTCATTGTGAGGAGCACAACCAACATTTCTATAGCAAAAGACAAAGTAACAACAGAAAAGCCTAACGGGACACCAAAGCTCTGTGTGACACAGGATTCTTCTGAAACGAAGACCCAAAGATCCAGGGAAACTTGTTTTTATGCTTTGGTTCAATGAAGCTTGGGCTTCCATGTGAAAATGTTACCAAAGGGAATGATCTAACAGTTAAAGGCTGAGAGGGAAACTCAGCAAGCCCTGGTCTGACCAAAGCTTTCCTGACCAACCATGCAGCGCTCCTCCTCCTGGGTCTGGAGCAGTTCTGGAACGAGAGTGTCTAAGGGGGAGAGAGGTTCCAGTTTCTGTGGCTCACCTGAGAGAAGAATTCTGGTTTCTGTTATTTACTTTGTGAGGGCAAGAAGGCTGAGAGACAGGAGGGCAGGAGAAGGTCAGAAAGACTACTTCTCAGGCCCTTCCTATCTCCTTCAGTCCAAAGAACTTAGCCTGTCCTTGTCAAGGGAATTGTGTTTGCACTCTGATGCTATGTAATAGCAAGGTGAAGAATCTGCCACCCTTGATGGAAGTAATTTTTCCTCTGAATATTTATGTTGGAATTTGGGAGTTTATGTTCTGGATCTGTGAGGTTCAAAAGTTTATCAAGCCAGTTACTCCATGAAGTATTTCTATTAGATAGTAAGCTACCACAAACATAGTATAGAAGTTATCACATAATTATTTACTTATTTTTGGTACTATGAATTAAACCCAGGGGGATTCTAACCCTGAGCTATACCCCCAGCCCTATTTTATTTTTTATATTTTGAAACAGAGCCTTGGTAAGTTGCTGATGCTGACCTCGAACTTGTGATCCTCCTGTCTCCGCCTCCCAAGAACTAAGGTTACAGTCGTGCATCACCCTGCCTGGCTAGTTATGACATAATTTGCCATGATTTAATAATATACAAGAGTGGGACAATGAGGTGGATGTCTGGGATAACATGATTGATAAGTTATTAAGGCATTATAAATAGAGCTGACCTTCAAGACCAGGATATTAGTCATTGATTTGATTCAGTGTGTATCAGTAATTTCTGCCCAACCAATAAGTTGAATATGGGAGACACCTTGCAGACAGGAAGCTTAGGAGCTGGTCTCAAGAGAGACCTGGTCTCTGAAATAGAAAAAGAGTGGCTGGCATGTTTCAGGGAAGGCAATATGTCATCAATATAAAGATGTCATCTTATATTTGTGACAAATGTAGCAACACACACAAACACACACAGAGAATCAAGATGTAAGGTTCAAAAATATATATTGGGAAAATTCCTATCACATAGCTAGAAGAAGTATTTGTATTATAATTGAGCAAGGAAGCAAAATGTTGACGCCAGAGATACGATGCCCAATTGAGGTCTGGAAGAGACAAGGCCATCATAACACTGTCAGAGGTTGGAAGACTGATGCAAGCAGCGTAGTCAAAGGGTGAGGCAGACAAGACAGGGTTATCAGGATCAGAGCTGCGCCCAGTAGGAAGGTTCAAATGTGTGCTGTTAGCTCCCTGGGAAAGAGTTTGCAAATCAAGGTCATAACAAACTAGGGATCCTCTTGTGAGCTTATATTCAGATACCAGACCAGGTCACTAGAACTCCAAGCACCAACAATACTTTCTGATGTAACCACAATATCATGGTTACATCTAGAAAAATTAGTAATTATTACTTAGTATTCTGTAATAGCCAGTTCATATCCCAATTTCCTCATTTGTGAATGTGTGGGGTGGGGTGGGGTGGGGGTGTGCTATAGGTTGAAATTAGGAACATTTACCTCTGAGTGGTATAAAAAAGGATGTCCCCCATTCTTATTTATTTATTTATTTAGTGCTACTGGAGGTGGAACCCAGAGGCTTTCTACCTCTGGCCTATACTCCCAGACCTATTTTATATTTTGTTTGGAAACGGGGTTTCACTAAGTTACTGAGAGCCTCACTAAGTAACTAAGGCTGGTATGATGCTCCTGTCTCAGCCTCAAAAGCTCTGGGATTACAAGCATGCACTACCATGCCTGGCTTCCCATCCTTTTTTTTTTTAAAGTATTTATTTATTTATTTATTTATTTATTTATTTATTTATTTATTTATTTTGGTGGTACTGGGCTTCCTGGAAGCCCTTCTACCTCTGGGCTACACTCCCAGACCTATTTTTACATTTTTTATTTGGAAACAGGGTCTCCTAAGTCAGAGCTCCCACGGCTGGCTTCGAACCTGCGCAATCCTCCTGTCTCTGCCTCCCAAGCACGGGGATTGCAAGCGTGCACCACCACGCCTGGCCTTAAGTATTTATTTTGAAAGAGGGTCTCTTTTATTAAGTATTTATTTTGAAAAAGTTTCTGAGACTGGTCTCAAACCTGCAAACCTCCTGTCTCAGCTTCCCAAGTACTGGGGATTCTAGGGATATACCACCATGCCTGGCTCCCCAGGTATTTTTAAAATAATAAAAGATAAATACGTATTTCTAATGGTGACATCTTCAGACTGTTAGACTAGAGTTAGATGGAGTCTGATTTTAGGTTCTATCTGTAGAGGTTGTAAATAAGTATTTTCAGATCCTGCAGTAACAGAGCATCAGCCTAATGTCATATATGAACCCCACAGGGTCAGGAGCTGAGCTGAGGCAACCCCAGGATGACATCTGTGGCTGGCAACTGTCTACAGACCACCTCTCCTGTCTTTTAAACCACCCCTACTGGTTAGACCAGTGCCGGGGCCAGCGGCCGGCATCGGAGCCTTCCGTGGGGCAAGGCCGCTACCGAGGCCTCCGAGGCTTGGATTGGAGCCTGCTGAGGGGTCAGGCCGATGCCGGGGCCATCGGCTAGCATCGGAGCCTGCTGTGAGGAAGGCTGGTGCTGGGGCCTCTGAGGCTGGGATCGGAGCCAGCTAAGGGGTTAGGCCAGTGTTGGGGCCAGCTAGTCCAGAACTGGGGCCTCCCATGAGGCAAGGCCGCTGCTTGAGCCAGCGAGGTCTGGATCAGTCCACCCGGTAGCCAGGCTACAACTGGGGCCGTCAAGAGTGGGATCAGTATTTTCAACACGGCATGCACAGAGAAATATTGCGGAAAATTAATACCAGATGCTTCCCCTAATCAGCAATAACTAGGAGGAAATGGGCAACAGGAAGTGGTCGAGCTATAGAAAGGGCCCTATAGTGAAGCAATTAAGGTGACCAATCAGAGGGTATGGAATAGGGGAGGATGGAGCCTCTTTAAAAAGCAGGAGGTACATAAACATATATATCAAAGTTAATCACCAAACAAGCATGGGATAGAGGGAGGGGGAGGGAATGGGATGGGAGCTGGATGAGGGCTAATTGGATGATGTGTGCTTGCATATTCTCTCAAGTCTTGTATTCCAATGTGATGTATGATTACAATGCACCAATAAAAATAAATTTAAAAAATAAAATAAAAATAAACCACCCCTACTACCTAGGTGGAGCGAGCCGGGGCACCGTGAATAGTCGAAGACCCGAATTATGAGGTGGTGGCTGTGTTTGGCAAACTATTTCTTTCTCACCCTACAATGGCCCTCCTGCCTTCTCTGCTCTAAGCCTTGGACTAGCCGTGCTATTTTGCTCCCACCCTTCATTCTGCTTTGCTGTTCTCCTGGGCTTTCCTTACATAGTTCTGATTCCTCTGGCCTAATTCCAGATGCATCTAAATTTGGGATCTTTGCTCACTTCTTCATTTTGCCTGCTTCTTGCTCCTAACATTTACTGCTTTGACTCCCAGTCGCCTATGGTTGACAGAGTTTAGTCTCCTTCCACCTGTCTCTGGGCTCTTGATGCCCTCACCATGGCCAGTGGTCCACAGTGAGCCTTGTCCCTTTGAGATCCTTTAAAGGGTAACAGTCTCCACGGTCAGTCTCTGGGTCCTGCTCCATTGCCTCTCAGATACCTACCTCCTTCACTCCACATGTGTAATGACATTTAAAAGGACTGCTCAGCCCATGGAATTATCAAGGATTATAAACAAAATTCTATCTACAAGGTTAAATAGGAATCAAACTGCTACAAAGGCATAGAGAAGATATAAATGGACTTGGCTTTGGGGTACTTATTTTTGGTCTTACCATAAAGAAGTATACTCAGTTTGGACAAAATAAAAAACCCCAATGTCAGAGAGGCCCAGAACTGCCAGGCATGATGGCACCTGTAATCCCATACTTGGGAGGCTGAGACAGGAGGATTGTAGGTTCGAAGCCAGTCTCAGACACTCAGTGAGGCCCTGTCTTAAAATAAGGTCTGTAGTTGGGAGAAGGAGCTTTGGGGACCCACTCCACCACCATAGCGAAAACTCTGTGCCCCAAGTCCACACTGCCTTCTGCTTCATGCTGTGTCATTGGTGCACTTGGCATCAGTGCCAAGTACAGCAGGCTTTATCAGGCTGACCACATACTTCTCCGATTACCCCCATTGTACAGATGAAGAGGAAGAATTTGCAAAATTTGCACAAGAGACAATAATTTGCCACAGGAGAGGGCACTTGGACATAGGTCCCTAACTCCATAGTCCATCCTCATGGCATTCCTTAAAGTAGCTCCTGTCCTGCTGCATGGCCTTCATAGATTAGTATGTGTTCATCAGAAACAAGGACTGATTTCACTAACTTGAAAAAAAAAAAAAAGAAAGAAAGAATGAGTACATTTCAGTGAGAAGGATCAAAAAGAGGAGGCTTGTTGTGGGACACCATCCCTGACAGAGAGAAAGCAATCTGTCTGCCAAATAAAAACAGGTGAAAGAAGAAGATGGGTGGCAATTTCACCATTTTGGTTAGAGCCACACCTAAAATTGGGAAGGGGTAGTGGGTGGAAAAAGGGAATCATCAACAGTTGATAATCAGCTTCAAGCTAAAAGTCACTGTGAACATATGTGTGCAAGTTTCTTGGCAGTTCTAGTGTCCTTTCTGTATGAACCAGCTTCCAAGAAAGCCAAAGACACCCATCTTCTGCTCCTCCTGCCCTTGTATCGTCGGTCCATGTTGAACAGGGGCAATTTGTATAACATATGATGTTGCTAAATGACAGAGTGGTTTCGAGATTAGGTCAGAAAAGACACAGAGATAGGCCGGGCGTGGTGCCGCACACTTGTCATCCCAGGATTTGGGAGGCTGAGATGGGAGGATTGCAGTTTGCCGACACCCTCAGCTACTCAGTGAGGCCCTCCGCAACTTAGTGAGACCCTGTTTCAAAATAAAGAATAAAAAAAAAATAGGGCAGTGGGTGTAGCTTGGAGGTTGAATGTCCTTGGGTTCCATCTCCAGACCCGCGAAAGAAAGAAAGAGAAAGAAAGAAAGAAAGGAAAGAAAGAAAGAAGGAAAGAAAGAAAAGAAAGAAAGAAAAAGAAAAAAGAGAAGAAAGAAAGAAAGAAAGAAGAAAGAAAGAAAGAAAGAAAGAAAGAAAGAAAGAAAGAAAGAAAGAAAGAAAGAAAGAAAGAAATCAGAAATCACCTGGGCATGGTAGAGCATATCTGTAATCCCAGTATTTGGGAAGCTGAAACAAGAGGATTCTGGGTTTGAAGCCAGCCTCAGCAGCTTAATGAGGACCTCAGCAACTTAGACTTTGTTTCAAAATAAAAAATAAAATAGGGCTGAGGTAGTAGTAGCTCATAGGTAGAATGCCCCTGGGTTCATTCCCCAGAAACTCCCTGCACACACACACACACACACGCACGCACTCACGCACGCACGCACGCACGCATGCACGCACACACGCACACTCACTCACTCACAAACTGAAACTTGGTATTGAAGATCATTTGCTCTATAGACTCCTTACCATAATGTGCTGCGGATGTTCATGAACCAAAGGTTTTTTTTGTTTTTTGTTTTTTGTTTTTTTGTTTGTTTGTTTTGTTTTTTCGTGGGTTTGTGAATTAAGCCTAGGAGTATTCTACCAGTGAGCAACATCTAACACTTTTCTGGAAGTTGTTTTCCTATCTCTTTATTCCATTCAGGATGCTTATCTCTCCCCTTAAGCAGAGTTCTCGCTGTGATTTGAGATCCTTTATTTTTTATCGATTCTTTGGTGATGACATAGTCTGTAAAATAAATCTGCCACTGACTCTAAATTATCCATCTCAGTCTCTAAGAGTTAATTTTTAAAGAGTACAGATCCCTCTGTGCTAAGTACCACAGGAATGAATAATGTATACCTGTGTGTTTCTCATGCACTCGTCCCTAGCCATAGTGTGTGGATGGGAGATTTAATCAATTCCAATTTGGGCTTGGAGAAAAGCCATTGATGCAGCGCTATTAGCCTTTGGTAAGAGTAGACTTCCTTCAATGCGTAATTCTTTTTAATGTTTGGACCCACAGGAGAAAACTGCTAAAGCAGTAGTCTGAATTTCCTGGCATTTGCTTATACCCTTGGTACATATCTAATGTACACTCTGATGTATGATTCTCCTTCACCAGTAGCAGGCATTTAAAAGCAAGCATAATTTTTCATGATACTTATATAGACTGTATAAAGATTTGCATAGGTTTTGAATTATTGAACAAACTATTAATATAGTCATGGCATGTCTCCCAGATCACTGTATTAGAAAGTTGAGGGGGAAAATATTATTTAAATGAGATATAATTTTTTATCTGAATAGAAAATACTTTGATGTAAAAACCAATAACTAAATTTGAGTTTTAATTCTATTCAGTTTTTTTCAGAGCCAGCTTTTAAAACATATTTACTAGGCCGGGCATGGTGGCGCACGCTTGTAATCCCTGCGCTTGGGAGGCAGAGACAGGAGGATCAAGGCCAGCCGCACTGGCTTAAGAGACCCTGTTTCAAAAATACAGAAAATAGGTCTGGGAGTGTAGCCCAGAGGTAGAAGGGCTTCCAGGAATCCCAGTACCACCAATAAATAAATAAATAAATAAATAAATAAATAAATAAAACATATTTACTAAGCTGTGCTGGTGCACGCCTGTAATCTCAGTACTTGGGAGGCTGAGACAGAAGGATCTCAAGTTCAAGGACAGCCTTGGCAAGTAGGGAGACTCATATCAACCTAGACTCTGTTTCCAAATAAGAAATAAAATCGGGCTGGGGGGTGTAGCTCAAAGGTAGAATACCTCTAGGTTCAATCCTTAGTAATGCGCGCGCGCGCACACACACACACACACACACACACACACGTGCGCATTTACTGAAGACTGAGGTATGATAGTTTATTGAAAGGCCTATTGACAGCCAGGGGCAGAGGCATACACTTGTAATCCCAGTGCTTGGGAGGCTGAGACAGGAAGATCACAGGTTCACATCAAGCCTCAGCAACTTAGCCAAGTCCTCCACAACTTGTGAGACCCTGCTTCAAAATAAAAATTTAAAGGCTGAGCCGGGCATGGTGGCGCACGCTTGTAATCCCCGTTCTTGGGAGGCAGAGACAGGAGGATCGTGCACGTTCGAAGCCAGACGTGCACGCTGGCTTAGGAGACCCTGTTTCCAAATAAAAATGTAAAAATAGGTCTGGGAGTGTAGCCCAGAGGTAGAAGGGCTTCCAGGAACCCCAGTACCACAAAAAAAAAAAAAAAATTAAAGGCTGAAAGTTTAGCTCAGAGGTAAAATGCCCAATCTCTAATACAAAAATACCTATTGGCAAGTTGTATAAATTAGACTTCCTAAATATAGATATTTTTTCCAAATAAAATTTCTTAGCCTTTTTGTCACAGAATGAATAGTGAATCATTTTTCTCTGCACATTCATTTTTTCAGCTATCCAGAAAATTATATTTGAACACTGGAATTATGTCTGAGTGGTCAGATATTTAAAAATTAATTTTAGAGAATGAGGGCCCAGTGAGTGTCAGAGAAGATAAATAGATCTCTGGAAACTAACTTTAGCCCTGGTGGCAGAGGATACAATTGTCCAATATGAACATGCTTCTGAAAATAACTGTGGGCAAAAGTGTGGCCGTGTGGTAAATTAAAATACCTCCTACTAAAGACAATTGAGCTTCATATATATTTAGCTCTTGGAATGGAATCTAAACCCAAGTGTTATGGGTGAGGCTATTAACCAAACTCAGTTCTGTTTAGGTTGAAAGCAAGATTTCAAAGATGTCATCTAAGAAAATAGCATGAGTTCACATTTATTTTTAATTATCAATTTTTCTACACAGTAGGGCCTTATTTTTTGAGGGGCCAAAAAGCACATTTCATAAACGAATCAATTCATAGGACCATGCTGTGAGACAGGTCCTGTTGACAGAAAGATAGGTAGAGGAAGGGCAGCATGGCTGAGACCGTCTCTCTGCACTCAGGATTCAGTGTGTGTTAATTTTGGAAGGAAATTTTTTGTTACCACTGCAAATGTTTAATTTATAAAAGCTGTACTGTGGAAGAGGGAAAGGCGGATGGGTAAGGCTCACCCAGCAAAAATATCTGGTTCTCAAGTTTGTAGCAAGCTTTTGTTTTGATAAAGGAACAAAAACACATATTTTCAGGGTTTTTTTTTTCTTATAAAAACACCAGATGGACTATTTGTTTTGTTTTGCTTTTTTAAAAGAGGAGTCTAATACATTCCCATTGAAACTTGGAGGGTGGGGGAAAAGATTCACTCGGGAAATGAATTTTGGTTAATTTCTTTCATCAGGAATAATTAAGGCAAATATTCTGTCCAATGCAGTAGCTATTAGCCACATGTGCTGTTTAAATTTAAATTATTTAAAATCAAGTGAAATTAAAATTTCCATTCCTTAGTTGCACGTGCCACATTTCAAGTGCTCAATGGCCACGCTGGGGCTGCTGCATTCCACAGCACAGGCACAGAACACTTCCACTGTCACAGATGTTAGCTGGAGCCAGGCGCAGGCGCATGCCTGGAATCCAGTAATTGGAAAGCTGGAGGATTGTAGGTTCAAGGCCAGCCTCAGCAGCTTAGCAAGACCCTGTTTTTTGTTTTTGTTGTTTTGTTGTTGTTGTTGTTGTTGTTTTGCAGGTCTGGGAATGGAACCCAGGGACATTCGACCTCCGAGCTACATCCCCTGCCCTATTTTTTATTCTTTATTTTGAAACCAGGTCTCACTGAGTTGCAGAGGGCCTCACTAAGTAGCTGAGGCTCAGGAGTAAAATGCTTCTGGGTTCAATCCTCAGTAACACACACACACACACACACACACACACACACACACACACACACACTACAACATGGATCCTATCTAAAATTTCTACCCAAATTCAATATGCAAGAGAACATGTAGAAGGTTATTTGGAAACAGAAAGGTTTTCTAAAATAGAGAAGCACTTGACCCCCTGGTGATACAGAGGTGGTGAGATGACCATGGCAGAGGCAACTTTGGCTTTGTGTTGTGGCACTGGTGGTAGAGGTGGCAGTGATGTTTCTGTTGCTTTAGCAAAACAGAAGCCGGAGAGGAAGGGCAGCATGGCTGAGTCTGTCTCTTTGCACTCAGGATTATCCTGGGCAGGAGGACTGATCAGGGAAACAAAGAAAGTATTTCCCTATAACAATAACTTGCTTTCTCAAAGGCAGGCCAGCTCTATTTTCCCAGGAAGGTATAGAATGAGCACTCTATGTTTTGAAAGTTGGGGAGGAAAGAGGGCTGTCGAGGCCCTCCCCAACCTAAGAATGTCTGAGGATGAAAAGGGGACAGAGGTTGCCCACCCTGTGATGGGCTGATCCTCTGATCAGCTCAAGCATAGCACCTCTTGGCAGAATTTAGCTGTGTGGGTGCTAAGACAGTGTCTAAAACACTCAGGAATGGCCTCCTGGATCAAGGGAAGCTACCAGCAGATGTGGCCTCCTGGGAAAGCTTAGGAGACTGGTAGCCAGAGTTGGCTGAGGGTGACTCTAGATAGTGGCACATGCCACTATACCCAGCTATAAAATAGATTTCCTTTTACTTGAACCCTGAGAGTAGCTGAGCAGATGCTCCCTCTACCACGATGACATAAGCAGCTATGACTAAGAGCTCACTGTGAGCTTTTGTATTAAGAGACCTTATTTAGAAATATTCCAACTGGCAAAAGGCTCAAATAAGTGGTAATTTAGCACATGGGACCTGCCCACCTGCCAAGGAAAATTAATTCAGGAGTTAAAATAGCAAAGTTCAGTTTAAAACACTTTTGAGTAAATAAAAAATTTTAAGATATATTTAAATCCCAGTAAGTCATAATTTTATAAGGAATTTCAAACCCATAATATCTCAACATAAATAGCAATTTGTAAATATTAACTTTTTTGTTTGTCAAAGTCTAAATAAAGGTTTTAGTTCATGTAAGCAGATTTAATCTGCATCGCAAATTATTGGTTTCTGTACATGATTGTATACATAACAGACTTCAAATATGTGTTAAAAGTTACGGCAAAGTTGTTTCATTTGGAAGTGAGTTAACACACCTTTAGAATTGCAATGAGCGGGGACTTCCGGGAAGATGGCGACCGAGAAAAGCGGGGCTTAAGAGCCCCGCTAACAACTAATCTCCATTACCACAAAATCAGCGACTTTCATAGCCAGAAAACACCATCACCAGAGAAACAAAAAAATCACCAGGCTCCAGAGAGAAAGCAGACTGAGAACAGAGCTCAGAGCCACAGAGGAGATACACTGGCCTCACACCCGAGGCTGTGGCAGCAGTGCCATACTGTCGGCGGCAGCGGCGACTTCACCGGACGGCTACAGCAAGCCGAGGTGAGCCGCTGCAGAACAGCCAGGTGGGATTTCTCGCCGCAGGTAAAATCTAAAGCTCCCAGTGGCTGAGCTCAGCACACGCTGCAGGGATTCAGAGTGGAACTCAAAACCAAGAAGAAATACGCCAGCCTCACGGCCGAGGGCATAACAGCGGCACCATATTGCCACTGGCGGCAGCAGCAGAGAATTCACCGAATCCAGTACAGCTACATCTGCGTACTCAAGAACAGTGAGTCAAATTGTGGGCCACAGAGGAGAAATCCCAGTACTGTACTCCCTGGGACTTGACCCAGTGGGGGAGGGGCGGTGGCAGAGATATCACACCATAGGAGAACGTGCAACCTGGCACCCCACACAGTCTAAAGCAGCCTCTATTGACTCTCTGGGTCAGAGACTCTGTGATACAACCAAGTAAAGGAGTAGTGGGGTCTGAGACACTACTGACTCGAGATTCAGAACACCTTAAGTGAAGTCATAGTGACCCAAGGGAAGAACCCAGAGAAGGCACAAACTTCCGAAATCATGGGAAAGAGGAATAATACTGGAGCAATGAATGCCCACAACCCCACAACATCAGAACCCGATAAAACAGAAAATCAGAGATTTCTAGAAGATCAAATCAGGAAAATAACTGTAGAAATAATAGAGGTGCTTCGAAAAGAACTCAGAGAGAGCCAAAAAGAGATAAAGGATGCAATTAATGAAGTAAAGGCCTCAATTCAAAGCACAAACAACCGATTAGACCACATGGAGAACAGAATCTCGCTCTTAGAAGATGATCATTCCAAAAATGAACGCATAGTTTCTAATCTAGGAAAAAATGTCCGACAGCAGGAATCTGATATTGAAGAAATATGGGCCCATTTTAAGAGAGCTAACCTAAGAATAATTGGAATAGAGGAGGGAAAAGAAAGTGAAACCAAAGGGATCAACAATCTCTTCAAGGAAGTAATAGCAGAAAATTTTCCAAACATAGAGCAAGAGTTTGATACACAGGTCCAGGAAACTTATAGAACTCCCTTTAGACAGGATCGGAGAAGAGGATCCCCACGCCACATAATTGTCAAAATGACCAATGTGGAAGCCAAGCAGAGAATCTTAAAGGCAACAAAAACAAAGGGCCAAGTGACATTCAGAGGCAAACCAATTAGAATCACTCCAAACTTCCCAAACCAAATCATGAGAGCCAGAAGGGCTTGGAGTAACATATTCCAAACTCTGAAAGAAAACAACTTCCAGCCAAAAATTTCCTACCCAGCAAAACTTTCTATCAAATTAGATGGAGAAATAAGAAGCTTCCATGACAAACAGAAACTGAAGGAATTTATGTCTTCAAAACCAGCACTAGAGAAAATACTCAAAGAGATTAACTACAAAGAAGAAATAGGTAACACACTCCAGAACTAGAGAAACAAGAGTTTCCATCCAACAGACAACTAAGATTGGTTATCTGTGGAGATTCATTATTTATGTTAGTCTTTTACCTATCTCTAGATGGTATTGTTTGCCTTTATTGTTGTTAATTTTTAGGATTTCTAGTTGGAATATTAATATACCTTCAGATAAAGCAATTGGAAATATTTTATCCCATTCTATTAGTAACTGTTAACTCTGTTTACATTGTCTTTGGATATACAATATTTTTTTTATTTTTTAGGGAGTTTGTATACTCTTCCGTTGCCTGTGCCATTGAAATCATAACCAAGAAATCACTGCCAATTTCAATGTTGTGAGGTTTTGTGACCCAGATTTTCTCCTAAAAGTTTATAGTCTTAAGATTTATATTTAGGTCTTTTATCTATTTTGAGTTAATATTTGTATATGGGATTAGGTAAGGGTCCAACTTTATTCTTTTCCATGTAATTATTATTTTTAACAATATTTAGTTAAAAGATTATTATTTCTACCACCAAATGTTCGTGGAAACCTTGTCAAAAATAACTTGACAATATAGGGAAGAATTTAGCTCTAGGCTTTTATTTAACTCCAATGGTTTATATATCTGCCTTTAGAATAGTACTACACTGTTTCAATTATTGTAGCTTTATATGGTTTGAAATCAGAAAATATATATCTTCTAGCTTTGTTCTTTTTCAAGATCATTTTGGGTATCTAGAGTCCATATTCCATATTAGGATAGATTTTTTTTCTGAAAAATAAATATATAAATATATGATAGTTTCACCTAAAAAATAGGAAAAAAAATATTCTCTGGTAAGAAAGTAAAAAGAAATATTGAAATGTTATCTTTAAGTCATCAAAAGCTTGGTATCAGACAAATGAAACTGTTATGTGAGATTATCATCTTTAATTTTGGATAAATTGCTATAATACTAGATGTCAACCACTAAGCCAAGCATGGGAGGGAGGGATGAGGAGGGAATGGAGTGGGGATCGGGTGGGTGCTGACTGGGCAATGTGTGCATGTATGTCTACAAAAGTTTGTATCCCACTATGATGTATGAATACAGTGCACCAATAAAAAATTTAAAAAAATAGTTTGCCTCAAAAAAAAAAAGAATTGCAATGAGCATTTTTTTCTTGACTCAGATTTTGTAAAATGATATGTTAATTTAACATCTTTCCATTATTGTCATAAAATAACTTTTTCAATGATAATGATCCAAAATATTTGAATCATTTGCGTTTACATGCATTTCTTAGAAATAAAATTATAAAAACAATTATAAAATGATGTTCATTTCTACCTATGGGTTAACAGTTCCACAAATTTACAAATGAATCAGATGTGTATTAATATATAAATGGCCCTATGCTTTTTCATTCTTCCACTGTAATGTATTCCAAGTTTTAAGCCTATCTTATATAGGTTGCTACTATTATTTACCTACCTAGTGCCATATCAAAATTTTTAATCAGTAAGGCTTGGCGGCAGACACTCGTAATCCCAGTACTTGGGAGGCTGAGACAGAAGGATCATCGGTTCGAAGCCAGCCTCAACAACTCAGTGAGGCCCTCAGCAACTTAGTGACATACTGTTTCCAAATAAAAAGTAAAATAGAGGATGGGGGATGTAGCTCAGAGGCAGAATGACCCTGTGTTAAATCCCTAGTAGTGCTCACGCACACACACACACACACACACACACACACACGCACGCACATGCACATACACTTATAATAAAACCAACTCAGAATGTTGTTTTAGTAGTTAAGAACAATATCTTAGCTCAGTGCTGTAGTAGACACCTGTAATCCTAGTACTTAGAAGGCTGAGAAAGGAGGATCCTAGATTCAAAGCCAGCCTCAGCAATTTAGTGAGCTCCTCAGCAACATGGCAAGATCTTGTTTCAAAATAAAAAACAGAAAGGGCTGGGATGTAGCTTAGAAGGAAAATGGCTGCAGGTCCAATCCCCAGTACCAACAAACAAATGAGCAAACACAATATCTTAAATAAAACTATGCTAAATTGGGTGTGGTGGTCTGCACTTGTAATCTCAGTACTTGGGAAACTGGAGGATTTCAGAATCACAGCCAGCCTCAGCAATTTAGTGAGGCCCTCCACAACTTAATGAGACCCCCCCTTTTTTTAGTGCTGGTAATTGAACCCAGGGCCATTTTACCTTGCAGCTATATCTCCGGCCTTATTTGTTTGTTTGTTTGTTTGTTTATTTATTTATTTATTTGTTTATTTTGGTGGTACTGGGGTTCCTGGAAGCCCTTCTACCTCCGGGCTACACTCCCAGACCTATTTTTACATTTTTATTTGGAAACAGGGTCTCCTAAGCCAGTGCGCCGGGCTGGCTTAGAACCTGCGCGATCCTCCTGTCTCTGCCTCCCAAGCGCGGGGATTACAAGCGTGCGCCACCACGCCCGGCTCCAGCCTTATTTTTAATTCTTTATTTTGGAACAAGATCTCACTAAGTTTTGTAGTTCCTCACTAAGTAGTTGGGGCTGGCCACAAACCTGTGATCCTCCTGTCTCAGCCTCCCAAGTACTGGGATTACAAGAATGCACCACCACACCCAGCTTGAGACCCTATTTCAAAATAAAAAATAAAATAAGGCTGGGAGGGTAACTCAGAGGCAAAATGCCCCAAGATTCTTTTTTTTTTTTTTTTTTGCGTGTCTGGGGATGGAACCCAGACCTCCCAGCCACACCCCCTGCCCTATTTTTTATTCTTTATTTTGAAACAGGGTCTCACTAAGTTGCAGAGGACCTCACTAAGTAGTAGCTGAGGCTGACTGCGAACCTCAATCCTCCAGTCTCAGCCTCCCAAATGCTGGGAATACAAGCGTGCACCACCACTCTCGTCTTGCCCCAGATTCAATTTCTAGTACGAAATAAATAAATAAAAGCTATGCTAGTAAAAAAGACAAAAGGTTTTTTAACTTTAAGTAATACTGTTGATATGAATGACCACTTATCTTCTGGTCTAAACTGTAGGATGTTTATGACAGTATGAATGCAAGCAGTTGACTTTAATCTGGCAAGATTTTCCTTACATATGAGTTTAGGACTTGAGCCAGCAACCAAAACGGATTGAAATTTAAGCAATTACATCATTTAATGAAGTCGTCTTTTTGGCTAGGATATAGGTACCTCTTCCAACATTTATTCAGAGTACATTTGAATCATTCTAGCTATGTGACCTTGGGAGAATTGCTTAATCTCCCTAAAGCTCTATTTCTTCATTTGTAGAGTGAGTAAATTGTAACATCTACTCTGTACACTTATTAGACAAGTTAGCATATGGAAAGAATTTAGATTTCTTGGCACATGGTAAAGTCTATGTAAGTATACAGCTATTATTATTACTATTGCTATTATTATTATACTGAGAGAGGGGAGCTAGAATGATTTCACCTTTATTCAGAACCTAGGAGACATTCTAGCTAATAATTTCCATTTAGACATTTTTTTTCTTTTTCTGTACTGGGGATTGAACCCATGGTCTCTCACTTGCTAGGCAAGCACTCAGCTACTGAACTATATCATCATCCCTTTAAAAAATTTTTTTTGGGGATAGAATCTCACTAAATTGCCAAGGCTAGCCTTGAACTTGCTACCTTTTTCCTCAGCCTGCCGAATAACTACAATTACAGGCATGCACCACTCTGCCTGTCCTCCACTTTGAATTTTTAAAGACATATTTTGTGTGCTTAAGCTTTTTCAAATAACTATTTTAAATAAAATATAAATTGCTTCTGAAAAAAACTTCTTTTTGGAAGAAAAATGTTTTACAAATGAATGATTTATCTTTGGAGAATAAAGGTAAAGATAAAATTGAAGGGACATACACTGAAAACTCTTGATGGAGTTCAGGAAGGCTGGGATGGCTAGAATTTGTGAGAGAGGATATAAGAGAAAAATGAACTTCTTGGTGTAAGCTCCAGAAATCTTCAGAGTGGGCTCTTTCAGTCTCTGGATGAATATGAATCTTCATATGCAGAGGCCAAGACTCAGCAAAGCCAGATAGACACTTCTAAGAAACGTAAGCTGAAAATTCTAGCGCGCCTGCAAGATCATGACATTCAAGGTCTGCATTTGACCCAGACCAGCGTGACCTCATGGGACACCTGGGACATTCAGGAAAAGCCCTGCTTTAAGGCCAGGGCTGAACTATAAAAGTATAGGGCCCTCTACACATAGGTCCCAAAACTTAAAAACAAGCCTTCAAGACTGAGTGGGATGGGGCACATTCCTCATCCCAGCCACTTGGGAGGCTGAGACGGGAGGATCCCAAATTCTAGGCTAGCCTTGACAATTTAGTGAGATGCTGTCTCAAAATAAAAGCCAGGTACAGTGGCAGAGACAGGAGTACCGTAGATAGGTACAAGACCAATATCGGCAACTTAGTGAGACTGTCAGCAAGTTAGTAAAACCCTATTTCCAAATAAAAAATAAAATGAGCTGGGGATATAGATCATAGGTAGAATGCCCCTGAGTTCAATCCCCAGTACCTGCCTCCACCACACACCAAATAGATGAGTAGTTGCATGGGGTGAGAGAGAGGGTGGAGGGAAGAATGGTGGATGGCTATAGACAGGCACAAGATTCCTTCTTGGAGTACTAGAAATGTTCTAAAAGCAAATCGAAGTAATGGTTGCACATCTCTGAAAACCTACCAAAATTATAAGATTAAATCTTACACTTAAGTGAGTGAGTTCTATGAAGTTTTGAAAAGTTTTATGGAATTTATAAAGCTATTTTTAAAAAGAAATAAAGCATACATTGCCTAAAGAAAAATATGAAGTATTCTAACATGTGTGTCATCTCAGAGAAGAGGGATGGGTCCAAAATATTTTTTGAAAGATAATAGCTGAAAATTTTCAAGATTTAATTAAAAATATTAACCTAGAGATCTGAAAACATACTCCAAGCAGGAAAATCAATACAAAGGTATATTGTAATCAAATTGTTAAAAATTATTATAAAGAAAAAAATCTTAAAATCAGCTGGTGGAAAGAAGGTAGATTATGTACAGAGGTATAGAGTCAAAAGTAATCACTGACTTATTATAAGAAATTGAGACAGGTACCATCATGGGGAGAGAGGGCAAATGCATTCCTTGGTCTTAGCTCCTTTGAGTCACTAGTGAGCGACTCAAAGCATGGTATGTGCTTTCTCCTGCTTGCCCACCTTAACCCATGGCTGTTAAGAGCTGAGTGTGGCACACATCTGTAGCCCTAGTATTTGGGAGACTGAGATGTGAGAATCCCAGGTTCAAGGCCAACCTCAGCAACTTGGTGAGACCTAGTTTCAAAGTCAAAAAATAAAAAGGGCTGGATTGTAGCTCAGAGGTAGAACGCCACTGAATTTGATCCTCAGTACAGAAGAAATAAAAGACAAAAGAAAAAAATTATATAACTATTTCTCCCTATGCCCTCACTTAACTAAATCTCAAAGTTTTTAAGGCCTCAAAAACCCAGGTTTATCATCAGGGTCAGGGTGGAAAAAACAACAGGTGCTAATTAAATTCCAAAACTCTTGAGTGGACCAGACTTCCTCAAAGTCAAGTGTGAGCAAGATGAAATACTTCCTGAGAGTGGCCAGATGTTTGCAAAAATCCAGTTGTTTCTACAGAAAAGCAATTCTAGGAAAGAATGTCTGGGACCCCAACCAAGAAAAGTAGATACAGAGAACCTCTAGGACCCTAGCTGAGAAAGGAAACTCAAAGAAAGAGCTAACCCTTTAGTCTACCCACCAGCAATCCCCTCCCTCTGGGAGCTTTTATTCCTTCCAAGTTCATCATGACCTTGGGGAAAAACAATGTGAAACTGACCATGTGCAGGGCCTGGTCCAGGCAACTCCCAGGTAGTGGCCAGAAGACACCTGCTGGACATCAAGCCAGCCTAGGCCCCAGGGGTGACCTGCTTTGGTAGATCTCATGGACTTTGGGAGAAAGCAGTTTGCAATTGATGACATATGGCTTGGGCAACTCCCAGGTAGTGTCCAGAAGGCAGCTTCCTGATACAGAGTTCCCATTGCCCACAAGGGTGTTCTGCCTCTTTTCCACTCCCCATTCTTTTGACAATAAACTCCCTACTCCCCTTCCCATTAGCTGCAAGTGTCATTCTCTCTACTTTGCAGATACAAACCCTGGTAAAGAAATACACCTGTTTCAATAGCCTTCACATGACTTTCTAAGGACAAAAAACATAAAGAATAAAACAGATGCAGAGTTACCAAAACAGCAAATTTCCAGTAACTTGTTACTTGCCATGATTTGTGTTCTCTTAACATCTGCGGCGGCTCATTATTATCACAAGATGGGGATGTTTATGCAGGATGCAGCATCCATAGGAAAGATGTACTATTGGCACCAGCATGACAAGCTCTCCCTCAAGGTTACAGTGCTCCACCAGAAAAAGAAATACACAACTTTGAAATGTACCTACAGCCAGTTAAGATCACCAAACTGTAGCCCACCATGTCATCTATCCTGCTCTCTCCTTTGTCCTGGAAGCCAGCCTGACACTCTCTTGGTCAGAGCTTCGTCTTCCTTTTGCTCCAGCAAGAAGTCCTAGTATAGGGCCTTCTGAAAATTAGGAGAGTGATCAGTATAGTAGTGGAAGGGGATAGAGTAGGAAGGAGGAAAGGAAAAGGGAAGGAAACGCCAGTGCAATGTTAGGTGCGTATAGGAATATATCATATGCATCTCATTATCATGTGCAATTACAATACACCAATAAAATTGTTTTTTATTTTTTGTTTCAAGAAAGTCCCATAAAGAATCTTGTTCCTGGTACAGTTGTGCTTCTATTCAATTTCTTCAGTGCAGAGTGCAAGAACCATCAAGTTGGAATCAAAATGATACAAGTTGCCGGGCTGGTGGCGCACGCTTGTAATCCCCACGCTTGGGAGGCAGAGACAGGAGGATTGGGCTGGTTCGAAGCCAGCTGTGCTGGCTTAAGAGACCCTGTTTCCAAACAAAAATATAAAATAGGTCTGGGAGTGTAGCCTGGAGGTAGAAGGGTTTCCAGGAACCACAGTACCACCAAAAAAATAAAAATATATTAAAAAAATAAAATAGGACTGGAGGTTTAGCTTAAAGATAGCACACCCCTGGGTTCAATCTAAAATACTACAAAAAGGGAAAAAAAACTTAACAGAAGATTTTTAGGTTGAAAGAAAATAATAAAGGTAAAATATATAAATAAATAATATAAAGATAAAGATAAATATATATAAAGAAATAAAGAATGCCATACCTGGCTCTGTGCTACAATATAAAATTCATGTTACCATTTTTAAATTGTTTAAGAGTCAATTTTCTGAACCCAAAAGATGTCAATTTGTAAGATATATCCGTTTTAGAAATTATATTAATAGAAAGAAAAGCATGGAGAGAGAAGTGGGAAATATGTTGTTGTAAGTTAGGTTCTTATATATAAAATTGTATAATCTTTCATGAAAACAGACTATGATAAGTTAAATCAGTAATTGTTAACCTTATATCAGTCACTAAAAAAAAAAAAAAGAAATATCTATAAACTAAAAGAGAAGTAGCTAGGCATGGTGGCGCACACTTGTAATCCAGCATTTGGGAGGTTGAGTCAGGGGGATAGAGGTTTGAGGACAGCCTCAGCTATTACTTAGTGAGGCCCTTTGCAACTCCTTCAAAATAAGGAATAAAAAATAGGGCTAGGGGTGTAGCTTAGAGGTAGAATGTCCCTGGGTTCCATCCCCAGTACCGCAAAAAAAAAAAAAGAGAGAAGTGATGTTATATATATTACTCTGAATGTATGAAAAATTTTATTTTTTTAATCAAAGAAATTAATTTTATATTATATAAATTATAGTTTAGTAAAGTTGTAATTCTAAAAATTGAAAAATACCTTGTCAAAAGGTATTTTTTGATATTTTTCCTTTCCAAAAATATGAAAGCTTAATCATAAGAAAGCTGGAATAATTATATTAATGCCAGACAAAGAGATCTTCAGTACAAGAAGTGTTGCCAAAAATATAGAGGCATTTTGCATAAAGCTTCAATTTCTCTAAAAGACATGCTAATACTAAATATGCATAACTCTAAAATATATAAAGCAAAATGACAGAACAGAAATAATAAATAGATTAGTTTAAATTATAATTGGTGATTTCACCTTTCTTCTCTCAGTAACTGATACAAAGAGAGAGAAAATGATTGATAAAAAACATGCCAAAAAGTTGGGCTTGGTGGCACACTCTTATAATCCTAGTACTTGGGAGGCTGAGATAGGAGGATCATGGGTTCTGTCCAGCCTCAGCAACTTAGTGAGATCCTGTTCCAAATTTAAAAATAAAATACAGCTGAGAGTGTAGCTCAGAGTAAAACACCCCTGGATTCAATCCTCATTGTCACAAAAAACAAAAACAAAAAAATGACCATGCTATACAATAAGTTGACCGAATTGGTATGTATAGAACACTCCACCTTATAAGGCAAATATACATTCTTTTGAAATGCACATTAAATATGTATCATGATAAATTATATACTAGGCTATAAAACATATTTTAAAGATTTTTTTCAATGCCAGGAATTGAACCCAGAGCCTCGGGCATGCTAGGCAAGCACTCTACTACGAAGCCTTGTTCCCAGCCTGATAAAACACATTTTAATAACTGTAAAAGCATTACAATTGAGTATGATGTTTTTTCGTTACAAGGGAATTAAATTAGGAGTTACTTACAAGTTAAAATCTCAAGAATTTCCCAAATATTTGGAAATAAAAATATATGGTGGGCCAGGTATGGTGGTGCATGCCTATATCCCCGATATTTGGGAGGCTGAGACAGGAGGATTTCAAATTTGAGGACAGCTTCAGCAAGCAGTGAGATGCCCATCAACTTAGTGAGACCCTGTTTCAATGAAATAAAATAGGGCTGGAGGTGTAGCTCAGAGGTCGAATGCCCCTGGGTTTAATCCCCAGTGAGACACACACACACACACACACACACACACACACACACACAATAATAGTGGAGACATTAGAGAAATGTGAATTAGGTCTGAAAATTAGATAATATATTAATTTTATTTATTTATTCTTATTTTTTATTTTTATTTATTTATTTATTTTTATTATTATTTTTATTTATTTATTTATTTTTTGGTGGTGCTGGGGTTCCTGGAAACCCTTCTACCTCAGGGCTACACTCCCGGACCTATTTTTATATTTTTATTTGGAAACAAGGTCTCTTAAGCCAGTGAGGCTGCCTTTGAACTTGCGTGATCCTCCTGTCTCCGCCTCCCAAGCGTGGGGATTACAAGCGTGCACCACCACGCCTGGCTATTCTTATTTTTTATATATTTTTACTTATTTTTAAAATTGGTGCACTATATCCTCACATCGTAATGTGGATCATGTTGACAATGGCGTATATTCATATAGTACTTGGTGCCCCCGCTTTCCCTTTCCCCCCTCCCAATACTGAGTGTCCAGGTTAACAATGTTATATTCACATCACATAGTTGTACATAGCTTTTCCATTACTGAGCCTCAGCCTTCTTCCTCCTCTACCCTTCCTTCCTGGATTCACTGGGGTTTCACCTCTTATCTGGAATCCCTCCGGTATCCCTAATACTCCCTAATTTGAGCATATCAGAGAAAACATATGTCCCTTCTCTTTCTGTGCTTGGCTGATCTCACTTAACATAATGTTCTCCAAATATTTCCATCTTCTTGTGAATGGCATGATTTTGTTCTTCTTTTTAGCTGAGTAAAATTCCATTGTGTTTATTTTCCATAATTTTGCTATCCATTCATCTGTTGATGGAGATCTAGATTGGTTTCATATTTTGGCTGTTACAAATTGTGCTGCTATGAACATAGGTATGCATATGTTGCTGTAGTTCTCTGATTTCAACCCCTTTGGAAAGATGCCCAGGAGTGGTAGAGCTGGATCAAATGGTGGATCCATTCCCAGTTTTCTCTCTCTTTTTTTTTTTTTTTTTTTTTGGTGGTACTGGGGGTGGAACCCAGGGGCTTTCTACCTCTGGGCTATACTCCCAGACCCATTTTTTAAAATATGTTTTATTGAAAACAGGGTCTCACTAAGTTGCTGAGAGCCTCACTAAGTAGCTGAGGCTGGCTTCGAACCTGCGTGATCCTCCTGTCTCAGCCTCCCAAGCGCGAGGATTACAAGTGTGCGCCACCACGCCGGGCCATTCCCAGTTTTCTAAGGAATCTCCACACTGATCTCCATATCGGCTGAACTAGTTTGCACTCCCACCAACAGTATAAAAGAGTTCCTATTTTGCCACATCCTAGTCAACATTTGTTGTTATTTGACTTCTTTGTGTTTGCCACTCTAATTAAAATTAGATGGAATCTCGGTGTAGTTTTGATTTGTATCTCCCTGGTTGCTAATGATGTTGAACAGTTTTTTCATGTATCTGTTGGCTATTTGAATATTTTCTTTTGTGAAGTGTCTATTCAATTCAGTTGCCCATTTTTTAATTGGGTTTATTTGTTTTGCTAGTATAGAGTCTTTTGAGCTCTTTGTATATTCTGGATATTAGCCCTCTATCAGAGGGTAGCTGGTAAAGATCTTCCATTATGTAGGCTTTCTCTTTAGAGTCTTGATGATTTCCTTTGATGAGCAGAAACTTTTTTAGTTTGATGCCATCCCACTTGTTTATTGTTTTATTTTCCTTTAGAGGTCTTGTTGAGGAAATTACTACCTATGCCTATATTTTGGAGTATTGAGCCTATGCTCTCCTCTAAAAACTTCACAGTCTCTGGTCTGATTTCCAGGTCTTTGATCCATCTCAAGTTGATTCCTGTTCACAGCAAGAGTAAGAATTTAGTTCCACTTCTCTACAAATGGATAGCCAGTTCTCCCAGCACCATTTGTTGAAAAGGTTGTCTTTTCTCCAGTGTATGAATTTGACCCCTTTGTCAAAGATCAATTGACTATAAGTGTGTGGGTTTGTTTCTGTATTTTATATTTAGTTCCATTGATCTGTGTGCCTGTTTTTGTGCCAATATCATGCTTTTTAAACTACTATTGCTCTGAAGTATAATTTAAAGTCAGGGTTGTGATGCCTCCTGAATGGTTCTTATTGCCGAGAATTGCTTTGGCTATTCTAAGTCTTTGGTTTCTCCATATGAAATTCATGACTGATTTTTCTAGGTCTATAAAGAATGTTGTTGATATTTTGATAGGAATTGCATTAAATCTATAAATCATCTTTGGCAGAATGGACATTTTGATTATATTAATTTTGCCTATCAATGAGCAGGGGAGATCTTTCCATCTTCTAAGGTCTACTTCAATTTCTTTCTTTAATGTTATATCATTTTCATTGAGGTCTTTTATGTCTTTGTGTAGGTTTATCCCTAAGTACTTTGTTGGTTTTGAGGTTATTGTGAATGGAATTGTTTTCTTTATTTCTTTCTTCATGGTTTCATTATTGGCATATAGAAAAGCTACTGATTTTTTAGGTTGGTTTTGTATCCCACCACTTTGCTAAATTGGTCAATTAGCTCCATAATAGCAGGGACATTAGAGAAATGTGAATAAGGTCTGTAACTCAGATAATATATCGATTTTAGTTTCTTAATTTAGTAGAATAGTGTCTCATCCATTATCCTCACTGCTGTGACCAAAGCAACTGATGAGAGAAAGGAAGAGTTATTTGTTCACAGTTTTGAAAATTTCAGGGTTCAGTCCATGTCAGGCTGGGTCTGTGGAGCTCAGGGCATGGTGGCAGAAAACAGAGAGAGGAAGAGAACAAGACTTTACTTTGCACTCACATCATGAAGGCCATAAGCAAGGGAGAGAGAGGGAGAGAGAGAGAGAGAGAGAGAGAGAGAGAGAGAGAGAGAGAGAGAGAGAGAGAGAGAGGAGACTCGGGAAGAGGAGGGACTATACATAATCCCACAGCCCCAGAGAGACCCCTCCTCAGAAACCATCCCACCTCCAACAAAGCTGCCTTCTTTAGGTGAGATCTTGGGAAACATTTTAGATACAAACCATTACACATGTTGTATAAAAGAGTGTCCCTGTTTAAGCAAATACATAATTCAACAACAGAAGTTGCCATATTGACAGAAAAAATTATGTTTTTTTCAAAATATTCAGGAAAGATATTTAATAAAACTCCACACCTGTTTATGATAAAAATAAGACAAAAATAATACTACAATAACAAAACCCACAAACTCTTTGCAAACCAGAAATAAAAAACATATCCCATATGGTAAAAGGTATTTATAAAAACCCTATAGCTAACATTATATTTAAGGGTAACATATCAAAAACTTTTCCTATGGGATCAAGAACAAGGCAAAAATAGCCACCTCACAAATTCTACTCAACACTGTACTAGAAGCAAGAGGAAAATAAAGAACAGATTAAAAGGAAGTAGTAGGATTGTCTTTATTGCAGACAACATGATTTTGCATATAAAAATTCCAAATGAAATGGTATACCTAAATCTAAACATGCCAACAATTATATTAAGTTAAAATAAACACACCAACTAAAAGGCCAAAATTGTTGAATGATGTGTGCATGTATGTCTCCACCATCCCATTAAGATGTATGACTACAATGCACCAATAAAAAAATTTTTTTAAATGTTTAAAGGCCAAAATTGGCAGAATGGATTTTAAAAACATACCAACTATGTTCTGTCTACAAGCTCCCTACTTTAAGTATAATGATATAGGTAGACTAAAATAAAAGGGTAGAAAAAGATGTCATCCAGAGCCGGGTGTGGTGGCACACACTTGTAATCCCAGCATTTGGAAGGTTGAGACAGGAGGATTGTGATTCATGGACAGCCTCAGTTACTTAGTGAGGTCCTTTACAACCCAGTAAAACCCTGCTTCAAAATAAAGATTAAAAAAATAGAGCTGGGGTGTAGCTCAGAGGTAGAATGCCACTGGATTCCATCCCCAGTACTGCAAAAAGAAAGAGAAAGAAAGAAAGAAAGAAAGAAGGAAAGAAAGAAAGAAAGAAAGAAAGAAAGAAAGCAACTTTTCCTGTGTCTTTTAAGTTATTTGACTGTTCTTACCATTCCACTTTATTCAGTTTTTTATTATATTTCTTTGTATAGTGTTTTGTACTAGAGAAAGGTACTACAGTATATAATATTGTATCAATCTTCAAAGTGCACTTAAAATTAATATTTTACCACTTCAAGTAGATTTTAGAAACCTTACTAACATATATGTCCCTTACCTTCTCCTCTTATGTTGTGGTTGTTATATTTTTCATATGAACATAAATTAAAAATTCCATCAATGTTATAATTTTGCCTTAAATAATTATACATTTTTAAAAGAATGAGAATAGACTTATAATTTACTCAGAAAAGAACTTATGGACTCTGCCAATAGACTTCTAGAACTACTTAGTAAACAAAATAAGCTTAGATGCAAGACAAATATCAGTATGTAAAAATCAACTGATTCTATATACTAGCAACAAACTTTGAGATTTGAAATTCTTAAAAATACCACTTAGACTTTGAGCCTATTACATTGTGGCTTTAGATTTCCCACCAGATGTAGTTGTAACTGCCCTAAATTACTGTGCATGAGGAGGGGTGGGATTTCTGGACAGAAACTCAGGATGCAGCTGACTTGCCCACTTTTTCTTTCACTCCAGAACCAGTCAGCTTTGTGACCCTCCTGATGAACTCACCCAATAAAACCCATGATGCTCACCTTATCTGTTTCCTCCAAATAAAATCTTCCTTTTTGGTAGACAAGACCTGGGGGAGACTCACAGCCCTATAACATAAGTGGTGCTGTGACTCAGATAGGTACAAAATAAGATAGATGCTGGCTCTCCTAAAGTCAGGAGACCATGCCCCCAGCCCTTTCCCCCAGCCGGTCTTCTGCCTCTTTTTAAACTCCCTGTTGCTATTTTGGGTTCCATGAGCAGGCTGTCCTGCACCTGGCTCTCTGGTTCTCTTCCTGAAAACACAGTCCTCTCAGCGGCTACCACTGCATGACTCTCCCCCTCCACACTTAAATGCTCTGTTTGCCAAGCCAAAAGCAATACTTTGTATGTGTGCACAGTTCTCAGACCAGCACCTCCCTGAACACCTCATGCCCAGAGCCTATTGGCTACTAAAAACCAGGCTTTATGTGGCAACACAAGTGTGTTTCATATGAACACGCCATCCTGGCTGAATGCTGTTTTGATCAACTCCACTGAGCATAGTCTGGTGCCATTTTAGCATTCCAGGCAAGCTATCTTAATGGAAGAAGCACTTCCTCCCCATCCCAACATTTTGACTCAGTATTCACAAGAACAGTGCCATTTTAAATCGCTCCAGTTTGCATAGTCTTTAAATACAATGCTTCTTCTCCCTAGATTACAAGCCAATAAGTTCGTGGTTTGTGGAGTGTCTTTGACCCAAAAAAAAGTGATTTAAGATACTTTTTTTTGTCTATTTCTTGATTTTGGGAATAACCTATGACTGTTAAAATTAAATTGGGTAGACTTCCGGGAAGATGGCGACCGAGAAAAGCGGGGCTTAAGAGTCCCGCTAACAACCAATCTCCATTACCACAAAAAGAGCGCCTTTCATAGCCAGAAAACACCATCACCAGAAAAACAAAAAAACCACCAGGCTCCAGAGAGAAAGCGGACTGAGAACAGAGCTCAGGGCCACAGAGGAGACACACGCGCCCGAGGACACGGCAGCAGCGCCATACTGCCGGCGGCAGCAGCGAACTCAACGGACAGCTACAGCAAGCCGAGGTGAGCCGATGCGGAACAGCCAGGCGGGATCTTTCGGCGCAGACAGCATTTAAAGCTCCCAGTGGCTGAGCTCAGCACACGCTGCAGGGATTCAGAGTGGAAATCAAAACCAGAGAAGAAAAAATACGCCAGCCTCATGGCCGAGGGCGTGGCAGAGGCGCCATATTGCCACCGGCGGCGGCAGCAGCAGTGAATTCACCGAGTCCAGTACAGCTACATCTACGTACTCAAGAACAGTGAGTCAAATCGCGGGCCACAGAGGAGAAATCCCAATATTGTGCCTCCTGGGACTTGACCCAGTGAGGGAGTGATAGTGGCAGAGATATCACACCATAGGAGAGCGTGCAACCTGGCACCCCCCATAGTTTAAAGCAGCCTCTATCGACTCCCTGGGTCGGAGACTCTGTGATACAACCCAGTAAAGTAGTAGTGGGGTCTGAGATAATACAGACTCGAGATCCAGAGCACCTTAAGTGAAGCCATAGTGACCCAAGGGAAGAACCCAGAGAAGGCACAAACTTCCGAAATCATGGGAAAGAGGAATAACA
This sequence comes from Muscardinus avellanarius, assembly GCF_963383645.1. Taxonomy (NCBI): domain Eukaryota; kingdom Metazoa; phylum Chordata; class Mammalia; order Rodentia; family Gliridae; genus Muscardinus; species Muscardinus avellanarius. The sequence continues at coordinate 67,445,599 of NC_137787.1, forward strand.
CTGGAGCAATGAATGCCCACAACCCCACAACATCAGAACCCGATAAAACAGAAAATCAGAGATTTCTAGAAGATCAAATCAGGAAAATAACTGTAGAAATAATAGAGGTGCTTCGAAAAGAACTCAGAGAGAGCCAAAAAGAGATAAAGGATGCAATTAATGAAGTAAAGGCCTCAATTCAAAGCACAAACAACCGATTAGACCACATGGAGAACAGAATCTCGCTCTTAGAAGATGAGCAATCCAAAAATGAATGCATAGTTTCTAATCTAGAAAAAGATATCCAACAGCAGGAATCTGACATTGAAGAAATATGGGCCCATCTTAAGAGAGCTAACCTAAGAATAATTGGAATAGAGGAGGGAAAAGAAGGTGAAACCAAAGAGATCAACAATCTCTTCAAGGAAGTAATAGCAGGAAATTTTCCAAATATAGAGCAAGAGGTTGATACACAGATCCAGGAAACTTATAGAACTCCCTTTAGACAGGATCCGAGAAGAGGATCCCCACGCCATATAATTGTCAAAATGACCAATGTGGAAGCCAAGCAGAGAATCTTAAAGGCAACAAAAACAAAGGGCCAAGTGACATTCAGAGGCAAACCAATTAGAATCACTCCAGACTTCCCAAACCAAGTCATGAGAGCCAGAAGGGCTTGGAGTAACATATTCCAAACTCTGAAAGAAAACAACTTCCAGCCAAAAATTTCCTACCCAGCAAAACTTTCTATCAAATTAGATGGAGAAATAAGAAGCTTCCATGACAAACAGAAACTGAAGGAATTTATGTCTTCAAAACCAGCGCTAGAGAAAATACTCAAAGAGATTAACTACAAAGAAGAAATAGGTAACACTCACCAGAACCAGAGAAACAAGAGTTTCCATCCAACAGACAACTAAGATTGGTTATCTGTGGAGATTCATTATTTATGTTAGTCTTTTACCTATCTCTAGATGGTATTGTTTGCCTTTATTGTTGTTAATTTTTACGATTTCTAGTTGGAATATTAATATACCTTCAGATATAGCATTTGGAAATATTGTATCCAATTCTATTAGTAACTTTTAACTCTGTTTACATTGTCTTTGGATATACAATATTTTCTTTTATTTTTTAGGGAGTTTGTATATTCTTCTGTTGCCTGTGCCATTGAAATCATATCCAAGAAATCACTGCCAATTTCAATGTTGTGAGGTTTTATGACCCAGATTTTCTCCTAAAAGTTTATAGTCTTAAGATTTATATTTAGGTCTTTTATCTAGTTTGAGTTAATACTTGTATGTGGGATTAGGTAAGGGTCCAATTTTATTCTTTTCCATGTAATTATTATTTTTCAACAATATTTAGTTAAAAGATTATTATTTCCACCACCAAATCTTCGTGGAAACCTTGTCAAAAATAACTTGACAATATAGGGAAGAAGTTAGCTCTAGGCTTGTATTTAACTCCAATGGTCTATATATCTGCCTTTAGAACAGTACTACACTGTTTCAATTATTGTAGCTTTATATGGTTTGAAATCAGAAAATATATATCTGCTAGCTTTGTTCTTTTTCAAGATCGTTTTGGGTATCTAGAATTCATATTCCATATTAGGATAGATTTTTTTTCTGAAAAATAAATATATAAATATATGATAGTTTCACCTAAAAAAAACAGAAAAAAATATGCTCTGGTAAGAAAGAAAGCAAAAAGAAATATTGAAATGTTATCTTTAAATCATCAAACGCTTGGTATCAGACAAATGAAACTGTTATGTGAGATTATCATTTTTAATTTTGAATAAATTGCTATAATACTAGATGTCAACCACTAAGCCAAGCATGGGAAGGAGGGATGGGGAGAGAATGGGGTGGGGATCGGGTGGGGGCTGACTGGGCGATGTGTGCATGTATGTCTACAAAAGTTTGTATCCCACTATGATGTATGAATACAGTGCACCAATAAAATAAAATTTAAAAAAAAATTAAATTGGGTAAATGTAAAATACAATGAGTTCTTTAAACTGCCCTTTGATTCTTGAAATGTAAGATAATATAGACATCAGGATAGCTTTGCTTGGGGGTCTTTACCAAAGGCAACATAAGCTGCCAAAAATTGGGTTTCTAGTCAATGTACCATATTATATACAAGATTATGTACTGTTTTGATGGGGAAACTCAAAAATCATAAAATATGGTGCTTTTGTTGGGAAAACATAATTCTATCTAAGTTAAACATAGACTTAAGAGAAAATTAAAGCACAGCCACCAGATCAGGAACTGTAGTTCTGGCTCCTGGGAAAACAAGCCAGTAGGTGTGTGTGGGCCATCATGTGTGTGCAATATATCCCAAGCAGGATTTTTAGGTTCAGTCTTTCTTTGCAGGCTTATTGTTAAGGGCCTGCCCACAGTGCTACTTGGTGAGCTATATGTAGCTATGCGGCACCACCTGTGTGGCTCCTTCCACAAGAGCAGCTCCCCAGACACCATCTTTAGCTCACACTATGCTGCAATCTTGGCATTCTAGGCCCTCACGCAGACATGGTTGGCTTGGACCCACCATCTTGCCTTTCCCAACTCCCCCAAAATTCTCCTTGCCTTTTTGAGCTCATGATATTTTTTTTTAATAAACCCACCTGGTTTTGCATGCTTATTTAAGTCTGACTTTTTTTTTTTTTTTTTAATCTAACTAGAGGATTTTTGGCCTTCCTTGTTTTTTTTTTTTTTTTTTTTGTTGTTGTTGTTGTTTTTAATCTCCTGCTGTCTTTACTGAGCAGGATCAGGGTTCAAGTGTTACCTCTCATTTTCATCTTGGATTCAAAGAACAAAGTTCATTAGGGGGGGGTCAAAAAGTGAATAGAAATGGGGGTGGTTGGCGTGAATCTGTATGCTATGGAAGACAAAGTGTCCACCGGAATAGCTGATTCGGAGTCACCCAGAGATGATAGACTGCCCCAAACATACCCAATTGTGTGGGTTTCTAGAAGCTCTAACTATAGCAGGTACTCTCTGTAGTAAGCATCTGTAACTCTTTATTCTCCTACCTGCAGGAGCCCAAACAGTAAGTGAACGCTATAAAGGTTTTATTTTTTATTTATCTTTATGTTCACTTGCATATATATTACTTGTTATGTTGTATATGTACTTGTGTCTATGTAGTGTTTACATGGTACCAATTTGACTTATAGATGAAAAAGCACTTACAAATGAAGGAATCATAAATCCAAATGACTTTCAGATTATGTATCTTAGATCCTTGACAAATAAGTGGCCTTTTATTTGATAAAGATCAAAATGTCCTTAATATTATTAATAAATACATTTTTTCCTAGGTGGCTAGCTAATCAAGGTTATGTTTGGCTCTGTAAGATACTTTAAACTATAGTGTCCAGTCCTTTTGAGGCATTTCCTTAAAAGGAAAAAAATGCTTACATGTTAACATTGTTCATTTGTTATACTGTTTTTCAGAGGTAATCTACAAATAACTGTTTAAATTAGGTAAATTCAATTAAGAAATGCTTCCTGGTAAATAAAAAATTTAACACATTTGTGCCTCCTTCCACACCACAGGGCAAGAACTTGAGAAAACTAGGCAGGTAAGTTTTTGGTATCTGGCAAGGCCAGCTGGTACACTAGATCCCTGATTTGGGGGCTCCAAAGGGATGCCCTGAAAGCCTTGGGTAGAAAAGGTTTATATACTTGAGAGAAGAAAGGGATGCCTTCTCTTTCAGGTCTCTCTGTCTTCTCAGGATATAGTACCTCTGGATTCTCTGGGATGTATTCTGGGAAAGGGGAAAAGGTTCATGTTCTTTTTTAATGCAAATTTGCCATATTAACACTTGGATAATCAAGATGCATGGCCTTTAAATGAGAGCCTTGATTTTAACTCCATACTCTAGCTAGCTCTTCCTTGCATGACCAGAAAGGTCATGCTGGATCAGGGCAGGTATGACTGTTTTCTCCTCGACACAGGTGCCTCCTATTATATCCTGACCTCTTATTCTGGGAGACTTACTCCCAATTCCTGTCAGGGAATGAGAGTTGATGGGACCTCCATGACCAAGTGCCTTCCACCTCCCCTTTGATGCCTTTGGGAAGGATATTTATTCAACCATTTTTTTTTCCTGGTTATGGCTGAATGTCCAGACCCTTTACAAGGAAGGGATTTGCTTATGGAAATGGGCCACATCTGGCTCTCTATATTCCTTGAGAAAACTTCTCCTTTGTCCTAGCTTTAATTGCTGACATATGTCAGGACCAAACTTCAAAGGATCAAAAAGAACTCCCCATAGGTTCCTGAGTCTAGAACCTAAAGATCTCTAGGCATACAAAAACTACTTATCCTGTGAAAGTCAGGCTCAAGGATCCTACAAATTACCCCTGCTGTAAATAGTACTCTCTAAAGGCAAAGGCCTTAGCTGGCCTTCAGCTACTGATATCAAAGTACCTTGAACATGAACTCCTACTGCCCTATAACTCCCTGTGTAACACTTTGATCTTGGTAGTTAAAGAAGGAAGTAGAAAATACAGGCTAGTTCAATTAATGATGCAGTGATCCCCATATACCCAGTAGTATCAAATCAATGCTTTTTTAATACTAGAGTTCAAAGATGTCTTTTTCTGCATTCCCTTAGCCCCAACATCACAATATTTGTTTGTTTTTGAAAGGACAAAAAATATAACAATTGACCTGGAGAGTCTTACTCCAGGGATTTCAGGACATACCCTATTTGTTTGGACAAGCCTTAGCCAGAGATTTAAATCCCTGGGTAAAGGCTTACTTCTACAGAATGTATATGACCTCCTCATCTTCTCCTCAACCTGAGAATTATCAGAAAAGCACATCATACAAACCTTAAATGTTTTGGCCAACTGGAAATATAAAACCTCAAAATCAAAGGCCTACCTCATACAATAAAAGGTCACTCATCTGATAATTATAATAACACCTAGAAAGAGGGTCTTATCTCCAGATAGAATACAAGCCATTCAACAGTTGTGCACACCAGTAACACTCTGACAGCTCTGAGACCTTTTTGAGCTTATGGGCTATTGTCAACTATAAATATTAGAATATGGGGAAATAGCTAAACCTTTGTATGAACTCCTTAAGGAAGGAGAGAAATAAGACTCTGAATGTGGGAAAAAGAACAAGAATAGGCCTTTATTATTCAAAAAAATCACTCCAAGCCTCAACCCTTGGCCTGCCTCAAATGGATAAGCCCTTCTGACTATAAATGGAAGAGCAAAAAGGAACTGTCCTAGGAATATTGACTCAAAGCCTTGGACCAACAAAATGCTCTATAGGGTGCTTATTCAGAGGACTAGATTATTTGGCTTGGGGATGGCCTCATTCCCTATAAGCCATAGTTTCAACAGCACTCCCACTATAAGAGGACTTTAAGATAACACTAGGAAGGTCCCTTGAGGTGCATACCCCTTCTCAGGTGGCTTCTATTTTGGAACTTAAAAGGAACTTATTGGCTAACCAATGGCAGATTACTAAAATGTCAAACCCTATTACTAGAGAACCCAGATGTAACCTTGTACAGGTACACCTCTTTAAAACCAGCCAGGCTGCTCCCTCTTCCAGAGAAGAACTCCACACTCTCTCAACACTCATGTGTGGAAGCTTTAAGCCTCTCTCATGCCAATAGAGAGGACCTCAGGGATCAGCTTAGACAAATGTGATGTTGTTTGGCTTGCCAATGGCAGTTCTATTGTGGAATGAGGAAGTCATAAAAGTTGACTTTGCAGTGGCATCTACTTCAGAAATTATTATACCAGGAATCTCAGTTTAACTGACAGAAATAATAGCTTTAACACAAGCCCTCAAATTAAGCAAAAATAAGTGGGTAACCATTTTCATAGTCTCTCGGTATTTCTTTTTGGTGCTTTAAATTCATGCCACTGTCTGGAGTGAAAGAGATATTTAGCCTCCTGAAATGGCCCAATCATGACCCTCAAATACTGGATGTCTCAAGGCGGTAAAATTTCCCCAAGAAACTGCAGTACTTCACTACAAAGGGCATCAAAAAGGAACCAGTGTGGCCATACACAGTTCCAGGCTGCTGGCAAGGCAGCCAATCAGGCAGGCCAATTGGTCAACATGGAGCTGGCTCTAATTGTCTCTATACCCCTGACACATATCACCCTACCTACAACCCTGAGAAATTATATTGGGTCAAGGAACAGGGATATGTCCAAGAGGCAGATAGATGGCTTTGATTAGGTGTCATTATTCATCTCCCACAAGCAATACAGTGGAAGTTCTAAAGGGCCTGCATGACTCCTGTAACTTTGGAAGAGATCACCTCTCTCTCCTTAGCAAAAGGTTACTTACCAGGAAGGGACTATAGAAGACTTTGGAGAGAGTTGTTCAGGCTGTGAGACCTGTGCCATTAATAATTCCCAAGGATGGAGGTCACCTCCTTTGATAGGGTATGATTGGCAGGTAGATTTCACCCAACTACTTCCTAGTCAGGGATTCAGATATTTGTTGGTATTTGTAGATACTTTCACAAGGTGCGTTGAAGTATTTCCTACAAGGACAGAGAAAGCTGCTGAAGTGTCTGCTGAAGAAGGCTCTTCTCCAAGAAATCATCATCCCCAGATTTGGATTTCCTAAGTCTCTTCCAAGTGACAATGGGCCATCTTTTATCTCTAATGTAACCTAGCAAGTAGCTAAAGCCTTGGGGATAAAATACTATCTACATTCCTCCTGGAAGCTTCCATCTTCAGACAGCAGAAAGAGAAAACCAGACTTTAAAACTATACATCAAAAAGCTTTGTTATAAGCCGGGCGTGGTGGCACACACTTGTAATCCCCGTGCTTGGGAGGTGGAGACAGGAGGATCACACAGGTTCGAAGCCAGCCGCACTGGCTTAAGAGACCCTGTTTCAAAAAAAAAAAAAAAAGTATAAAATAGGTCTGGGAGTATAGCCCGGAAGTAGAAGGGTTTCCAGAAACCCCAGTACCACCAAAAAAAAAAAAAAAAAAAAACTTTGTCCGAAAATGGTCTTACCATGGAAAAAGTACTTTATCTGGCAATCTTGATGATAAGGGTGTCACTAACAGCAACATTAAATCTTAGCCCTCCTGAGACTTTATAAGGTTGAGTTTTCTTCTGTTCAGAGCACCTCCTCAATGAAGAACAGGTTACACTTAGCTAGTATGTAATGGCCCTTGGTTAATACCAACTTACCATCTGAGAATTTGGACAAGTTCTACCCTCCCTTGGGAGTTTATCAACTAAATTTCTCTACAAACCTGGGTCCATGATGCTAATTAAAACCTCCCATGACTACCATCCAGGTCATTCACTGGCCCCAATTTGGAAAAGATCCTTCTCAGGTCTTGTGTCCACTCCTACAGCCATCAAGGTACCTAGAATTTGCCAGCTGGATCCACTACTCCAGAATCAAGCTATGGACCACACTAGATGAAGCTCTTCATTTCCCAAAAATTATTTGCAAATAACTATACCTGTACACCCATAGAAGATCCCTGGTTCCTTTTCAAAAGATAAATGAAGCCGGGCGTGGTGGCGCACGCTTGTAATCCCCGCGCTTGGGAGGCAGAGACAAGAGGATCGTGCCGGTTCGAAGTCAGCCACGCTGGTTTAAGAGACCCTGTTTCAAAAATATAAAAATTAGCCGGGCGTGGTGGCGCATGCTTGTAATCCCCGCACTTGGGAGGCAGAGACAGGAGGATCACGCAGGTTCGAAGCCAGCCGCACACTGGCTTAGGAGACCCTGTTTCCAAATAAAAAATGTAAAAATAGTGTAGCCCGGAGGTAGAAGGGCTTCCAGGAACCCCAGTACCACCAAAATAAATAAATAAATAAATAAATAAATAAATAAATAAATAAAATAAACCCACAAAATATTGCCAAAAGAAGTTACAGAAAAAATGGAGAGATATTATTGAAACAGAGGTGTTTAAACAGGGGTTCAAGCCGGGCATGGTGGCGCACGCTTGTAATCCCAGCTTTCAGGAGGCTGAGACCTGGTGGATCACAGTTTGCAGACAGCCTCAGCTACTTAGTGAGGCCCTCCGCAACTCAGTGAGACCCGGTTTCAAAATAAAGAATAAAAAATAGGGCAGGGGGTGTAGCTCGGAGGTCGAATGCCTCTGGGTTCCATCCCCAGACCCGCAAATAAATAAATAAATAAATAAATAAACAAACAAACAAACAAACAAACAGGGGTTCTTGTCCAGTGGATCTCAACAAATGAAGTCAAGGACTAGTAAAGGGTATAGAAATATAAACATTTCTTTTAAGTTAGGAAAAGCTAGAGGACAAAACAGCTCCTCCCCAAAGAAGGGGGGGGGGCCAGAAAGAGTGACTTTGAAGCCTTTGGGAAGTGAGCTTTTAAACTTTTCTTTGGTTTTCTGTATGTTCTTGTGTGTGTGTGTGTGTGTGTGGTACTGGGGATGGAACCCAGGGGCATTCTACCTCTAAGCTACACCCCTAGCCTTATTTTTTATTCTTTATTTTGAAACAAGATCTCAACTGAGTTGCAAAGGGCCTAAGTATCTGTGGCTGTTTGTGAACGGTGAGCCTCCTGTCTCAGCTCCAAAATGCTGGAATTGCAAGTGTGTGCCACCACACCTGGCCTCTATCCGTTATTTCATGATTGGTCAGAATTGGGTTTGGGGGACCAATGATCGTTGAACAATTTTGATCCTTACTTTGAATGATTCTCTGTGGGCTGGTCAGGGCTCTGATTCCCTGGTGCCTATCAGTCTCCCACCTTCCTGCTCACCTCCCCAACTTCACAGAAGGGGAATGCAGATGGCTGCTTTAATTCTTCCTCTTCCCAGGTCATCTGCTCTGCCTCTTGTTCCCCCTCTGATGATATGACTCTAACTGCTATTAAGAAAATGGAGCGATGACCACTCTAACTGCCTCAAGCTGGTGGAGGTGCTGTCAGAGCAGTTTAGGGTCTCAGGGGATGAATGATCTAGACGACTATGGAAGAAGAAATTATTCATATGATATTTTGTTTTCATAATCATCTGGAGCTAGAAGGCAGAAAGAGTCTGGTTATCTTGGCTCAAAGTCATTCATGGTGGTTCAGTGGGTATCTAATGAAAAAAATTACATTAGTACATTAGATACATTAGTACATTATACAATAATCCAGGTATTTCACCATAACGCTTTTTTCCTATAATTCATTACCTCAGGCCATCTACTTGTTAGCATTTTAAATTTGAGGCCAGGTAGCCGGGCGTGGTGGCGCACGCTTGTAATCCCCGCGCTTGGGAGGCAGAGACAGGAGGATCGCGCAGGTTCGAAGCCAGCCGCGCGCTCGCTGGCTTAGGAGACCCTGTTTCCAAATAAAAATGTAAAAATAGGTCTGGGAGTGTAGTCCGGAGATAGAAGGGCTTCCAGGAACCCCAGTACCACCAAAAAAATAAAAAATTAAAAAAAAAATAAATTTGAGGCCAGGTAGCTGATCCACTTGGAATAGACCATGGGTCATTATATATAACATTGTGAAAATTTTTTGTGGCACAGAGCCTGAAAAAAGAAAAAAGCCAAGCATGTTGATTTCAACTTAGCTTAAGTATTTCTGTTTGTTTGTTTGTAGGTTTTGAATAGGACTCAGATCCTCCAAGAGCTTACAGAAATAGAAATCTCAACTTTCTGTAGTGTCTGATAGTTCTAGACTATAAAACCTCAAGAACACAGGTTTAACTTTACAGTATCTTATAAGAACTTCATTGGAGGGAAGTTTTGGGCATTGATGTTATATATTTGTTTGTGAGTCTAAAAAAGTCAGAAATACTATTTTAAATTATAATGTAGAATTAAGGGTGAGCCAAAGTCAGAAAATATGTGGGTGGTCTTTTAAATGGCTCCATGAATATGACTCTTCTTTTACCCCAGAATAGCACACTTATTTTTGGTTATGCTTTTCTGCTGGGTGTTTAAGACCAAGTAGTTAGCCTAATGTTGGGCAAATATAAGTTTGTCTAACATTTTTGTTGTTAGAGTCAGTCAAGGCTCCTCAGAGTTATTCTTAGGAGCTTGGGGAGGCTTTACCTCTATGTGTTGTGCCATCTGCCAGGATGAGTCTTGGTCTGTTTTTGAAGAACAGAGGATACTTTCTCTCTGGTGACCCTCATTTTTAGCAGAGTATATGCTTGAGGCTCCCAGCCTCTGTGGCCTTCATGATCTCCCTGTTTGGGGAAGTCAGAAGACTCGCCAGAGTTGGAGGGGCCTTGAGCAAAGTCCCACTATCCCTGTTTCCTTGAAGGACTTAGGGCCAAAATATTGGTGGTTTATCCTTAGTCCTTTTGTTTTCTGGTTATTTTCTAAGTCCTAGTTGTTGAACACCCAGAAAGTCAGTTTTATTAATACTTTTTAGCTGTCTTGCAGGTAACAGCAAAACACTATTTGTGTGTTGTACTTCTAATAATGTTAACAATTCTATTACAGTTTACTAAGAAAAGCACAAAATAGAATTATCAGGAATAAAATAAATCTCATTTGTATCTTTGTATAAATAAAATGACCATAATGCTATTAGAGGCTATTATTAGAGGCAACAACAGAGACCTCTTTTCTCGTGCATATTAAATTTGGGGTGGTGGAGGTTTAAACCTACCCTCATAGCCAGAAACTAATCAATGGAAATTCTCCCAAATTTTGGAGTCCAGGTGAACCAAGCAGTTAAATTCTGACTACTTCTCTACACTTTCTGAGCTTAGGCTGCAGCTGTATATTTATTTGTAAATTTAGCTGTTAGACAAGGCTAGGGTTCCCGGTCCTTGGACTGATAGTGGCCAGCACACACAATCTGACTTCTTTGGGTGTCTGCATCTGCATGCTGACTACAGAGAAAACTCTGGCCAGCCCTTTAGTGTGGCCCTGGAGAAGCAGCAGGTCCCAGTAGGAGAGCAGCCCAGGGGCAACTCCCATCCGACACATGTGCTAAGGTAATATGCGGGCAGCCAGGGGCCAGGCAGCCCCCAGTCACAGAGGCTTATGCAGCTCCAGTCCGGCAGCCCTGCCTGAAAGGCAGGGTCCCGGCCCTGAACTGCATAGACTGCCCCAGGCAGCACCTGTGCCCCAGCAGCTGCAGTGCTGCTTTTTTTTTTTTTTTTCTGTTTATTTGCTGTTCTTTCCCAGCCACTGTCCCTTGCTTATTTTAAGAGGCACAGCACAGATTAAGGCTAACTGTAAACCGTGTGGGATTAAACTGCCCAATTTGAGCCTGTAAAAGCAAGTGGCAGAAACCTCCTAAGAATTTGGGGTTTTCCCCCCATTTCTACTTACCTTTTCATTTTTCCCAGCCAATGCACCAAAATTGAAACAGGGGTGTTGAAATGGAGGTTCTTGTCCAGTGGTCCTCGATGAATGAAGTCCAAGGACTAGAGAAGGGCATAGAAATATAAACATTTATTTTGTTAAAGGAAGCTAGAAGACAAAGTAGCTTTTCCCCCCAACAAAGAGGGGAAATAGTGACTTTGAAGTCTTTAAGAAGTGGGCTTTTAAACCTTCCTTCAGTTTTCTATCTATTATTTTATGATTGGTCAAAACTGGGTTTGGGAGAACCAATGACTTTTGCACAATTTTGAATTAGTTTGAATTGTTATCTCGTGGGCTGTTCAGGGCCCTGATTTTCAGGCACCCATCAGTCTCTCACTTTCTGGCTCACCTCCCCAACCTCACTAAAAGGGGGATGCAGGTGGCTGCTTTAATTCTTCCTGGGTCCTCAACCCCGCCTCATTGCCGTGTTAAAGGATTAAAGACAGTGTTGGAATCCACAACGCAATCCAGAGGACCATCTGGTCCTGTGTTGCCAGAATGTGATAAAGATGCTCTATGGCCCCTCTTCCAAATGCAGTAAGGGTGATGGGCCTCAGGCCCATGCTGTGGGGCAGCCAGAGGCAGAGCTGATTAGCTAAGCAGTGTTATTGTTGTGGGACTCTCCAGCAGAATTGTAGCATCTTTTATATCCTTTGCTACAAAATTAATTTATAAAATTAAGTATAGCATAAATGGACTTGAGAGAGGCAAAACAGATAATTGCTAATCATTTTGAGTTGTTTCATCTTAATAAATACAATGAATATGATATGTAAAGGAAAGGAAAAAATAAGAAAATGGGAAGTTAGAAAACTACACAGAAGCTCGGGGTGGTGGCACATGTCTGTAATCTAGTACATGGGAGGTTGAGACAAGAGGATCACAGGTGCATGGCCAGCCTCAGCAACTTAGTGAGGCCCTCAGCAGCATAGTGAGACCATTTCAAAAATAGAAAATAAAATAAAGCCGAAGGTGTACCTCAGAGGCAGAATGCCTATGGTTACACACACACACACACACACACACACACACACACACACACATACACACACACCATAGAAGTTTCTTACTCAACATATCATTGAGAATGTTGGCAAGCAGTCATTTCAATTGTCAAAAAATGAAAGTAGAGCAGATCACTTAGAGATGGGGAAGGCGTGTTAGTAAGCCTAATCTGTCAATCAATCTTGCTTGGTTATTTGTAGAGAAATGCTGAGAGGAAAGACTTCAAGTAGAAAATATTTATATTTACAATTTAAAAATTTTAAACCAAATCTGGCATAGGGGTGCATGTCTATAATCCCAGTACTTGGGAGGCTGAGAGAGGAGAATCACAGGTTCCAGGCCAGCAGCTTAGCGAGGCTCTCAGCAACCTAGTAAGAACTTGATTCAAAATTTAAAAAATTAAAAGGGGCTGAGGTGTAGCTCAGATGTAGAATTCCCCTGAGTTCAGTCCCCAGTACGAGAGAGAGAGAGAGAGAGAGAGAGAGAGAGAGAGAGAGAGAGAGAGAGAGAGAAGGCAGGCAGGTATGCATGCATGCATGCAATAAGATTTGGACAATACCTACATTTTTGCTTTTATTAGCTATGACTTTTTTTAGGGTATGATAGTATTTTGCCTTGGCCATAGTTTTGCCATTGGTCCTCTGGCCTCTCTAAATGGTGCTTGGCCCCTTAGCCGTTCCCACTGGTCCTTTTCCTGTCTCTGAGACCCAGGTCTGATCCACTGTCTTAGACCACCCCATGCCACCATGGCTACAGCCAAATCAGATCTCCTATGCCCCTGCCAGGGAATATTAAGCTGATGGTCTTCATCTTCTACCCTTTGTAGTCCAGAATGCTATAGCTGGTCTTCCAAATGGTCCTTGGCCTTTTCCACTGTTCCTCTCTCCTAGACCCAGGGACAGATCTTGCCCTCTGGCCTCATGCCTTGGCTCCATGCTTTTTTTTTTTTTCCCCCAGTACTGGGGATGGAACACAGGGGCATTCTACCTCCAAGCTATACCCCCCAGCCCTAGTTTTTATTCTTTATTTTGAAACAGGGTCTCACTGAGTTGCAAAACTCATGAAGTAGTTAAGGCTGTCCACGGACCACAATCCTCCTGTCTCAGCCTCCCAAATGCTGGGATTACAAGTGTGCATCACCATGCCCAGCTGGGCTCCATGCTAATGGCTGCTTCCTAGAGCCCTCCCAGCCCCTGCCATGCCCCAGCCCCAGCCCAATCCCTGTTCAGCCCAGCTCTAACATAGCTCACTTGCCCAATACCTGTCCCAGATCCAGCCTAATCCCTTCCCCAGATCCTGTCCTACTCTAACCCTACTACAGCCTATCTGCCCAATGCCTATCCCAGCCCACCTGCCAAATTTCTGCTCTTGCCCAGTTCTATGCAGTCCTGGCCCCTTACCTGTGGTATCAATGCCTGGGGTGGGCTTATGATCTCAAAACTCACAAAGCCTTATAGCCCTAGACTGTGTGTGTGTGTGTGTGTGTGTGTGTGTGTGTGTGTGTTACTGAAGGTGAAACCCAGGGGCATTCTACCTCTGATCTGAAGCCTAGCCCTTTTTAAATTTTGAAATGGTCTTGCTAAGTTGCAGAGGGTCTCACTTAGTTGAGGAAGCTGGTCACCAACTTGCCATCCTCTTGTCTTAGCCTCCACAAGTACTGAGATTACGAATGTGTGTCACCACACCTAACTGAAAGATTCGAATTTTAATTGACTTCTTATGTTTCTTCTTTTCTTAGGAAACTTGAAGCCAATATGATATCATGATAACAGTTAATTGTATGCACTCTGGAGTAGAATTGTTTGTAGTATTGTTCTTTGTACAGTCATGCACCACAGAAGGACATTTCTGTCAAGGACAGGTTGCCTCTATGAAGGAGATTCTATAAATTTCTCTCTTACACCTCTTAGGTTGTGTAAATCCAGTAAGGAGGAAATCCCTAACAACGCCTTTCTCAGAACGTGTTCTCTTGCTAAGTGATGTGTGACTCCATTTAAAAAGTTTCTCACTCAATAGAAAGGAAAGGCCACCTCGTAATGGTACCTAGAAGCTGGAGCCTCCCAGCCTGAGCTCCCTGGTTGCTATCCGAGGGACAGGTATGTCCAAAGGCAGGAGGGGCATCCTGTCAGCAGGTGAGTGAGCTGGTGGCTCCTGGCTTCCCTCCCCCAGAATGCTGGGCCCACAAGGCTGTGTGTTTTGGGGGTCTTTTGTACCCTGATTATTCCTTACTATCAGGAGTTCTCTTCCTCTTTGTCTCCAGTGTAGGTACTGGATATTCTTGGATATCCTCAGTTCCCCCTTCTCTTTTGTGTAGAGTTTGTATAGTGATACAGGGGCATTGATGCATTGAGCTGAATTTGATTTTGTCAGTGTATTCAGAAGTTTCTCTGAAAGATCGTGTCACTATTTAGAGGTCCATTGTGCTTGGCAAGTCCTCACTGTCTCTGAAATCTTCACCTTCCAGAGAATGCAGAACTCAGGGTTTAGGTGGCAGTGGGGACAGGTGGGAAAGCATAGAGGCCTCAGCGTGCATGTGTATAATTCACTCTTCCACTCTTGGCACCAGAAGGGGACCTTTCCCCTCCAGATTTTCTCCTTTTCTAGCCAGAATACTCCCATAACCTGCCATTGATCTTTATCATGCTGGTCTCAGGTGCAGGAAAGAGACCTTGGCTGGATGTCCAGACGGTAGGACAGTTGACTGGCCTCTTGGCAGAGCACAGAGGAGACCAGGGTGGAGATGTGACCAGCCCTATTTGGCGGTCTCAACTTTATTTTTCTCTATTTCTTGTTCTGTCCCCAAACTCTATGATCATCCCTGACCACCTCCCTCAACCCACAGAGAAAATGAGAACTATAGCCTGGGACTCCAGGTACAGGGCTCTGTGCTCAGGTCCTGGAGTGCTGCTGGAGTTGGCCTCTGCGGTAGGGCGAGGTGAGGTTTTGTGTCTGTCTCACAGGTGCAGCTGTACAGATGACTGCTGGTGTCAAACATCTTTTGAGAAGGTCCTGAGCTGACACTGATGAAAATGGTGACAACACAAGCTTCATGAACTCAGAGTGGTCTGTTCCTCCTGCAAGGCATTAAAATTAGAAAATTGTTTGCAAATTAGGAAAAAAAAAAAGTATCTATCACAGGGTGTGGGGTAATGTGCCAGTTATCCCAGGACTTGGGAGGCTAAGACTGAAGGATCTCAGGTTTGACAATAGCCTCACTTAGAGCCTTTTTCAAAATATAAAACAAAAACGGCTGGTGGTATTTCTCAGAGGTAGAATGCCCCTGGGTTCAGTATTAAAATAAATAAATACAAATAAAAATGGTACCTACGTTTTTTATTAATCAATATAGCATATCTTAATATTTACTATTTACTCATTTGTTTGTGAAACTCTTAATTGCTTGTCCTAAGGTAAAGATCATTATTTTTGAAAGAATACCATTCAAAAGTAGTTTTATTTTATTTGTAGAAAATAATTAAAATATGTGTTGGTATTGATTGGAAAACTATTCATATCTCAATGAGTTAAGGCAATTATGCTAGTAACTAATCACTTTAATCCCCAGGCTGTGTGTGTGTGTGTGTGTGTGTGTGTGTGTGTGTGTGTGTGGCCAGGGGTTGGGGGTAGTTGCTGGAAATTGAACCCAGAGGCATTCCTCTAAGCCACATCCCCATTCATTTTTTATTTTGAAACAGGGTGTCACTAAGTTGCACAGTACCTAAGTTGCTGAGGCTAGTCATGAACCTACTATCCTCCTGTTTCAGTTTTCCCAAGTATTGGAAATATAGGCATTAGTCACCATGTTTAGCTTTTTTATTTTTATTTTGAGACAGAGTCTCTTTATGTTGTCCAGGTTGACCTCCGACTTTCAATCCTCCTGTCTCTACCTCCCAAGTATTGGGATTACAGGCATGTGCCACTGTATCCAGCTCAATGGAGGTTCTTAAGAGGAATTATTCAGTGGTCATATGTAACAGTAAAATTCAATTTATGTAATGTAATTTAAAAAACAATTGACTCTTATAAAGCAGGGATTGTAAACCGGGCGTGGTGGCGCACGCTTGTAATCCCAGCATTCGGGAGGCTGAGACCTGGAGGATCGCGGTTTGCGGACAGCCTCAGCTACTTAGTGAGGCCCTCTGCAACTCAGTGAGACCCAGTTTCAAAATAAAGAATAAAAAAATAGGGCAGGAGGTGTAGCTCGGAGGTTGAATACCCCTGTGTTCCATCCCCAGACCCGCAAAAAAAAAAAAAAAAAAAAAAAAAAAAAAAAAAAGCAGGGATTGTAAAGAAACCAAAATTGAAAACCTAGGTTGTACACAAGTGAAGATGATGTATTTGAAAGTCTTTCTGATTATTTGAAAGTGATTCTGATGATGCCCTGCTAGAAATAAGGAAAATGCCTGCCTGGGTCATCTCTGTGAAAGGAGCCATGAGCTGCACACTCTGCCCAGGGCCTGAGACAGGTGGGCCGTCCTTAGAGACAGGAGGCCCCAGAGGCTGTATATGGAGACAGTGATAGAGACATGGATGGCTAGAACAGAGCAGAGGTTCCTTCTGTCCTAAAGTAACAAACTCAGAAGTGATCTTGTTCCTCCCTTGAGGGTTTCAGGCACTTCTCAGGAGTGTGTGAAGTGGGCTGGCTGCTGGCAGAGATCCCTTCAGGGACTTTTCCTGCCCCCTCACCTTTCCCTGACTACCCTGACTAACCCTTGAGATCACCCCTTATGGTATATATTTTTCCACTTATTTTCTTTGTACTCTATTTCCATTTTTAAAATCTCAACATTTCTACTTATTATGTAAAGTGAGATATTCAAGATCTTTGCTGCCATGGTCTTTGGACCATAATGGTGCTGGACAAACCAGGAGTCTGTGTCTCTGTGTCTCCATATACAAAAGTTTCCCAGTTGCTTTGTGATCAGAAGTTACCTGTGTAGTCAAAGAGATTGGAGCTTTCTCACAAGGCATTCTTTCTAAAAACAGGGATGCAATTCTCTTTCTCATAGGAGAAATCAAAGGAGATTCATAACTTTCTGAAGTAGCTTTGCAATGAGGGAGTGCAATGTGAGGATAAAAATTAATTCCTGCTTTAACATTCTATTCCGTAACTGGACATGTTATAACAACCATTATTTCTGAATCACATTGTCCCAGCAGCTTGTTTTGCGGTGAGTGGCACACATTGGCCATGAGCTTCTGGCAACATGGCCAGAAGCACCCGAGTCCACCCGTAGAGGGCGGGAGTGAGAGATAACAAAACAAGTTGCATCCAAGTGGGTCTGGCCAATGCAGGCCCACCCTCCTGATTGGGGCTGAAAGGCTTAATGGAGGGATCTGCATTTGAGCCATAGATCCAAAAGGATAAAAATGAAGAAAATTATAAATTTCCATAATTAGAACCATCATCTTCCTCAGACTACCACTTTGAACTTCATTTCAGAAAAGCAGGGTGCATCTCAGTCTCCATCCATGTCCTTGTGTTGCAGGCTTGGCCTCCTTTGTGGCTCCTCACCGCTGTGGTTAAGACCACCTTGGAAGCATCTTCTGCCAAAAACATTCAGACAACCCAGAGTCAACTCTGCATAAGTGGTAAGGCGTGGGCCAGGTGGGGATCCTGGCAGCAAACCAAAGGGTGGATGAGTCTGTTGCTGGTGCTGATCTGGTGCTCGTGGGAGCATTTGGAGTTTCACTAAGGGTGGGGTGAGAGTGCCCCCTCTCTTCCAAGAGCTCATGGTGGGCAAAGCTAGATCTTTTACCTTCTTGGTCAACCTGAGGAGGGATGTGTTCCAGCGGTGAAGGTGCAGTCTGTGTATGGAGACCCGTAAGAACTGATGTAAGCCCCACTGAGTGCCACCTTCCCGGTGATGGGGCAGGTGACTTGGTGAGCATCTGATGCAGATGCACAGAGATGAGCTCCATCCCAGGCTGGGCCAGCTTCCTGCAGCGTGTGCTCTCAGCCCTCACAGGCCTGGTGTCCTACTCTAACCAGGATTGCTTTGTGCTCAAATGAGCTGAGAGGGCTTCCATTTGTCCTGATCTTTCTTGGGGGAAGATCCTGGGACAGAGAGGAACACTGGTTCTCCAGGGCTGCAATCCAGGAAGGAAAGGAAAAATTAACTTAATAAATTAAAATTTAAAGTAAATAAAATGAAGGAGTCAAATTGATGGATTGTCGGGAAACAGATTGAAATGTAATCTTAAAGTATGTTGGCTCTCCATTTTCCCTCTATGGGGGAAAAGCTTAGGAATCCTTGACCTAAATAATTTTTTGCAGATATGGTCTCACTTGCCATTGGTAGCCAGGCACCTGTCTGATATGTTAGTGCTTTGTGCTTGGAGAGGGGCCTCAATTGATAGGAGATGATGATTCTATTCTTATTTGCGTGGCAGCTTTACAAAATGGAGTGTTTTAAAAGGTGGGAATAGATCCACCATATGATCCAGCTATACCACTCCTCGGTATCTTTCCAAAGGGGTTGAATTCAGAGAAATATAGCAACATATGCATACCTATGTTCATAGCAGCACAATTTGTAATAGCCAAAATATGGAACCAACCCAGATCACCATCAACAGATGAATGGATAGCAAAACTGTGGGAAATACACACAATGGAATTCTATTCAGCCATAAAGAAGAACAAAATTATATCATTTGCAAGAAGATGGAAAGCCCTGGAGAGCATCATGTTAAGTGAGATCAGCCAAGCACAGAAGGAGAATATACACATGTTTCCTCTAATATGCCCAAACTAGAAAACACAAAGGATACCAGTAGAACCCCAGATATTAGAGGGGAAATACTAGCTAAGTTTTAATGGAAAGATAGGAGAGGAGAAAGGCTGATCTTGATTAATGAGGGTCTACACCTGAACATGTGTAAAATTATGAATAAGACATGGTTAACCTGGACAACCATTGGGGGGGGGGGAGAGAAAATGGGGGCGGGGGGGGAGAGGGCACCAAATATAGTGTAAATGTATACTACTTATGTTCAATAAAAAAATTGTTTAAAAAAAAGAGAAATAGATCAACTTTAATAAAAAATAAAAATAAAAAAAATAAAAAATAAAAAAATGGAATGTTTTATTTTATTATATTTTTGCATTTATTCTCTTAAATTTTATCCCCCTTTCAAAATTTAAGTCTCTGAGGCTGGCCTTGAACCTGAGATCCTCCTATCTTAGCCTCTGAGTCTTGGGATTACAGGCATCCTTCTGATCATTTAAATTGCCCTACCACAGCCGGGCATGGTAGCACATGCTTGTAATCCCTGCACTTGGGAGGAGGAGACAGGAGGATCACACAGGTTCAAAGCCAGCCGTGCTAGCTTCAGAGACCCTGTTTCCAAATAAAAAGCATAAAAATAGGTTTGGGAGTGTAGCCCAGAGGTAGACGGGCTTTCAGGAACCCCAGTACCACCAAAAAATAAAAAAAATAAATAAATAAATAAATAAATTGCCCTACCACAACTTGGAAACTGCAGAGGACTGTAGCTAATGTAAGAATTTATTTAGAATTGTTAAATGCCCAAATAAAAAATTAGAAAATAGCCAATTCATCAAGAAAAATTAGTTTTGTTGCATTCACATCAGGAAATCCAAGTGAAAGGGGGAAGTACATTCATCTTCCTCCTTGAAAGAGTCGGATCAGTTGTCCAGTTGGGCCAAGAGTGCTCCATGGGGTCAGCAGAGCAGCTCAGTGAACTTCCAGGCTGGACGAGGCTGTTAGCAAGTGTAATGCTGGGAATGAGTCACTTTCTTGTTATTATTTTTCACAATGCTGGGGATAAAACCCAGAACCTTGTACATGTGAGGCAAGAGTTCTCCCAATGAGCTACACCCCCAGTGTCTTTGCAGTTTTATTAGGTAGGTTTTGCAGCAAGGAGGTAGGAAGGCATCTAGAACTTCTTGGAGGAATGAGGAGTCTAATAATCAAGGCGTCTGAATTTAGAGACTAGGGATGTGGTTTAGAGAGATCCTAGTCCAGTGATTCTCCAGATAGATTCTAGTCCAGTGATTCTCTGTCTTGCCTGCACGTTAAACCCTTCTGGAAACCTATAAAGAAAATTTTGGCGGGGCACACCAGCTGGGGCCCGGGTCGCGGGACTCTGGGCCCCAGGCCGAACTGCGCATAGCACGCCAGGCCCCTTGGAGAAACCGGGCCCAGTAAGACACTGGGTTCTGGGCAGGGGTCAGGCGTGGCGCACAAAAGCCGGGGCCCAGGGAACCGGGACCCGGGCCGAACTGCGCATAGCACGCCAGACCCCTGGAGAAACCGGGCCCAGTAAGAAGCTGGGTTCTGGGCGGGGGTCGCGTGCGGGGCACGCCAGATGGGGCCCGGGTCGTGGGACTCTGGGCCCCAGGCCGAACTGCGAGTAGCACGCCAGACCCCTGGAGAAACCAGGCCCAGTAAGACGCTGGGTTCTGGGTGGGGGTCGCGCGCAGGGCACGCCAGCTGGGGCCCGGGTCGCGGGACTCTGGGTCCCGGCCGAACTGCACGTAGCACGCCAGACCCCTGGAGAAACCAGGCCCAGTAAGATGCTGGGTTCTGGGCGGGGGTCGCGCGCAGGGCACGCCAGCTGGGGCCTGGTCGCGGGACTCTGGGCCCCGGGCCTAACTGCAAGTAGCACGCCAGACCCCTGGAGAAACTGGGCCCAGAACAGAAAAAGATAAAGAAAAATATCGGAGAGGAGGTAAGAAAGCCGTTATGGATGCCAGGACACTGGAGATGCAGACAAAACTTATCTAAATGCACTGGAACTTATGGAAAAATTTGCCGTGAAAGAGGACTGCTATTTCTCTATATTGTTAAGAATCTCAGACATCACATATAAGGAGAGAGTTTAGCAGAGACCAAGGAGAAATGCGGTGTTGAAAGAGTTCTCCGCAATGGTGGTGGAGACTTGTATTCAGGAGAAGCAGAAAACGGATCTTACCAACTTTATTTTTTTGGAGAAATTACACCAAATGTCGAATACTACCATCACGCATGCTTAGGAACACTGGACAACATTCAGAGTGAAAAAAGAGCCTGAGAAGGATTTGAAACAGTGGAGGCAGTGGCAATGCCAATGGCCAATACTCGGGGGAGGCAGAGATCTGATACATTACACCTGGAACCTTTGAAATAATAACCACAGAGACAGTGATCGGAACCTCCTGAGGGGTTAGGCGGGCGCCGGGGCCAGTGGCCGACATCGGAGCTTGCTGTGAGGCAAGGCCACTACTGAGGCCTCCATGGCCGGGATTGGAACCTGCAGAGGGGTTAGACCGATGCTGGGGCCAGCGAGGCCGGCATTGGAGCCTGCCGTGAGGCAAGGCCGGTACTGGGGCCTCCGAGACCAGGATAAGATCCTGCCGAGGGGTTAGGCTGGTGCTGGGGCCAGCGAGGCCGGCATCGGAGCCTGCCGTGAGGCATGACCAGTGCTGGGGCCTCCGAGGCCGGGATCGGAGCCTGCCGAGGGGTTAGGCTGGTGCTGGGGCCAGTGAGGCCGGCATCGGAGCCTGCCTTGAGGCAAGGCCGGTACTGGGGCCTCGAGGCCAGGATAAGAGCCTGCCGAGGGGTTAGGCCGGTGCTGGGGCCAGCGAGGCCGGCATCGGAGCCTGCCATGAGGCATGACCAGTGCTGGGGCCTCCGAGGCCAGGATAAGAGCCTGCCGAGGGGTTAGGCTGGTGCTGGGGCCAGCGAGGCCGGCATCGGAGCCTGCCGTGAGGCATGACCAGTGCTGGGGCCTCCGAGGCCGGGATCGGAGCCTGCCAAGGGGTTAGGCCGGTGCTGGGGCCAGTGAGGCCGGCATCGGAGCCTGCCTTGAGGCAAGGCCGGTGCTGGGGCCTCGAGGCCAGGATAAGAACCTGCCGAGGGGTTAGGCCGGTGCTGGGGCCAGCGAGGCCGGCATCGGAGCCTGCCGTGAGACATGGCCAGTGCTGGGGCCTCCTAACCCGGGAACGGAACCTGCTGAGGGGTTAGGCTGGTGCTGGGGCCAACGAGGCCGGCATTGGAGCCTGCCGTGAGGCCAGGCCGGTGCTGGGGCCTCCAAGGCCAGGATTGGAATCCTGCCAAGGGGTTAGACTGGTGCAGGGGCCAATGGCCAGCATCGGAGCCTGGCGTGAGGCAAGTTCACTCCTGCGGCCTCCAAGGCCGGGACCAAAGCCAGCTTAGGGGTTAGACCGGTGCAGGGGCCAGAGAAACCAGAACTGGGGCCTCCCATGAGGCAAGGCCGCTGCTTGAGCCAGCGAGGTCTGGATCAGTCCACTGAATAGCCAGGCCACTACTGGGACCATCAAGAGTGGGATCGGTACTTGCAACGCAGCATGCACAGAGAAATATCGCAGAAAATATAAATCAGATGCTTCTCTTAATCAGCAATAACTAGGAGGAAAAGGGCAACAGGAAGAGGTTGAGCTATAGAAAGGGCCCTATAGTGAAGCAACTAATGTGACCAATCAGAGGGTATGTAATGCTGGAGGACGGAGCCTCTTTAAAACGCAGGAGGTACATAAACATATATATCAAAGTTAATCACCAAACAAGCATGGGATGGAGGGAGGGGGAGGGAATGGGATGGGGGCTGGAAGAGGGCTAATTGGATGATGTGTGCTTGTATATCCTCTCATGTCTTGTACTCCAATGTGATTGATATATGACTACAATGCACCAATTTAAAAAATAAATTAATTTAAAAAAAAAAATTCTGAGGCAGAGCCAGGGGTGATGGCATACACTTGTAGTCTCAGTACTTGGAAGGCTGAAATAGGAGACTTGCAGGTTTGCAGTGAGCCTCAGTAACTTAGCAAGACCCTCTACAACTTAAACCCTGTTTCAGGACAAAAAATTTTAAAAAGAGCTGGGAGTATAGACTGGAGGCAGAATGCACCTGGGTTCAATTCCCCAGTGACACACACACACACACACACACACACACACACACACAATAAAATTTTTAAAATCTGCTGTTCAGGCCCCAATCTGGGCCAATTAATCATAGCACCTGTAACAAGGGCAGGGTCCAGGCCTGGGCGTGTTTAGAAAGCTGCCCAGGTGACTCCACCACACAGCCAAGGCTGTGGTAAACTGCTGTTTGCTTCCGTTCCCGGAGGACCAGGGCCAAGTCTCACCACCTTGATTTCCCAGCACCTGCCCCTACAAAATCAATACTTCATAGTCCACGTGGGCCTCAACACCCTGTCCTCCTGCCTCCCCTCTCCTTCCCTATATCAGATCAATTGACAACCCCCTCAGACTGAACTGTTTGCAAGTGTGAGGACATGCATAAGTGTGTAGCTCAAGCAAACTGCCTGAGCTGAAATCACATTCCAGACTTACTTAGGGTGGGTGGTGGGGCCCTGGGGAGTCATGAAGATGAATGAGTAAATATAAAGAAGTATTTACATAAAGTATGCAAATTAAATATATGTGAAGTATGTATATGTTTATGTACACATAAATATGCATCATTGAATAAAGATGTAAATGTGTGTCTGGCACACAGCAAACTCTCAAAACAAGGTGCTGGTATCTGCTTTGATAATTTGATAATTGTTCTCACCATTCTTCTCAAATCTTCCTCCATGCCACTACCACTAATCTCTGGTTCTCACCACCTGTAGTTAAATGGAAGGAGAGAAAAGACTTGAGAATGATGTTAGTAGATTACCTCTTCTTTGTTCTTTGACCCTGACTCTAGTGTAGGAAGTATGTTAGGACTCATGAGAGGTGAGGGAATGGGGAGAGGAACTTGGGCTGGTTGGGACTGTGTGGGGCTTTCTTCTGCAAGGTCAACTAGGAGACATCCAGGGTGCCCCTGGAGCTAGAGTTAGAGTGTAGAATTTGCAAGTAGATAAGCTTTTGAGGTGGGAGTGAGCTGGGAGTGGGCCACGAGTGGTAGGACCTGGGGCTTTGGTACTTGATTAGCAAAGAGAGGAGAGGAAAAGCAAATGGAGGGCTTGCCAAGAATCAGAAGAACCCAGTGTAGACACCTCGGGAGGGGCAGGAGACAGCCATATATGTGGTCTGAGACTTAGCAGGTCTGAAGGGACATTAAAGAAAGTATTTGTCACTAGCTGTGGGCAGCAGTCTGACTGCAGTGGCTGCCATGCTGAGCTGGGGATGATGATGTGCAGAGAATGCTTGAATTATATGGACTAAGTATGTCCTGCACATCTGAGAAAGGACACCCTCATGCAAGCATGCTGCACTCTTGTGACATTGGACTTGTGCATGTGAGCCTTCTAGATAATCAAGTCCAACAGGTGAGATGGTAATAGTAACCAAATGAAGGCTGGATAAGACTTGGGTGAGACCCAGATGATATGAATCCCG
Source organism: Muscardinus avellanarius (assembly GCF_963383645.1). Lineage (NCBI taxonomy): Eukaryota > Metazoa > Chordata > Mammalia > Rodentia > Gliridae > Muscardinus > Muscardinus avellanarius. The sequence goes on from NC_137787.1 coordinate 67,470,232, forward strand.
CAGCCAAAAACTGTGATTGGTGTTCATTTTCAAACATTAAAATATACTTTACCTTTTTTTTTTAATGGAGAAGAAGTATTCTTTGAGGTGAAACAGACTAGATTTAGACTCAATGAGAAGTTTATAATTCAGTTCTATATTACAATTTATGTGATTTTAAAAGAAATAGTTGTTTCTTTTATTCAGTGTGTGCATCTGCTGCCATATTTGTTTAGATAAGAGAGGACCACAGTTCTGAGAGCAGTTCTGAAAGTGAACCTCGTAAGATCTGTACCAATTTCTTGCATTATACAAATATAATTAAGCATAGATTTTATTTTTGTTTTGTAGGAGTGCACAGATCACTTGCTAATCATTGCTTGAGGACACAGTAATTACTAGCACAGTGTTGGAGAGTACTGGAGAGGTACTTACACAGCACATAATCCCTAGCTGGCAGGCAAGGTGGCAGAATGGGACATGCTGAACACTAGACTCAAAACCTTTGGGCCTCAAGCTTTCTGAGACCCTGATCCTCAAGACGTTCAGTCTTCACTTGTCATTTCATCTCAAAGGCTCTTGAGAAGCGATTTCCATCTGGTGCCTGGACACGGCATGCATGGCCCATGAGATTAGGCAGTTTGTGTGGCTCAGGCTGGATTATCTGACTTCTTGGCACTGGACATGGCTCAAGGACCTTGTAAATTTGCTGGGGAAGGAGAAGTGACCAGTTACCCACACTGTCACCTTCCCATGATAGCTCAGACCATGCAGAGAGAAAGCCAAGCAGCAGACACATTTGGTCTGAGCCCAAGTGAAAGGGATGGTGTGTGCTTTAGAATTGTTGCATTTTTCAATGATTTTCACTCATGCCTATAGCAAAACAATTGTTAATAATAGTAGTGAACATTCACTTGTGCTTTTGTAGTGTCAGGCACAATCCCTGCCTATAATTTAGTTTTCATAACTGTATGGGGATGGAATTATTGTAATTCTATTCAACAAATGAGGACAAAGAACAGAGAGACTTATCAATGTAAGAACTAAAAGCAGTCCTATTAATTATTAGGACTGCCACTCATGCAAATATTAGGACCTATTAATAACAGGATTGCCATTCCTGCAACCATGGCCAGTGTATATAATAGAGAAATTTTTTTATATTTTCCTTTCATTTTCTAAATCCTTTTTTGTGTGTGGATATGGTATTAGAGATTGCACCTAGGGGCACTCTACACCTGAGCTACACCCCAGCCTGTTTTTGTTGTTTATTTGTTTGTTTTATGGTACTGGAGATTGAGCCCTGGGACATTCCACCTCTGAACTACATCCCCAAACCTATTTTTATTCTTTATTTTGAAACAGGGTCTCATTAAGTTGTAGAAGGCCTTACTAAGTTGCCAAGGTTGGCTGGGACCTCAATATGTTGCTAAGGCTGGCTTCAAACCTGTGATCTTCCTGTCTCAGCCTCCCAAGTACTGGGATTACAAGCATGTGCCACCACACCTGGCTGCTGATTATTATTCTTATTATTATTACTATTATTATTATTAGTAGTAGTAGTAGTAGTATTTATTTATTTATTTATTTATTTATTTATTTATTTTTAGAAACAGGGTCTCCCTAAGTTGCTAAGGACCTTACTAAGTGGCTGAAGCTGGCCTGAAACCTCTGATCCACCTTTTCAGCATTCAGTACTGGGATTACAGCCCTGTGCCACCAAGCCCAGTTATAATACATTGTAATATAATAGAAATCAGTTTCTTTAGAAGGTGGGCTTGGTGGCCCTTGCCTGTAATCCCAGTACTTGGGAGGCGAAGATAGGACTATCATAGCTTCAAGAACAGCCTCAGCAACTAGTGAGACAGTTTCAAAATAAAAAATAAGAAATCAGCTGAGGGTGTAGCTCAGAAGTAGAATACTCCTGGGTTCAATCCCTAGTCCACAAAAAACAAACAAGTCTAAATAAATAGAAAAAGAAATCGGACTTCCGGGAAGATGGCGACTGAGAAAAGCGGGGCTTAAGAGCCCCGCTAACAAAAATCTCCATTACCACAAAATCAGCGCCTTTCATAGCCAGAAAACACCATCACCAGTGAAACAAAAAATCACCAGGCTCCAGAGAGAAAGCGGACTGAGAACAGAGCCACAGAGGAGATACACCGGCCTCGCGCCCGAGGACGCGGCAGACGCGGCAGCAGCGCCATACTGCCGGTGGCACCTGCGAATTCACGGGACGGCTACAGCAAGCCGAGGTGAGCCACTGCGGAACAGCCAGGCAGGATTTCTCCACGCAGAGAGCATCTAAAGCTCCCAGTGGCCAAACTCAGCACACGCTGCAGGGATTCAGGTAGAAATCAAAACCAAGAAGAAAAACGCCAGCCCCACAGCCAAGGGCGAAGCAGCGGTGCCATATTGCCACCGGCGGCAGCAGCACCGAATTCAGCAAGGCCAGTACAGCTACATCTGCGTACTCAAGAATAGTGAGTCAAATTGTGGGCCACAGAGGAGAAATCCCAGTACTGTACTCCCTGGGACTTGACCCAGTGGGGGAGGGGTGGTGGCAGAGATATCACACCATAGGAGAACGTGCAACCTGGCACCCCACACAGTCTAAAGCAGCCTCTATCAACTCTCTGGGTCGGAGACTCTGTGATAAAACCCAGTAAAGGAGTAGTGGGGTCTGAGATACTACTGACTCGAGATCCAGAACACCTTAAGGGAAGTCATAGTGACCCAAGGGAAGAACCCAGGGAAGGCACAAACATCCGAAATCATGGGAAAGAAGAATAATACTGGAGCAATGAATGCCCACAACCCCACAACATCAGAACCCGATAAAACAGAAAATCAGATTTCTAGAAGATCAAATCAGGAAAATAACTGTAGAAATAATAGAGGTGCTTCGAAAAGAACTCAGAGAGAGCCAAAAAGAGATAAAGGATGCAATTAATGAAGTAAAGGCCTCAATTCAAAGCACAAACAACCGATTAGACCACATGGAGAACAGAATCTCACTCTTAGAAGATGAGCAATCCAAAAATGAACGCATAGTTTCTAATTTAGAAAAAAATATCCGGCAGCAGGAATCTGACATTGAAGAAATATGGGCCCATTTTAAGTGAGCTAACCTAAGAATAATTGGAATAGAGGAGGGAAAAGAAAGTGAAACCAAAGGGATCAACAATCTCTTCAAGGAAGTAATAGCAGAAAATTTTCCAGACATAGAGCAAGAGGTCAATACACAGGTCCAGGAAACTTATAGAACTCCCTTTAGACAGGATCGGAGAAGAGGATCCCCACGCCACATAATTGTCAAAATGACCAATGTGGAAGCCAAGCAGAGAATCTTAAAGGCAACAAAAGCAAAGGGCCAAGTGACATTCAGAGGCAAACCAATTAGAATCACTCCAGACTTCCCAAACCAAGTTATGAGAGCCAGAAGGGCTTGGAGTAACATATTCCCAATTCTGAAAGAAAACAACTTCCAGCCAAAAATTTCCTACCCAGCAAAACTTTCTATCAAATTAGATGGAGAAATAAGAAGCTTCCATGACAAACAGAAACTGAAGGAATTTATGTCTTCAAAACCAGCACTAGAGAAAATACTCAAAGAGATTAACTACAAAGAAGAAATAGGTAACACACTCCAGAACTAGAGAAACAAGATTTTCCATCCAACAGACAACTAAGATTGGTTATCTGTGGAGATCCATTACTTATGTTAGTCTTTTACCTATCTCTAGATGGTATTGTTTGCCTTTATTGTTGTTAATTTTTAGGATTTCTAGTTGGAATATTAATATACCTTCAGATAAAGCAATTGGAAATATTTTATCCCATTCTATGAGTAACTGTTAACTCTGTTTACATTGTCTTTGGATATACAATATTTTTTTTATTTTTTAGGGAGTCTGTATACTCTTCTGTTGCCTGTGCCATTGAAATCATAACCAAGAAATCACTGCCAATTTCAGTGTTGTGAGGTTTAATGACCCAGATTTTCTCCTAAAAGTTTATAGTCTTAAGATTTATATTTAGGTCTATTATCTATTTTGAGTTAATATTTGTATATGGATTAGGTAAGGGTCCAATTTTATTCTTTTCCATGTAATTATTATTTTTTAACAATATTTAGTTAAAAGATTAATATTTCCACCACCTTGGAAACCTTGTCAAAAATAACGACAATATAGGGAAGAATTTAGCTCTAGGCTTTTATTTAACTCCAATGGTTTATATATCTGCCTTTAGAATAGTACTACACTGTTTCAATTATTGTAGCTTTATATGGTTTGAAATCAGAAAATATATATCTTCTAGCTTTGTTCTTTTTCAAGATCGTTTTGGGTACCTAGAGTCCATATTCCATATTAGGATAGATTTTTTTCTGAAAAATAAATATATAAATATATGATAGTTTCACCTAAAAAATAGAAAAAAATATTCTCTGGTAAGAAAGAAAGCAAAAAGAAATATTGAAATGTTATCTTTAAGTCATCAAAAGCTTGGTATCAGACAAGTGAAACTGTTATGTGAGATTATCATTTTTAATTTTAGGTAAATTGCCATAATACTAGATGTCAACTACTAAGCCAAGCATGGGAGGGAGGGATAGGGAGAGAATGGGGTGGGGATTGGGTGGGGACTGACTGGGAAAAGTGTGCATGTATGTCTACAAAAGTATGTATCCTACTATGATGTATGAATACAGTGCACCAATAAAAAAAAAAAAAGAATTAAAAGGGCTGAGGTAGCCAGGCTTGGTGGCATATACCTGTAATTCCAGTACTACGGAGGTTGAGACAAGAAGATCATAGACCCTCTGAGATTTAAAGAGATTCCATTTCAAAATAAAGATAAAATATGGCTGGGGGGTGTAGCTCAGAGGCAGAATGCTCCTGGATTCAATCCCCAGTACCACATGATTAAAAAAAAAAGGGGAGGCTGGGGTGTAGCTCAGTGGTAGAGCACCCCTGGGCTCAATACCGAGTACCTAAAACCAGGAGAAAACCACTTATGTGCCCTCAATGACAAAAATTGCATTTATTTATTTACTTATTTTTGTAGTCAACACTTTAATATTCACCATTCTGTATCTGCCTTATCTGTTTCCAATCACATCTACAACTGTCTAGGTTCACCCAGAAAACCCTGGTGGAAAACCTTTATTTTCTCCATGAAGTAGATGAGAGAGAGGCAACTGAGATGAGAGGTCAAGCTGGGTATGCTGGTGCACACCTGAAATCCCAAGGACTGGGAAGGGTGAGAAAGGAGGATCGCAGGTTCAAGACTAGCCTCAGCAACTATGCAAGCTGTTCAGCAAAATAGTGAGGCCTTGTTTCCAAATGAAAAATAAAATATTGGGCTGGGAGTGTAGCTCAGAAACAGAACATCCCTGGGTTCAATCCCCAGCACCCCACCCCCCACCCCCCACACACACACACGACAAAGCTGTGCAGGAGAGACAGTCGACTCTCTTTCTGGACATGTTTCTGGGCAGCACTTCCTCAGTTCTTCCTGAAAGATATCATTCAAGAGACATAAATAGGAAGAGATTTATTAGCATTTTAAGTGAGGGAGCCTGTTAGAAGGGTGAGATTCACTCCAGAGAATTGTGGTCTCTTCCAAGATCAGCAGTAGCGTGGTGGCTCTGCATGATGGGAATTATGTCTGGTCTGTCAACCTCCCTCCTCATGTATTATGCATTTGGTGGTTATGTCTGTTAGGAGTTGCAACTTAGTGTATCTGTGCTGATTCATCATGTAGAAACGTCCCTTTGGCTGCTTACAACTGGTTCCTTTTGGACTAAGAATGTAGTATCTGGTCATGAAGGAGGTGGTTAATGGGTGGTGTTCTCCGTCACACGATGTGCAGTGATCTTTCATCGTGAGCCTGAATTTCCCTTGCTCCTATCTGCCTAGCCACCTAACAAAACAGTCCCCAAAAGTTAAAGGGGAAGGAGGCTTAGACTTCACTGAAAAGCCAGTCCTCAGGAGAAGGAATTCAAACTCACTCCCACATGGATACTAGTTACCCACACTCTCTTCCTTCATCAATCCCCTCTGTGTAATTTAGAGACTGAAGTTCAGCAGAGGAAATGCGTCTGGACCTTTACTTACTAGAACCCAAAGCGTCTTACAGTTTGAAAAGGGCCCAGTCATTATTACGAGAAATAAATTTGTAGCAGAGACAATAACAACAGCAAACATGATCACTACACTATGCCTGTGAGCTTCCAGTCTCCAGAACTTATCCATGACCCTATCTTAATGGAAGGAAAAGAAACTAAAAAACCTGTATATGCTAGGTAAACACCCTACCACTAAACAATACCTCTAGTTTTTTCTCAAAGTTTTTTTTTTTTTTTTTTTTTTGGTGGTACTGGGGTTCCTGGAAGCCCTTCTACCTCCGGGCTACACTCCCAGACCTATTTTTACATTTTTATTTGGAAACGGGGTCTCCTAAGCCAGCGCGCGCGGCTGGCTTCGAACCTGCGCGATCCTCCTGTCTCTGCCTCCCAAGCGCGGGGATTACAAGCGTGTGCCACCACGCCCGGCATTCAAAGTTTATTTTGACATAGGCTCTAAGTTGCTCAGGCTGGCCTCAAACTTGTCATCTTCTTTTTTTTTTTTTTCTGGTGTGGTACCATGAATAGAACCTGGGGCCTCTTGCAGGCTGGGCAAGTGCTTTTCTGCTAGATGATTTTTCTTTTTTTAATTTCCTTGAGACAGGACCTCTGTAAGTTGCCAAGGCTGGCCATGAGCTTGCAATCTTCCTATTTTAGCCTTTGAAGTCACTGGGGTTACAGGTGGGCACCGTGCTCTATTTTGTCTTGTTGTCATCTGTAGGGTTATTTCTTTCTTCTATGCATAGTCTTGGACCAGATCTATGTTTTGCAAATATGATCTCCCATATATGGAGTATTTCCTCAATGTGGTGGCGGTGATGGTGTGCATGTGCGTGCGTGCGTGCGTGCGTGCGTGCGTGCGTGTGTGTGTGTGTGTGTGTGTGTGTTGCATTCTACCTCCAAACTACACTCCCAGCCCTATTTTATTTTTAAAATTGGAAACGGGGTCTTGCTAGGTTGTGGAGAATCTCTCTAAATTGCTGAGGCTGGGCTTAAACTTGTGATTCTCCAGTTTCTGGCTTCCAAGTACTGGGATCACAGGTGTGCATCACCATGCTGGCTATTTCTTAGCATTTTAATAGTTTTTCCCCCCTGGTGTTGGTTATGAAACCAGGTTCTTGTGCATGTGAGAGAAATTTACATCTTATAAATTTTTGCCATTTTAAAAAAACTATTACTTCTGTCCTCTATTCATTCTTTGGATTCAAAGTACACATTGATGTGGCCTTTTTTCATGGATCTGCTTGCCTATTTTTCATCCTCTTTATTTTCTTTTCTCTGTTTTAAACTAGATATTTTCTTTATATGTCTGATGTTCAGTGATTTTAGTATTTCCATTCTAGAATGAATGAACAAACTTCCTTCCTTCCTTCCTTCCTTCCTTCCTTCCTTCCTTCCTTCCTTCCTTCCTTCTGTTGTAGAGCTCTTGCCTGGTGTGCATGAAGCCCCAGTTTCAATCACCAGAACTGCCAAACAAGCAAACAAACAAACAGCTGTAGAGAAAACTGAGGCCCTAAATAGTACCCACTTCTGAGGGTAGCCATTTTGTTCTTCTCAGCTGCTAGGCTGCGAATGGAGAGTGTTAGACCCTGAGCCCTCAGATTGCCAGTTCTGGGCTTGGTTCAATCTCGCTTGGGGGAGTCCTGCCCCCATAGCTGGGTCTTTGCACAAAGCCTTTCTTCTCTGTGTTCATGGGGGCTCACCTCTAGACTTGGTCTTCCAGCCCCCTGGGGGAAAGTCACTGTTAATAGTTGGTTGAAGTTGGTCATAGTAGTGCATGCCTGTAATCCCAGTATTTGGGAAGTTGAGACAGGAGAAACATAGGTTCAAGACTCTCAGAAACCTATTGAGAATCTGTTTGTTTCTTTAAAAAAAAAAATAGCTAGGTATATTGGCACATGCTTGCAATCCCAGGACTTGGGCAGCTGGGGACAGGAGGACTGAAGGTTCAAGAATAGCCTCAGTAATATAGCAAAACTCTCAGCAACCCAGTACAACCTTATTCATAAAAAATAAAAAGGGCCAGGAGAAGCTGAGGCAGAAGGATTATGGGCTCAAGGATAGTTTCAGCAGCTTAGTGAGACTCTCAGCAAACTAGCAAGACCCCATTTCAAAACAAAAAATAAAAAGGGCTGAGGGTATAGCTCAGAAGTAGAATGTCCCTGGGTTCCATCCCCAGTACCAAACAAACAAACAAACAAACAAACAAACAAATAGGGCTGGGAGTGTAGCTCAAAGGTATAATACCCTGGATTTAGTTCCCAGTAAAACACACACATTCGTGCGCGTACACACACACACACACACACACACACACACACAATTTAAAAACACTTTTTTCATAATTAAAATTTAGCCAGGCATGGTAGCTCATGCCTGTAACCCTTGTACTTGAGAGGCTGAGACAGTAGGATTGCAGGTTCAAGGAACGCCTCAGCAAGTAGTGAACGTCTCATCAACCTAGTGAGACTCTGTTTCAAAATAGAAATAAAACAGGGTTGAGGGTGTAGCTCAGAGACAGAATATGCAGTTCCCAGTAACACACACACATACACACACACACACACACACACACACACACACACACACACACTTAAAATGGGCTGGAATTGTAGCTCAGGAGTAGACTGCTCCTGTGTTCAATCCTCAGTATTACTAAATAAATAAATAAATAAATAAATAATAGAATTGTAGGAAATATGTAAAATTAAGTTGTGTTGAAGGTACACTGATCCCACTTCAATTAAAGGCAATACACCCTAATATGTTTGTTCCACTGATTTAGGAGTTTTAATTCTTAGTCTGTAACATGGCAAAAGTATATTTACAATTTAACACATCTTATTACATGATGTGGTAATGTTTAATGTTAACTATTAATTATAATAATTCAAGTTTATGGAAACTAGTATTCCCCCATCCCTCATTTTTCAGAGTAAATGCAACTGCTGCAACTGTTTTATGGTTTTCGTAGGTTAAAAAAAAAAAAAGCCTTGCAAAAGAATGTTTAAAGAAGATGCCTAAAAGGAAGTGAGTGGAGAAACTCTCTAGCACAGGGTACAGTGTAGAGCCCTGATGACCTCCACCTAGAGAGAAAAGACTCGGGGATGCCCAAGAAGCCACAGCTGTAGCACCGCAAGGATCCAGCCCTCTGCTGGTTAGAGACGCGGCTCGGTGTTGAGGTCTGGCGCAGTGCCCAAGAGGTTGTAGGTTCAAGGAAAGGCAAAGGATGTGATGCAGGGCTGCGTCTTGCAGGGGAGGCCTTCAGTCAAGATCTGAGTGTTGAGGGTTTGGGGATAATTTTGGTGAATAGAATTATGCATAGAGAGAAAGTAAGAGCGATGGAGAAAAGATTTTCAGAAAGTGCTATTTCTTACTTTATGAATGGATAACAATCAAGAACCGAATTGCTTTAAATTACATTTTGATGTTATTCTGCTTAAGATGAGACTATCAGGCTTTAGAAATATGACATCATAAAAGTAATATGTATGCCATACGGATGAATCATCTATTCTAGTGCTTAGCCAAGGGTACCCCTTGCTAAATACAGAAGCCTTTCCCGTTGTATATGGCTTCTAGTGGGTCCTCTCTCTGTCAAGACCCAAATCGTGGTCAGAAAATCCTGTGATTAATGAGGAGGCATTAACTGTCACCCATGTAATTTTGTGTGTAATAAAAAATGCAATAGAATGTCAATTTTAAGTGCTGGTTGGAAAATAAATGAAAACACATGCCCGGAAGGTACAATTCAAATAAATTTAATCCCTTAAATCCCATGTGAGGAATTTAAAAAGCAGTGTCTTTGTAATATTTCACCTTAAAATAGATTTAAGTCTTTTTCCATTTATGGGGTGGGAAATAGGTACCGAAATACTAAATTATGTTATACCTAATAAAATTGGGTCACACCAACTCTGGACTTTCTATCATTATCAGCATTGACATGCAGGTGATCAAGCTGACAGCTTCTATCATTTTGTTAAGTATAAGACGGCTTATTTTTCAAATTTGGAAAGGCTCATATATTTCTGAATTCTTTCTTCAGAGAGACATTTGACAACTCTGTTGAGAATTCATTCAGATACTGTGTTCCCAGAGGTTTTTCTTTGTCTTTGTTTCTTTGGGTTTTTCTTCTCCCATTTAAAATGATATTAAGACAGGCGTGGTGGCGCATGCTTTTAATCCCAGCATTCAAGAGATTCAGGAGGATCGCAGTCTCACGGACAGCCTCAGCTACTTAGTGAGGCCCTTTGCACTCAGTAAGACCCTGTTTCAAAATAAAGAATAAAAAATTAGGGCTGGGGGTGTAGTTTGGAGGTCAAATGCCCCTGGGTTCCATCCCCAGTACTGCAAAAATAAATAAATAAATAAATAAATAAATAAATAAATAAATAAATAAAATAAAATGATATTAAAGGGTTAGGGGTATAGCTCAGTGGCAGAATGTGTGCTTAGCATGCATGAGACCCTGGGATCAATCCTTAGCATGGAAAACAAATTAGTAGCTGGGTGTAGTGGCACACACTTGTAATCCCAGCACTTGGGAGGCTGAAACAGGAGGATCATGGTTTGTGGACAGCCTCAGCTACTACTTAGTGAGGCCCTTTGTAACTCAATGATACTCTGTTTCAAAACAAAGAATTAAAAAATAGGGCCGAGGTATAGCTTGGAGATAGAATGCCCCTGGCTTCCATTCCCAGTACCATAAAAAAAATAGTAAGAACAGAAAATGTAGTGGGTGTAATGGCACATGCCTGTAATGCAAGTACTTGGAAGGCTTAGTCAGGAAGGTCACAAGTTCAAGACCAGACTCAGAAATTTAGCTAGACTCTCAGCAACCTAGTAAGACTGTTTCAAAAAAGAGATAGAATACTCCCAAGAATTCAATTCCCAGTACCAACCAAAACAAAGACAAACCAAACAAATAAACAATAACAACATAACAAATAATATTATAATAAAATAATAATAGTAAGTAAAAATAAACAAATAATATTGAACTCAAGTCAGCAGAAAGCCCAGTCTTTCATACAGTCCTAGTTCCAAAGCAGTGGCTACATTTCATTAGTCCTCGGTGCTCAAACAATCCAAATAAAGGGCTCAATGACAAATCCCATAATCCCACTGTTAGTGTGCTAGGGCTGCTGTTCCCATCACCACCAACTGTGTGGTTAAAACAACGCAAATGTATTCTCTTACTGTCTGCGGGCCTTATGCTTCCCTGAGACTGCTGCCCCTGAATCCCTCCTGGTCAGAAATCCTGAAGCCTGGAGCCACCACTGTCCTGCTACATACAGCATGTGCTGTGTGTCAGATATATTGCACAAACTCATTCATTGAATTGTTACAGTGATCCTACTGGCCTGGGATGATGGGCCCTCTTTTAAGAAAACAGGTTTTAGGAAATTTAGGCTACCCACTAGAAAGTGTAAAGGAGGGATTTAAATCCAACCATGTCTGACTAAACCCTTTCCCCTCTGCCCTCTGATCACTGTAAATCATGCTATGTTTGATCCTTACCAGGTGGAATGGCGCTATAATTCCACTAAAATCCCAGTGAGTCCAAAGGCTGTGGCAGGAGGATCCTAACTTTGAGGCCAGCCTGGGCAATGTAGGGAGACACTGTCTTAAAATAAAATAGGGCTGGATGCTGGGTGTGGTGGCATAGGCCTGTAATCCTAGTAATTGAGAAGCTGAGACAGGAAGGTTGAAGCCCAGCCTCAGCAATTCAGTGAGGCCTTCTGCAATTTGGATCTTGTTTCAAAATAAAAATAAAATAATAGAGTACTGCCAAAAAAAAAAAAAGACAGCCTCAGTAACTTAGCAAGACTTTTAGCAACCTAGCAAGACCCTTTACAAAGTAAAAAAAAAAAAAAAAAAAAAAGGGTCGGAGGCATAGCTCAGTGCCTCTGGGTTCAATCCCCAGTATCCTCTCATCCTTCACACACATTCCACATGCACAAAATGATGGACCCTCGTCTTTGGAAGCAATCTCTAAATAAAAATCCATTTCTTTAAAAACTTTTCCTTTAAAGAGTTACTGGAAGGGGGGGGGCATGGGAGAGCTGAGATGGTGAGCAGGCGGCAGGCTTTCCTCCTACCTGAGAACACGTGGCTGGTTCCCACTGTACCAAGAATGACTTCTGGCCCCGTCACAGCTCATCCATGGGCAAATGGCCATTTGTCAGTCAGAGAACATCCAAGTCCTTCCATAGACATTTCTAAAACATTTTAGAAACTGCATGCATGAGCCGGGCGTGGTGGCGCACGCTTGTAATCCCCGCGCTTGGGAGGCTGAGACAGGAGGATCGTGCAGGTTCGAAGCCAGCCTCAGCTACTTAATGAGGCTCTTAGCAACTTAGTGAGACCCTGTTTCCAAATAAAATATAAAATGGGTCTGGGAGTATAGCCCGGAGGTAGAAAGCCTCGGGGGGGGGGGGAAGAAACTGCATGCATGTAATCTTCTTCTTAAAAAAATACATTGGGGCAAATTTAGAGGCGATCTCATCTGTCATCAAATTCCATTTCTCTACTTCTTAAAGTAATTTTGAAATCTACTTTCTCATCATTATCTTCAATGTCGTGGCTTAATTCCCATTCATGTTTCTCTAAGTTGACTCTTGCAGTGGCTTCCACACAGGTCTCTCTGCCTCCAGTTTCGTCCCAGCTCATCCATGCTTGATGTTGCTGACTCCATCAGATGCATAAACGTGTGTGTGTGTGTGTGTGTGTGTGTGTGTGTGTGTGTGTGTGAATGTGGTACTAGAGATTGAATCCAGGAGTATTCTACTTCTGCGCTAAACCCCAGTGCTTTTTATTTGGAAATAGGGTCTCGCTATATTTTGGAGAGCCTCTCTAAGTTGCTGAGGCTGACCATGAACCTTCCTCTCTCAGACTTTTTTTTTTTTTAAACAAGGTATGGCTATGTTGTCTAGGCTGATGCTAGATTCTTTTGTCTGATTTTCCCAAGTAGCCCAGCAGCCATTCCAATCCTCAGTTCTTGAAATAAAATAAAACAAAACAGTAAACAGGGTATTTATTTATTTATTTATTTATTATTTTGTGTAGGGGGGTATTGGGAATTGAATCCAGATGTGTTCTACCTCTGAGCTCTATCTCAAGCCCATTTTTTATTTTATTTTATTTTTTTATTTTTTTATTTTTTGGTGGTACTGGGGTTCCTGGAAGCCCTTCTACCTCCAGGCTATACTCCCAGACCTCTTTTTACATTTTCATTTGGAAACAGGGTCTCCTAAGCCAGCGCGCGCGGCTGGCTTCGAACCTGTGTGATCCTCCTGTTTCTGCCTCCCAAGCGCGGGGATTACAAGCGTGTGCCACCACGCCCGGCCCATTTTTTATTTTAAAACAGGGTCTCAAGCAGGGTGTGGTGGTGCATGCCTCTAATCCCAGTACTTGGGAGGCTGAGACAGGAGGATGGCAGGTTCATGGCCAGCCTCAGCTACTTAGTGAGACCTTCTGCAACTTAATGAGACCCTGTTTCAAAAATTAAGAATAAAAAAAGAGGGCTGAGTGTGTAGCTCGGAGGTAGAAGGCCCCTGGGTTCAATCCCTAGTTCTGCAAAAAAAAAAAAAAAGTTATTTCATTCTATACAATAGATAAACTATATGACAGTTTGTTATTGTTATCTATGTTATCTATGTTTACTGTGCATTTTGTTGCAAATTGTGGCAGATAAGAACAATGATGATGGTGGTGGCAGCTTTTCATTTCTTGAACTTCTACCATGGGTCAGCCATTACTCTAAGCGCTTTACATATAAATCACGTCAAAACAACTTGCAGCTTTTATTAGGCTGACTTTGTGCATGAGGAAGTTGACACTCAAGAGATTTAAAACAAGGTTGGACACAAGATTTGAATCTAGCACTTTTTCTATTAAGGCTCAGGCCTCTAGTTTACCCATTCTCTCTTAGACATTCAAAGTTTACGAATTGATGGCTGACCCCCATAGAAGCTCTTTGCAGAACAGATAACCACTGCAGCAATGGGGTCATCCCATGACACTGTAAAGTTGCTTTAGCCAAGGCAGTGGCCTGCTCTCTAGGGGACATTTTGCAGGGTCTGGAGACATTTATGATAGTTGCAACTTCAGGAGAAAAAGAGTTCTTTCTTTTAGGAAGTGGAGGCCAGCATGTCATCGTCTATTCAGACTGTTGTAAGGAAGTGCTGTAGACCAGGCAGCTAATAATGACAGAAATGTATTTCCCACAGTTTAGCAGGCTGGGAAGCCTGAAATGAAGGAGCCAGCAAATTGGGCGCGTGGAGAGGACTCAATTGCAGCTTCTTCACAGCTGTATTATCACTTGGTAGAAGGGTGGACTCATTCCCTTACGTCAAGCTGGGGTGTAGCTCAGTGTGATAGAATGCATGGGCAGCAGACCCTGGGTTCCATCCCAGGTGTGTGTGTGTGTGTGTGTGTGTGTGTGTGTGTGTGTGAGAGAGAGAGAGAGAGAGAGAGAGAGAGAGAGAGAGAGGGGGGGGGGAGGGAGAGGGAGAGGGAGAGGGAGAGGGAGAGGGAGAGAGGGAGAGGGAGAGGGAGAGGGGAGAGGGAGGAAGGGAGGGAGGGAGGGGAGAGAGAGAGAGAGAGAGAGAGAGAGAGAGAGAGAGAGAGAGAGAGAGAGAGAGAGAGAGAGAAGAGAGGGAGGGATTTGCTTTTATTTGTATTTCTGGGGATCAAATCAAGGAACCCATACATGTTGGACAATCACTCTACAACTGAGCCAAATCCCCAGCCCTTCCCTGGCCTCTAATGAAGGTACTTATACCGTGAAAAGGGGAAGGGTTCTCTACCAAACCATACCTCTTATTTCTTTTGCAGCGAATCCCAACTCTGGACATTGAAAAATAGCTACTCTTATTGTAATCCAAAGAACTTAAAAAAAATTTTTTTTTCAGGGGCTGGCTTAGCACGAACAAAAACCTGGGTTCAATCCTTTGTATCACAAAGACAAAAATGATAATTTTTTTTTTTGGTGGAATTCGGGGTTGAATTCAGGGGCATTCTACCTCCGAGCTATACACTTAGCCCTATTTTTATTTTTTATTTTGAAACAAGGTCTCACTAAGTTGCAGAGGGCCTTACTCAGTAGCTAAGGCTGGCCTTGAACTTGCAATCCTCTTGTCTCAGCCTCCCAGTACTGGGATTACAAGTGTGCACTTCCACACCTGGCTTGATATTTTTTTTTTTTTTTTTTTTTTTACTTTTTTCTTGAGCTACCGGGGATTGAATCCAGAGCTTGCACATAATAGGCAAGTACTGCACTACTGAACTACATCTCCTGATCTTTTTATTTTAAAATATTCTGGCCAGGCATGGTGGCTCACACTTGTAATCTCAGCGTTTGGGAGGCTGAGACAGGAGGATTGCACAGTTTCGAAGCCAGCCTCAGCTAGTGAGGCTCTGAGCAACTTAGTGAGACCCTGTTTCCAAATAAAATATAAAATAGGTCTGGGAGTATAGCCCAGAGGTAGAAAAGCCCCTGGGTTCCACCCCCAGTACTACACACACACACACACACACACACACACACACACACACACACAAAATATTCTGGCTAAGTTATCTTGAATTTGAGATCTTCCTGCCTCAGTCTCCTAAATACCTGGGATTATAAGTGTGCACGATTAGGTCGAGCTCCTAAAAACTTCTGAGGACTGGTGTTAAGGGGAAAATGATTAAGAGAATATGATTTCTACTCTGTCATATGAATGTATATTTTGACTTTCAAACCATGAAGTGGGATTATGAAGGCTGGGGAAATCCTTGGTATTTTGTAAGCAAAAATGATGCTATCGAGGCCAAAGTTAAAAATTCCTTTCCTTTTTCTCTTTTCTCTTGTTTTCATTTCTTTTTCTTGCTACTAAGTATTGAACCCAGAGACACTCTACCACTAAGCTATATCCCAAGCCCTTTTGACTTTTACATTTTGGAACAGTTTGGCTAAATTACTGAGGGTAGCCTTCTTTGTCAGCTTCCTGAGTCACTGGGTTCTACAAGTGCCCTGCCCTGCCTTGCCAAATACTGTGTGTGTGTGTGTGTGTGTGTGTGTGTGTGTGTGTGTGTGTGATTCAGATTAACCCAGGATCACTCTACCTCTGAGCTATACTCCCCTGGCTCTTTTTAGTTTTTATTTTGAAACAGGATCTTGTGTGCTGGACTTGAACCTGTGATCTTCCCGTCTCTGCCTCCCAAGTACTGGAATTATAGGTGCACACTGTTGCTTCTGGGCAAATATCACAGATATGGGTCAGACACAGGCCATTTAGTCTGGCATGGTAGCTCACACCTGTAATCCCAGCTCCTTTGAAGGTTGAGAGAGGAGTATGAAGAGTTCTAGGTCAACCTGGACTCCTTAGTGAGACCTTGTCTTAAAATACAAAATAAACTGGGCTAGAGGAGGTATAGCTCAGAGGTAGTATGGCCCTGGGTTCAATCCCTCTTACTGCAAAAACAAAAACAAAAACAAAACAAAAAACGAAATCACAAAACACCCACAGATCATTTAGTTTCTCACAAAGAACAACTGCTCCATAGTTATAGATCCGATTATCTGTTCCCAACCAATGGCTTGAAATGGCTTCCAGGTTGAGGACTTCCAAGAGTGGATGACTCAGGACAGACTGACACCTTCCACTGGTAACTCAGTTTAAAGAATGTTCACTCTCAGCAGGGCATACTGACACTTGCCCAGTACCTGGGAGGCTGAGATAGGAGGATCATAGGGTTGAGGCCAGTCTCAGCCACTTAGTGAGGCCCTCTGAACTTAGTGAGACCCTGTTTAAAAAAAAAAGAATAAAAAATAGGGCTGGGGGTGTAGCTTGGGTTCAATCCTCAGTACCACTAAATAAATAAATAAATAAATAAATAAATAAAATTAAAAATAAGAGGGCTGGGGTATAGCTCAGAGGATCAATAATATTTTGAAAGATTTAAAAAACATTGGATTTGATTTGTAAGTTAATATTTCTATAAACAGTTGAGTAAAGTAGTATTTAAACATATGTATTTAAGAGGTAATGGACTGATAGCCGATTTTCTCTGAAAATTGAAAGATGTTGAGAAGTGTCTCTAAAATATAAACTAGATACAGTCAGGCATGGTGACACATATCTGTAATCCTAATATTTGGGAGTTTGAGACAGGAGGATCACAGTTTTGAGGATAGTCTGAGCAAGTAGTGAGACTCTCACCAACCTAGAAGACGCTGTTTTAAAAAAAATATGACTAGGGGTTAGCTCAGAAGTAAAATGTCCCTGGGTTCAATACTCAGTAATACACACACACACACACACACACACACACACACACACACACACTAAAATAAAACAAAACCAATATTCATTTCAGTATGTAAAAGACATTCATTCAGAAACTTTAAGACATTAAAAAAAAAAAACAGCTGGGAGGATCGTGGTTCACGGACAGCCTTAGCTACTTAGTGAAGCCCTCTGCAACTCAGTGAGACCCAGTTTCAAAATAAAGGATAAAAAATAGGGCAGGGGGTGTAGCTCAAAGGTCAAATGCCCCTGGGTTCCATCCCCAGACCCCCCCCCCCACAAAAAAAACCATAAAAAATAAAGGTGTAAGTTTTTATTTTAAAATTTTTATTTATTTATTTTTTGTGGTAGTGAGGATTGAACCTAGGGACATTCTACCTCTGAGCTATAATCTCAGACCTTTTTTTTTTATTTTTTATTTTGAAACAGGGTCTCAGTAAATTACAGACAGCCTTGCTAGATTGCTAAGTGTGGCCATGAACCTGAAATCCTCCTGCCAGTACTGGGATTAGTTTTTTTTTTTTTTTTTTTTTTTTTTTTTTTTTTTTTTTTTTTAAACAACCATCTTGCTAAGTTTTATAGGCTACTTTGGATTCTGCTTTTAGCCTCTGGACTTGCTGGATAATAGTCGTGTGCCAGCCAGCCTGGCTTAAAATTGTTTTTTAAGTGTACACAACTGCCATGCTATGTATCAGCACTTCTCATCCTCAGCACTATTTTGTGCTACATAATTCTCTTTGTTGTGGAGGTGCTATGGTCAGGCTCTTTGGATACCCCCTGCCCTCCATTCACATGTTGAAACCTAATCCCCAATAGTCCTGAGGACCTTTAGCCTTTAGGAGGCTGTTCACTTCTGCAAGTCCTCATCCTGGTGGCCATTTGGAAACTGGTCAGCTGGGGACAGATACCTGGGGGAGCAAATGATCTGTGTTTGATTCCATTCTGTGATTTTGGTCCTCGACAGCATGCTTTCCTAAGCCCCAAGAACTTTCCTGACCTGTGTAATCCTACTTCATGGCTTGAAAGTAAAAATATAAATTCGTATGACAAAATAGAAGTCATATTTCATTTATCATTTTCTTTTCCCTTAAAAACAGTCCTTAGAAGTCCTTTGGAGTAGAAGAGGTGAGCAGGCATTGCTTATAAATGGAGTTACTTTGTTCATCAGAGGCCTAGAATATGTTTATGAAGGAGTCTAGTTCTTGAGAGATATTAAAATCAATACACAGAGCCAGGTGTGACGGCACATGCCTGTAATCCAAGTACTTGGGAGGCTGAGATAGGAGGACCATAGGTTCAAGATCAGTCTCAGCAACCTAGCCAGACTCTCAGAAACCTAGTGTGACCCTGTTTAAAAAACAAATAATAAAAAGGGCTGGGGTAAAGGTAGAATGCCTCTGAGTTCAATCCCCCAGTACCCTCACCTCAAAAAATCAATATACTCTTTATTTAAAGCATCTTGGAATAAAATGTTCACTTTCTTAGTTCAGCATAAATTTCAGTTCATAGCAGAGCTGGGCAGTTGCTTTACCCCAGCTGTTCCATAATGCTCTCAGAGATTAAGTACACTTATACTCAAATTACATCAATATTTTGATTAAACTGGCTTTTATCCTAGTAAATTTCTGTTTTTATTTCTTTCTGGATTATGTTTCAAAAACTTTAAGGACATCTTTGTACATAAAGTCAAGGACAAAGTTATAATTTTTCTTTGAATTTTTATTACATGCTCCTTATTCTTACCCATTTCTTCAGTAGTTCTCATTATGAGAACTAGACAGGATAATCTTGGCCAAATGACCCAGAATAGTTTCATCTTTTTTTGGGGGGGGGTTGTCTGGGGATTGAACCAAGGGGCGCTTTACTTTTGATACATACCTTTGTATCTTTTAAGAAAGGGTCTAAGTTAAGCAGAGTGCCTAGAACTTGGGGATCCCTGGCTCAGCTCTCCTGTTGCTGGAATTACAGACATGTGCCACTGTGCAGGGAAAGAAGGGTGTATTCTTGGTCACACTTACAAGGGAAGGCTGTGAACCTTCAGTGTTGAATATTATAATTAGATTGTTGGTTTTATCATAGCAATTTTAAGGATGAGGTAATTTGGGGGTGTTGAAAAAGCAGCAATTAATGGAAACTTTTCAGAGCAGTTAATCTGTGCTTCATTGAATTTTTTTTCCCCTTTTTCATTTTTGTACTGGGCATTGAAGCCAGGGACATTCTACCTCCTAGCCATATCCCCAGCCTTTCTCCCAGCCCCTCACTTTGAAACAGTGTCTCACCAAGTTGCTGAGGGTCTGGCTATGTTGTTGAGGCTGGCCTGCAATGCTCCTGTCTCATCCTCTCAAATAGTTGGGTTACAGGCGTGCACCACTGTGCCTGCCTTCAGTGAAAGTTTTTTTACTTTCTTTCTTTTTTAAATTTGGGATTGAACCTCGGAGCATTCTAACCTCTGAGCTATACTTCCAGCCCTTTTTGAACGGGCTCTTGCTAGGTTGCTGAGACTGACCTCGAACCTGCTGTCCTCCTGTCTCAGTCTTAGGCTCCCAGGTTCCCAAGTACTGGGATTATAGGTGAGTACCACCACCCCGGAGCTAACAAATTCTTTATGCTCTGTTACCTGGCCTCAGTGTCTTAAGGGGTTAATGTAGTATGTTATCAAGGGCACAGAATTTTAGGTTAGCCCTCTAAAGTGATCTCTCTCCCTTCTCCCTTTTGCGGTACTGGGGATGGAACCCAGGGCATTCTACCTCCAAGCTACACCCCAGCCCTATTTTTTGTTCTTTATTTTGAAACAGGGTCTCACTGAGTTGCAAAGAGCCTAAGTAGCTGAAGCTGTCCTCGAACCCGGATCCTCCTGTCTCAGCCTCCCAAATACTGGAATTACAAGTGTGCGCCACCACGCTGGGCTCCATCTCTCCCTTTCTCTTCCCTTCTTTTGTATTTTATTTGATTTATTTTTTTCTGTAGGGGATGGAACCCAGGGTCTCGCGCCTGCTAGCGCTCTACCACTGAACACCACCAGGGCCCCTCTTCTAAACCTCTTACTAACTTCCCAGCCCCTGACATCACCTCTCTGGGATCTAAGCGGCTTTGAACGCATGAAAAAGTTTGTGGACAGCCAGGGATTTAAGGAATCAGGTTTCCCATACTAAGAAAAAGGAGAAGGATTGAGATTAGATTAGGCAAGGTGGGAAAGGGAGATTGCCTCGTGAATGCACCGGAAAGTTACAACTTGGGTTATTTTTTAACTGGCGTCCTACAAACCCACGCGGGGTAGGTGTCTCCCTCGCCAACTTGTCCGGGAACTTGAGGTTCCCGGGCGGAGCCGGCTCGGGAGGCGCAGCGCCGGGGTGCGCTCGGCGCCCCGCCCTGGGGGTCCCGGGGGGCGTCCCCGGGGGCGGGGCGCAGGGCCCCCGCGCACAAAGGGCGCCGCCCCCGCGGTGGGAGCGCAGCGGCGGCGGCGGCGGCGGGGCCGGGGCTGGACGGCGCCACTCGGGGCGCAGCGAGCGCGGCCGCCGCCTCCCCGCCTCCCGCCCGCGCGCAGCCTCCGCCTCCCGCCGGCCTCCCGCTCCCTCCCCTCGTGCGGGCTCGGGCGGCGGCGGCGGCGGGGAGGGCGTGCGCCGGCCGGAGGCGCCGGCGGCCAGGAGGCTCGGGAAGTTTCAAGTGGAAGGTCGTGCGCCGCCCGCGCGCGTGCTCCGCGTCTCCGGCAGCATCATGGCGGAGCCGAGCGGCTCGCCCGTGCGCGCCCAGCCTCCCCAGCAGGCGGCCCCGGTGACAGCGGCCCCGGCGGCGGCGGCAGCGCCCGCCCCGGCCCCGGCCCCGGCCCCGGCCCCGACTCAGACCCCGGCCCCGGCCCCGGCTCCGACCCCGGCCTCGGCCGCAGCTCCGACCCCGGCCCCGGCTGCAGCCCCGGCCCCGGCCCCGGCCCCGGCGCCGGCGCCCGCGGCGGGCTGGCCCATCTGCAGGGACGCGTACGAGCTGCAGGAGGTGATCGGTGAGTGGGGCGGGGGCCGGGGCGGGCGGCGGCTTCCGGGCCTGCCGGCTCCCGCAGGATTTCCCCCCTCCCCGGTTTATTTGTTCGCTCCGGGAGCGCCGTGCTGCCGGAGGCGGCGGGGACTCGCACTGCGGACCGGCCGCAGGCTGCAAACTTTTATCTCCCGGCCCCCGGGGCGCGGGCAGCGGCGCCGCATCGCCCTCCCGCCCCGGCCCGGCCTCGGCGGGGACCGTGCGGGCGCCGCCCCGCGTGCTGGGGGCCGTGCGGGCGCCCCGAGCCGCGGAGGCCCAGGTCCTCGGCGAGGCCGGGAGGATGCTGGCCGGCCTCCCTCGCTGACAGCGCCGCCGCCCGCAGCGCGGTCCCGCCTCCTCCGGCCGCCCAGCCCTGCCGGGCTCCCCGGGCGGGCGGGCGCCGGCCTCCGCCCCGCCCCGGCCGAGCCGCCCGCGGTCCAGGGCCGACCTGCTAGCGGGAAACCCGAGGCGGTCGCGGTCTGCCCCCCGCCTTTCCGTGCCTTCTAGCCGGCTCACAATATCACCGTACCTTACATTTTTAAATACCTGGCAAAGTGGAACGGCAAGAGGCCGGCGTTACTTTCCCCGGGCCAAGCACGTGAAGGACCTGGAAATGTGTGTTGTCTCTTCACCTAGAGCCGTCCCTATTGGACCACTCAGTTAAGAGCCTTGTCACTTGGGAAGCCTCTGGATGGGCAAAGGGGCCCTCTGCTTCTATCCTTGGCTGGGATGCTGGATGCATGGTGCAGTCCCATCTCTTGGTATTTAACCATAGTGAGAAAAATAATTCAGGGTATTTATCATCTTTTCACTTAAAAAGAGGTCTCCACCTTTAAAAATGATTACTAACGGGATTTCATTGGGTGCTTAAATGGGCCTTTATTGCCTGTCCCTGTGTGAATGAAACTGAAGTATAGATCTGTGTGTATCTATTTCATAGGCACATGCATTTCACTTGAGAAAATGGCAGGCAGGTCAGTAACCTGGGATACAGAAGCCCCAGATAACCTATATAAGCATTTGTCGGCAAAAATCTTTGAATACCCAGATATTTCATTACTTTTGGCTAAAGACTCTTGCGAGGTGAATTTTCATGTCACTGCCAGGATTAAATAACTTCTGGAGCTTCTCAAAGCCTAGAGTGAGAACCCCTTTAACTTGGCCTGTAAGCCCTTCACCCAACCTGTGTCCCTCCTCCCGTATTCTTACAGTATTGAACTGGAATGTCCTCCTGCCTGCACTACAATACTTGTGGCTTTCCATTCTTGGCCACCTTTTGTTTATTTATTTTTTTTGGTACCCAGGGGCATTCAATCTCTGAGCTATTTTGCTATTTTGAAAAAGGGCCTTGCTGATTTGCTGAGGCTAGTCTGGAACCTGAGATCCTCCTGTCTCAGCCTCCAAAGTACTGGGATTACTGGCCTGCCCTACCATGTCCTGTCATTCTTGCCACCTTTGCAAACTCTTTCTTCCTCCTGTTTTTTTTTTTAAAAAGTGTGCATGTGTATGTGTCTACGTGTGTGCTGAAGATCGAATCCATTGTGCATGCTAAGCACTTGCTCTACCACTGAGCTATACCCCCAGCCCCAAGTGTCTTTCTTTGTGTAATGAGTCTCCCTCAGCTTCCAAGGCTAGGTGAATATCTTGAGAAGCTTTCTGTTTTTCCCAGGGAAAAGTATGGTTGCTCCTCCTCCCCCCCACATACCCACATACCTCATAGCATGTAACCCCATAGTTTTTGTTTGCCCAACAAGATCTGAAGGCCTACTATGTCCCAAGCATTGTGCTTGGTGTTAGTGGTATGAGAATTAATCAACTATAGTCCCTGCTTTCAAGGACTTCATGCGTTATTAAGAGACAAGAAAGTATACTTTAGGATATGATGAGTGAGTACTGGGAGAGGCCAGAGGCCAGAGGGAGGGGAGAGTGACTGCCGGGGAAGATGAAGAGCAGGGTATTCCTCAGAGGAGGTCCTGTTTGAGCTGCATCTTGTAGGCTCAATAAGTTTGTAAGGAACTCGGTCAGTCCCATTGCTGCTT
Source organism: Muscardinus avellanarius (assembly GCF_963383645.1). Lineage (NCBI taxonomy): Eukaryota > Metazoa > Chordata > Mammalia > Rodentia > Gliridae > Muscardinus > Muscardinus avellanarius. Next base: position 67,493,685 of record NC_137787.1, read on the forward strand.
CCCCTAACCAACTGTGAACTACTCTGGAGTCTTATCATACCCTGTCTCTAACATGATGAGGTAGGCCCAAAAGTTGACTGACTGTATCTGCCACATAGCATAGTTTACTGTAGGGCCTGGACCATAATTTATATGCTTATTTTATTAATTATTAAGGCTTAAGTGCAAGCCTATGAAGACAATATTTTGAGTTGATTCCTATTGCAAGCTGATGAATAAAATCTTAAGTGCACTTGGGATTAATTACAGGCCTCTATTTTTTCAGTAACAACATCGTTAACTTAAAGGTAAAATGATATTTACTAGAGGAATTTGAGAGCAGACACACCTGCTTAGTCTATCTCAATTTTTGCACATTCATGTTATGGGAAGGGCTTTTCTATGTTTTCAATTGATCTCATATTTTTCCAACTAAAAGAGGTAGCCTGTGCAGAGGTCCTGTTATCGGAAAAATAAAATTGCTGGAATAGGATTTTGCAAGGGCTTAATGTTTATAGGGAATTATAAACTCACTTCCACTTAGTGTTTAATGCAAGTTGAGCGCTTAAGAGTGAACTTGCGGTTAAGCACTGTTGCTTAAACAGTGCATGCAAGAAGTTAGTAGTTCAAACACTGAACCAGTTTTCACACGAATGCCAACTTGACAGTCCCTGCCTCTCCCTGCCATAAGGCCGGTGTCATATGATATGCCTCCAGCAGTGTGAACGATGACCAGCAGGAGGCTCAGATGTGCCTGAGCAGAAAGTGGAGGCTAGGTGCCTTAACTTTCCAGTGTGGCAAGGGGCACTGAGCATTTCTCCTCTTCCTCCTGGGCGAGGTTGGGCCCTAGGATTAGAAGAGAATAGGTTTACTAAAATCCAAACAGAGCAGGTTCAGTGATTTGACTTCTTCTGTTTTAGAAAAATAAACACAGGATTTTCTAAGTCTAAAAATAAAGTTTACTCTTTGTTGCATTGTTGTTCTTGTGTTGTGAAAGAGCAGTGGAGAAGTTGTAATGCTCTTAGCAGTAATCTGGTTCAGAAGTTTCGCATGACCTAGAAGTGGTATAAAATCTGTTCAAGGGAGCTTTATACTTAGGGAGGGGTTAAAAGTATAAAATTTAAAAATTCCTTCTTTCAGCTATTATCTTTGTGTTAGTAGATTTCAAGTATTTCTGTCTCCTGTAGAAGTTAACTGTTGTTTTTGGAGGCCATTCCAATTCTGTTTTTGGTCTTCAGCTTCCTTTATCCCTGTTTCCATCAGTCCTCTCAACTCACCCCTTTCACCAGATTCCTTCTTTAGAAGTATAAGGGGTATTTAAAGTTACACCAATTGAAAAACTAGTTTATTTGTTGGTGCTATTAGTAATAACATCTCAGTTGGTTGAACAGAGAGTAAAATGTGCATTACATAAATGTCTATTTGGGCCTCCACAATGGAAGGGATCAGCTCAGTGAACTTCTCCCCGCAGAGGTCTTCTTTGCAGTATGGGTTTGTGTGTTTGAGCCAGGTAATTCTGGCAGTTCTGGTGTCTGTATTTCCCCCTGAGACCCACTAAACAGACCACCAGTTCAATATGTTTGATTTTATTAGGCTTTCTTTCTGGCAGGATGATATTCTTTTTTTTAATGTAGTGTTTTGCACTTGATTTCTCAGCATTGCTTTCCTTTTGTCCTGAGTGGTGATTTAGAATGATCTCTGTAGTAACAATTTGCCAACTTTGACAGAAAGAACTGGATCTCTAGACTCCTTGCACTGAGAGAGAGTTCCTCTGAGTGCATCATTTCTCTCACTGAGAAGCCTTGTTTATTCCTCTAGGTACTTTTCCCCATACCTCTGCAGTAGGGCACCTGTATCAGGAAGGCCTGTGCCGGGTCTTGAGGGAGCAGTAGCCTCCCCTAAAATGAGATTGCAAACCTCCCAGGGCGGGTCCTTCTTGCTCTGAGCCCAAGGAGCTTCTGGGGAGTTCTCTGGTGCAGGGACTGGAGCAGGTGACACTGGGTTCCTGGGGAGTTGGAGCTCAGTGTGTCTATTCTGATCCGGGAGATCTTTACACCAGGCTGCCCTGCTGCTGCTGCTGGTCCTTTCACTTTCATTCGCTCGACTTTCTTCTTCTTCTTTTTTCTTCTTTCTTGCAGTGTTGAGAATCCAATCCAGGGCCTCAGTATTCTAGGCAAGAGCTCTGCCATTGAGCCTGGCTTAGCCTTAGCCTGTGGCTTCTTTATTTACATAATTAAAGAGGCCTGAGATGCTCTGCTGAAGACAGGGCTTTGCTTTTAATTATTTCACTATATATGTACATATATATATATATATATATATATATTGAATATAGGAATGTTCTTTATATATTTATATGCAAAATATTATCATATTACAAAATATTATCATTTTATTTATTTTTAATTTTTAATTTTTATTTATTTATTTTGGTGGTATTGGGGTTCTTGGAAACCCTTCTCCGGGCTACACTCCCAGACCTATTTTTTATATTTTTATTTGGAAACAGGGTCTCTTAAACCAGCGAGGGGCTTCGAACCTGCGCTATCCTCCTGTCTCCGCTCCCAAGTGCAGGGATTACAAACGTGCGCCACCACTCCCCTCCCGGCCTTATTTATATATATATTTTTTTACAGTACTGAGGATTGAACCCCGGTCTCTCATATACTATGCAAGCACCCTCCCTCTGAGCTACATCCCCAGTCCTTGTTCTTTTTATTTTTGAAACAGAATGTCTCTTGAGTTGCCAGGTTGACCTTGAGGGTTCAGTCTTCCAGCCTCAGCTTCCCTGTAGCTGGGAATAAAAGCTTGGCCTTAAAAAAATTTTTTTTGGACTTGTGGAAGGAACCCCCCAAGGCCTTGAGCATGCTAGACAAGCACTCTACCACTGAGCTGCACCTCCAGCCCCATTTAAACCATTTTGTGTGTATGTGTATGTGTGAAGGGTATTGGGAATTGAACCCAGGGGCATACTACCTCCTTGCTATTCCCATAGCCATATTTTATTTGCCGTTTTTTTTTTTTTTTTTGTGGGTCTGGGGGTGGAACCCAGAGGCATTTAACCTCTGAGCTGCACCCCTTGCTAAATTTTTTATTCTTTTTTATTTTGAAACAGGGTCTCACTGAGTTGCAGAGGGCCTCACTAAGTAGCTGAGGCTGTCAGTGAACTGCGATCCTCTGGTTTCAGCTTCCTGAAAGCAGGGATTAGAAGCATGTGCCACCACGCCCGGCTTTTATTTGTTATTTTGAAACAGCAACTTGCTAAGTTATATGCTGAACTCAAACCTGTGATTGTCCTGTCTCAGCCTCCTAAATATTGGGAATACTGGTGTGCACCACTGCACCTAGCCCCATTTTAACAATTTTTTAAGTATTCAAGTCAGTGGCATTTGTTGTTGTTGCTATTATTATTTGTAATAGTATTTTACAGTACTGGGAGTAGAACCCAAGGGTGCTGTACCACCGAACAACATCCCCAGTTCCCTTTTTATTTACTTATTTATTTATTTATTTATTATTTTTTTAAATTTTATTTTGTGGTACTGGGGTTCCTGGAAACCCTTCTACCTCTGGGCTACACTCCCAGACCTATTGTTTATATTTTTATTTGGAAACAGGGTCTCTTAAGCCAGCGCGGCTGGCTTTGAACCTGCTTGATCCTCCTGTCTCCGCCTCCCAAGTGTGGGGATTACAAGTGTGCACCACCACGCCCGGCACCCCTTTTTATTTTTATTTGTTTATTTTTTGTGGTACTGGGGACTGCAAGGATATTGAACTCAGGGACATTCTACCTCTGAACTCTTATCTCCAGCCCTATTTATATTCTTTATTTTGAAACTGGGTCTCACTAAGTTGTGGAGGGCCTAAGTAGTTGAGTTGGCTGTGAACCTGTGATCCTCCTGTCTCAGTCTCTTAAGTACTGAGATGACAAGTGTGCACCACCATGCCCAGGCCCAGACCCCTTTTAAAATTTTGGGATGGGGTCTTGCTAAATTGCCCAGGCTGACCTCAAAGTTTCAATCCTTCTCACTCAGCCTTTCGAGAGGCTGGATTATAGGCAAGGGCTATTGTCCCCAGCATTTATATTTCTCAGTAGAAGTATACTTTCAAATGTGCCCTTTAGACTCTTAAGTGGGAAACATCTCTAGATAAAAACTTATGGAAAAGTGACTAAAATCCTTGCTTTGTTGATGCATTTGATTTGTGGCCAGTAATACAAATTTCCCCCAACTCTTCTGGTTTATTGTACACTACATTTTTGGATGATGTTTGAAAATAAATCACAGCAGTGCCAGCTCTGAAGTCAGAGGCGTGGGCTGCTGCATGTCCTGCCCTGCCAGCCACTGGCATTGGTGACCTTGAGCAAGTCCCTTAGATGTGTCTACACTCAGTTTCCTCATTGGTAACACAAAGGTGATAAAAATAGGGCTGTGAGGATGGAGAGAATGTAACACACTTAGGATGGTGCTTGGCACAGGCACACTCTCAATTAGTCTTAGCCATAACTACTATAAACTCCATTTGCTAATCAGATTCAAGTTATCAGGTGAGAACAGAGCCCTGTCTTTGGCAAGACTTTGAAGTGGCTTGAAGAGTTCCTCTGCTTGGTTTCTGCAAGGAGGGAGGGGGTGAAGGGAGAGGTCTCCCCCAAGTCTCCTTCCCCTTCCTGTGGGTGGCTGGAAGGTGGCTTGGGAGGGGAGCTGCAGGCCCTGGCTGGCTGGTTTCTCCCAGCACCTTGCGGGCCCACACCACCATGCCACCCTGCTGCGAGCAGGAAGCTGGAGAGACCTGTGGAGCTCCCGGCGATTTGGATAGCTCAGGGGTTCAGGTGCCAAATGGCCCTCTGACAAGCGGTGAGAGCATCCTGCGGGAAGGTTGCTGAGGAGGAGCAGTCCATTGTGGAAGGGCTCTGAGAGCAGCCTGCTAAGACTGTTCTTTTCTTCCACCTCTGAGTTTGCCCCGGAGGCCGCCATGCTGGCAGGAAATGCTGCTGACTAAAAGAAATCTTTGCCACGCGTCTCAGTGAGTGAGAGGACAGGGGCCTTGGCTTTCAGATAAAGTCATCTCCATCGCGCTCCTCCCCCCTCAGCCTGCAAATATGCTGTAGTGTCTCTCTTCTTTTTTCTCTGTTTTGCAGTACTAGGGGTTAAATCAGGACCTCCTGTGTTTTATCATCAGACCAAACCCTCAGCCCTGTCTTTAAAGACAAAAGAGAACCATGATAACAACAAACACTGCTGCCCCTGCGCTTCCTCCTTTGCCCTCCCTTATCTCCTTCCTTCCCCTCACAGAAGGAGCCTCCTGCTCACTCTTGCCTGCCTCAGTATGGCTTCTGCCTTCTCCCTGGAAAGTTCAAGTCTTTCTCTCTAAAGTCACCACAGTCCTGTGGCCAGAACCAGCCAGCACCGTAGCCCTTGTCGGTCTTCCTCTCTGCAGGATTTGGTACTGTACTTCCTTTCTCCTTCTGGATGGGCATGGCCTGGGCTTCCCTGCCATTTCTGTCTCTCCTTCCTTCCCCATTCCTGCCTGTCATAGCCCTCCAAGTTCTGTATGTCTTTTTGACCTTTAAAGGCTGACTGTGGGTTGGTACTTGGGCTGCCTTGTACTGTCTTTGCTTGGATGCTGCGTAGGGGCTTCATGCTCACAGTTAAACTCATTGCCTCTCTGTCCTCACCTCAGTTCTCACTGTGCTGCTTCTCCATTCTCTTCTTCTTCCAGACCGTCAAGTGCCCAGGTGTGGTGGCACACACTTGTAATCCCATTCCTTGAGAGGCTGAGATAGGAGGACCATGGGTTTAAGGACAGTGTCAGCAAGTAGTTAGATTCTCATCAACCTAGCGAGACCGTGTTTCAAAATAAAAACAAAATAGAGCTGGGGGTGTAGCTCAGAGGTAGGATGTCCAATTCAATAAAGAAAGAAAACCCTCAAATGTGAAACATCTGGGTCATCCTATGCTTTGTCATCGTCACCAGTCTCCCACATCTCGTTGGCTAAAGTCTTAAGTATTCTGCCACCTTGAGATCTTTGGTGTGTCTCCGACTCTGCATTTTGGCCACCCCTGGCTTAGTTCACACGCCCATCAGTTCTGACGTGGGTGATGATTTCCCAGTCTCGCTCCTTGCCCCTCTTGCTTCTGGCTCCAGTTTGTATAGTCACCAAAGTGGTACCGCTCTACCCAGGTCTGCATTGTGTTGCCCCTGGGCTTAAACTCTAACTGGCCCTCCCACCAGCCTCTAGCTTCACCCAAGTCATAGCTTCCGAGGCCTCTTGGGAATCATCTCTTGCCTCCCTTTCCAGCCACATCCTGCCATTTCCATCCTCAGGACAGACTCTCCAGCCAGTGCGATCCTTTTGCAAGTTGCTGAAACACTTTTTTAGCCTCTCCTGGGCAAGTTTTCCCTCTGCTCAGAATGCCATTCTACCATTCTTTCTTTTGTTTGTGTTAAAGAGCTCTGTTTCTCTAAGTTTTACTTCATTGAAATATACATCCTGAAAATTGTACATGAAGCTGAGGGGAGTAGCTTGCATCTATAGTCTTGGGTACTCTGGAGGCTAAAGCGGGAGCATCGCTTGAACCCAGGAATTTGAGACTCGCCTGGGCAACATAAGGAGACCCTGTCTCAAAAGAGGAAAAATTTAGCTGGGTGTGGTGGTGCACGTTTGTAATTCCAGTACTTGGGAGGCTGAGATAGGAGGATTGCAGGTTCATGGACAGCCTCAGCTACTTAGGCCCTCTGTAACTTAGTGAGACCTTCTTTCAAAATAAAGAATAATAATAAAAAAAAGGGTTGGGGTGTAACTCAAAGTTAGAATGACCCTGAGTTCCATCCCCAGTACTCTCCCCCCCAAAAGAAAAAGGTGTACATACACAAAAAGTGTACGTACATAAATGTATAATCTTGGTGTACCTTCATACATTGAATGCACCCATAACTAGCACCCTGGTTTGAGTTCCTTCTAAGACCCTGAATAAGTGATTTTGTTCCACAGAAGCAATTTCTGCCCTAGAATCTTTGGCCCTGTTGAGTCCTTCATTCTCTGGCAGTCCTCACACTTAAGCAGATTGTTTCCTAGGTGTCCCGCTTGGCCCTAAACTGTTTCTTTCTTTCTTTATATATTTTTTTTGTTTTGTTTTGTTTTTTGCAGGTCTAGGGATGGAACCCAGGGGCATTTAACCTCTGAGCTATACACCCTGTCCTATTTTTTAGTCTTTATTTTGAAACAGGGTCTCACTAAGTTGCAGAGGGCCTCACTAAGTAGCTGAGACTGTCTGTGAACTGCAGTCCTCCAGTCCGAACCTCCGGAATGCTGGGATTACAAGTGTGTGCCACCATGCCTGGCTGTCCTAAACTAAACTGTTAATGCCTCCTTGAGGAAAGGGTCTCTCATCTCCATACTACATACTTCGTGTTAAGTATTTGGCAAATGTTTTCTGGCTGAAGGACTGAATTCTGCAGACAAGTGTTCCCTCCCCCACTGTGGAAGAGGAAGATTGATCCTTCAAAAGTCTGTCCCATGCTGGGTGTGGTGGCACACACCTGTAATCCCAGTATTTGGGAGGCTGAGACAGGAGGATTGCATGTTTGAGGCCAATCTCAGCAACTTAACAAGACCCTGTTTCAAAATAAAAAAATAAAATAAGGCCGGGGGTGTAGCTCAGAGCTAGAATGTCCCTGGGTTCAATCACCACCACCACCAACAAAATTTGCCTCCCTGGATTCTGAGGATTTGATCTTGCCTCTGGTTAATAATGGCATTATTCAGTTGTGTTTGGGCCAATCAGCTTAAAGGGCTCTGTAGAAATTAGCTCATTAATCCTGGAAGATCAAGAGTAAGCACTTTGAGTGCTCCCACCTCCCTGTGCTGTGGCGTAGGCAAAGCCCTGGCTCTCCTGAGGTCATGGGATTGAGAGGTGGCTAGGACGTGTTGAAGGACCCAGAGCTTCCTGCCAAAAGTTCAGGCGTCCTTTTGCTTAGACATTTCAGGGCTGGGCGGGGAAGGCTGGCAGTGCTCCCCTTCTCTAGAGCCCGAGAGCTTTCCTTTCTTGCGTTATACCAATGATCTCTCTTGCTGTTTGCTTGTTTCTGTATAACCCTCACCTTGAAGCTCTGCAGGGCCTCTCCTTGTGTGGAAATCAGGGCTCTTGGAGAAGAGGAGGGATACAGATGAAACACAGGCGCAGCAATGCAGAACAGCTGGGCTTTCAAAGGTTGTTCAGAGGGCCACAGATGTATTTTTGTAAGTTATAAGGGACCCAGAGTGATAGGTCTGGGAGTGGTGTGTTAAAACCATAGAACTAGGTTTTCTTTTTCAGTCAGATTAAACTGTTATGTGAGATTATCATAGTTAATTTTGGATAAATTGCTGTAATACTTGATGTCAACCACTAAGCCAAGCATAGGAAGGAGGCATGGGGAGGGAACGGGGTGGGGATTGGGTAGGGGCTAACTAGGTGATGTGTGCATGTATGTCTACAAAAGTTTTTTTGTATCCCATTATGATGTATGAATACAGTGTACCAATAAAAAAAATAAAAAATAAATAAATGGGACCCCACTGGCCAGAGTTTAAACTTAAACAAACAAACAAACCTGTAGAACTAGGTTTTCTTTTTTAGTCAAACCAATCTACTGGATACTGTTACTTCTCTATACTGTATCTTTTCGGAAAGATTGTTTTGGGAGTCTGAGATAGGGAGATCACAGGTTCAGTGCCAGCCTCAGCAACCTGATGGGATCCTCCACAACTTAGTGGCATCCTGGGTTCAGTCCTTAAAAAAAAAAAAGGGCTGAAAGGGGCATAGGTCAGAGGCAAAATGCCCCTGGGTTCAATCCTTAATCACACACACACACACACCCTAAGAGACCCCACCTATGGGCTTTACATCCCCCCAAGTCAGTTTTGTTTAAACTGTGCTAAAATAATTCCAAAATGGTTGAAGTGGATCAAGTGTCTCCTTTTCCAAATCTGCCATTCATTGGTACAGTATTTGATTCTAGAGAGGAATTCAATGTATTAATTAAAAAGCCATTTCAGACTTGGCTTAACTGGAGAGCAGAAGAGAAACAGTAGTCTTTGGGACTTGGCAGTGCCTTATTTCTAGAAGTGATTTAGGTAAACGCTGTAGAATCCAATGTGAGTAAAGGATGAAGTATTTCAAGTTTCTTCTCACTTGCCAAACAGTTACTTGAGAATAAAAACAATGGCTTAGCTTTAAGAAACATCCTGGACATTGAGGAAACAGATGAATTATTATTTCTTTTTGCTATCCAGGAAGACATCATTTTAAGATAGAACTGATAGTGACCTCCACATTCATTTCATCTCCAATTTTTTGCCAGGTCTCTTCTAGTGAGTGGCATTCAGTATCACTTTCCTAGAAGCCTAGAATTAGGGCTACTTATTTCTTCCATTAGGTAAAAATAGAAATTTTGGTGACATTTTTAGTGTTTTCAGTTCCTAATCTTTAGTCACTGTTGTAGCTCTTTGCCAGAAAACTGGATGGGAGGTGGGAATGGCTGGCTTCCCACCATGTGAATAATAGATCTTCATCTGGGAGTATTCTGGAAGCCAGTGACCTGTGAGGATTTGAGATTTGGCACTGTATTGATGGTTGAGGTCTTGGAAGAATTCATGATCTTGTTTTGAACTAGGAAGGTCAGTCTGTGCCAGGGTTCATGATAAGGGGCTCTCTTTCTTGCCCTTTTTCGTTTGGTGATGGAAAAGGAATGCGTTTTCTCCGTTGGTACCTGTAGCTTCCTTTCCCTTTAGTTCTTCCTTATGTCCTCCTTCTCTGGCAATGTGTCTGTACCCCTTCCCTTCATTACGGGGTGACTCTGAAAGCAGAGAGAGAGAGAGAGAGAGAGAGAGAGAGAGAGAGAGAGAGAGAGAGAGAGAGAGAGAGAGAGAGAGACAGACCACAGAAGAGGGCTCCTGGGGAAAAGTGGCTGGTCAGTACTGGCCTTTCTAAGTTGGTTTCCAAATGAGAGGTGGCATAAACATGTAGGGAGAATAAGGAATCCAAGAGATTGCAGAGAAAATCCATTGCAAAACCTTTAATTTATAAATGGACTCTAAAGGTCAAAGTTGAAGTGCCTTATCTAGGGTCCCAAAGTCTTTAGACTTCCAGGCTCATGATTTCTACCTAGTTTGGTATTTTCTTCTCCTTATATCACATCGCTCACTTATTGGTAGGAAGGAAGAAAATATTATCAACTTGAGAATATATTAACTAGAGGCTGTGAGTATAGCTCAGTAGTAGAGTACATGCTTAGCATTGAAAAGATTTTGGGTTCAATCCTCAGCACTGAAAAAAATGTATTAACTACCATTTTAATAATCATGTATCTGAGAACATATTTACCATGTAGTGAAATTTTATTTCTTTAGAGGTGTTAAAATGATATTTAACACTTTTTTTCATGAGGATGGCTGTTGAACATGTAGACCAGATATATAAGTACATAGTACCTTCATTTCAACTATGATCTTTTGCCTGTTGTATTATAATAGATTAAATTTCTTTTTTTTATGGTACTAGGGTGTTGAACCCAGGGGAATTCTATGTCTGAGTTATACTCCCAGCCCTTTGTATTTTATTTTTATTTTGAAACAGGGTCTCTCTAGGTTGATGAGAGTCTTACTACTTGCCAAGGTTGTTTTCCAATCTGGAGTCCTCCAGTCTTAGTCTACCAAGTACTGAGGTTATGGGCATGAGGCTCACCATGCATGGCTTATATTCTTAGTCTTTAGTTATTACCTGTCACTGAGGTGGGCATGAGTGTATGTGTGTGTGCGTGTGTGTGTATGCGTGCAAATGTATACATAAAGAAAATATGCTTTTTCTCTTTTAAGTATATTTTATGTTATTTTATTTTGGTGGTACTGGGGTTCCTGGAAGCCCTTCTATCTCCGGGCTACACTCCCAGACCTATTTTATATTTTTGAAACAGGGTCTCTGATACCAGCCCGGCTGGCTATGAACCTTCGCGATCCTCCTGTCTCCGCCTTCCAGGTGCGGGGATTACAAGCGTGCGCCACCACGCCTGGCTCTTTTAAGTATATTTAAAAAGTGAAAACATGCCGGGCGTGGTGGCGCACGCTTGTAATCCCCGCGCTTGGGAGGCGGAAACAGGAGGATCCCGCAGGTTCGAAGCCAGCCGTGCTGGCTTAAGAGACCCTGTTTCCAAATAAAAATATAAAAAATAGGTATGAGAGTGTAGCCCAGAGGTAGAAGGGCTTCCAGGAACCCCAGTACCACCAAAAAAAAAAAAAAAAAAAGTGAAAACATTAATGTCAAAGCCCTGTTTTCAGCCAAGCATCTCAGGCCTTTTTACTAGTATGTGTGTGTGAGGGGGAACCCAGGGGCCATGGGTATAGGTCAGTGGTAGAGCTCTTGCCTAGCATTCTGAGACCCTGTCTTGAGACAAAAATGGGGAGTAGGAAATGTGAGAAGAAGATGAGGGGGCTGGGGATGTGGCTCTGAGGTATAGTACTTGCCTTGCATATAGTTTGAAACCAGTACCAAACAAAAAATAACCAGGTGGGTTTCTTCTTTTCCTTTGAGTTAGGAACATTTTGGTATTTGAATGATCAAAGGGGCTAAAGGTTTAGCCTGTTATAGATCACAAAGCAAGGAAATATCCAATGTGTAAGCCATAATAGAAATTCATACTGAATTTTTTTTTTTTTTTTTTCGATGGTGGGAATCAAACCTGGGGGCTTGCCCATGCTAGGCAAGCACTTTACCACTCAGCCACATCCCCAGTGCATATACCTGCCTTATTAGGAAAAGGAATTAATGACTGAGAGGTGGAAAAAAAATCTGGGTAGGGAGATGAACTGGTTTCATTTTGGGCAGTTCAGGAACAGTCTGTACTTTCTCACGTTTAGTGTCCCTGGAGTGACTGAGGCTGTAGCAGAGAACGTTTTACTCTGTAATCCATTTTAAAATTTGTTCTCACAGGCCCTTTCAAATTTCTGGAGTTCCAAACCAAGTGTCTGATCTTAGACAAGAGTTGCTGTGGAAACATTTTTAATATGGCATCTCTCCTGGGTGGCTGGGTGGCCAAGATGAGGTTGACGGAAGTGTTCTTGTGTATCTTCAAGTTGTGATTAGAATGAACTTCACACTAGTGATATTTTTGGCCTAAGTCAAGATCAAGGCTAGATTGTTTACCTTTACTAAAGTAAATACTTATGGGTTGTTTAAAAAGTGCCGCTCTTGGCTGGGTTGTAGCTCAGTGGCTCTTGCCTCACAAGTGTGAGGCCCTGGGTTGCATCCCCAGCACTGGAAAAGCACTGGAAACGTGTCCTTGTCAATGTGTAGGGGTAAGAGGCGATGGGCCTCTCGGTTGCTCTGTTGCTATCTTCCTGATTGTTTTCACAGAAATAGCAGGACTTTCTGAAGACTCTAATTTCATGTTCTGTTCTATAGAGCACACTAGAAATAGATAACTATGTATGAGTCTTAAAAGAGGATAATGAAGTTCCAGTTACTAGAATAGTAATGGATTTTTTTTACTAGTCTGAATAGGTTATAGTCTATGTCATCCATCATATTAAAAATGGAATTATTGCTGGGATTATATGCCTGTAATCCCATCTATTGGCAAGACTGAGGGAGAAGAATCACAAGTTCAAGGCCAACCTGAGGTACTTATTTATGGCCCTGTCTCAAAGTAAAACTCAAAAGGGTTGGTGATACAGATCAGTGGTAGAGTGCCTCTGCATAGAATCCCCAATACTGGGGGGAAAAATAAGTAAGTTATCTATGTCTTATAAACTTTAGGTTATAAAAAGAATTTATATCTTTAGGTTATAAAAAGAATCCAAGTTCATTTATTTTAAACTTCCTGAGTATTACAAAAGCAACAGATGATGATCATTGTAGAAAATTTGCATAACATAGATGATTAAAAATGAGGAAAAGTAGGCCGGGTGGCAATCCCAGCACTTGGGAGGCTGAGACAGTAGGATCTCTGTTCGCGGACAGCCTCAGCTACTTAGGTCCTTTGCAACTCAGTGAGACCCTGTTTCAAAATAAAGAATAAGAAATAGGGTTGGGGGTGTACCTTGGAAGTGGAATGCCCCTGGGTTCCATCCCCAGTACTGAAAAAAAAAAAATATAAAAATGGGGGAAAGTCACCAATAGCCATATTATCTAGGACTAGACAGGAACTTTTTGAGTTTTGTTGTGAGGAGTGTAAGTTTAAACAGGATAGAACTTTTAAAAAAAGTATAAGTTGATATTTATAGAAATTGCTACCTTTTTGCATTCTAATATTTTCACATTTAGTTTCCTTAGGACAAAAAAAATATAGTTTTAGGTTAATACTTGCTTGGCTGAAGTGATTTATCTTTTAATTCTTTATTTTTTATTGTGCTGGGGATCAATCCAGTACAACAGTGTCTTGTATATGTTGAGCAAGCATTCTACTATTGGTTGTAAACCAGACATCCTTCTGTCTCAGCCTCCTAAGTACTGGGTTTACAAGTGTGCCTCACCATGCCTTGCTTTCAGATGGTTTTCTATGTAAACATACACAGATATTTTTCCAAGATGTATATATTATACATGTAATGTGGTAACTAAACATGTCCTGTAACTTGTGAATTTTATTTCCACAAACTTTTATGTAGAAATAAAATTGTTACTCATTTATTTTACTTCGTTATATTTCTGTATATATTTGTAGTAAAATATATGTATTACATATATTCACAGCTAACCTTTCAGGACATATCATAGCTCCACCTCACACAGCCCTTTTAATTTTTTGTTTTGGACAATTATTCAGTCTGGCCTCAAACTTGCAATTTTCCTTCCTCAGCCTTCTGAGTTGCTGGAATTACAGGCATTCATTCACTAGCACACCAGGCTGTTTTCTCATTTAAAAATATTCCTGCTGGATATAGTGAAGCAAGTCTGTAATGTGAGCTACTCAGGATGCTGAGGCAGGAGGGTAGAGAGCAGGAGGCTAGCCTGGACAACTTAGAACAAAAATTTGAAAATAGGGCTGGGGATGTAGCTCAGTGGTAGAGTGCTTGCCTAGAACATACACTGCCTTTGGTTCAGTCCTCTGTACTGTTAAAAAAACATTCTAGTTTGGGTTCATTTTGTTCTATGGATACACCTAAATTTATTTAACCTTTTCCTTTATGAATTTACTGATTATTCCAGGTTTTCAACATATCTAGGTGTTAGATATCTAGAATTAGATAGCTATCTAGAATTAGAATTGGGATTGCTGATTTGAGTGGCAGGCACTGCATTTATATTTTTGATAGGTGATGTGAAATTTTCTTGCAATTGTTATATGAATTAGCTGCCTGCTTATTTGCTTCCATTACTATTTGGTTTGTGTGTGTGTGTGTGGGGGGGTCTGGAGATGGAAACCAGGCACATTCGACCTCCCAGCTATACCCCTGCCCTATTTTGTATTCTTTATTTTGAATCAGGGTCTCACTAAGTTGCAGAGGGCCTCACTAAGTAGCTGAGGCTGCCTGCGATCCCATCCACGATCTTCAGGTATCAGCCTCTCAGTGCTGGGGTTACAAGCATGGGCTACCAGTCTGGCCATTACTGACTTTAAAGCTAAAAGGGAATTAGAATGCGCAGGCATCTTGCTTTATTCCATACTTGACCCAGACCTAAATTACCTAATGCCAAGAGGGGAGAATGATGAGTAGGATGGTAGTGAGTTGAGAATTAAAAGTTGTCATCTGAGTTTAGAGACTGAGAGTTGCATTATTTTATGGGCTAAAAATGAAATGTCATAAAGTTTATTACTAGGAACAAATGTATGAAAAGATTTTCTGAGCTAGTGAGAAATTTGGGTTTTCGAATATAACAAAATTGAGGAACGTACCATTTTGGTTACAAGAAATTAGGTAGTCACTTAAAAAAGTGACAAGGTGTTCTTTATAAACACAGATGTAGAGTTGGGTGTAGTGGTGCATGCTTGTAATCTCAGTACTTGAGAGACTGAGACAGGAGGATTGCAGGTTCGAGACTAGCCTCAGCAATTTAGTGATGCACTAAATTAATTTTTGTCAGTGAATACTTTCCTTGGAAGCAACCTTCCTTTTCCATTTGGAATGTAAACGGGACAAACTTCCACCTATTCTCAGTTTTAAATTGTCTTAAATTTTGAAATACTCATACCTAAACTCTGAGATACGGTCTTGCCTTTTTTGCTGGTTTTAAAGTACTAGGAAATAGCTCATGTTTATGGAATGATAGTGAGGTTCTGAAAAATACATCTGGAGCTGGACACTACCGAAGAACTCATGTTTCTTTGTTAATGGTCTATCTCAAGCCAGCTGTGGTGGCTCATTTTGGAATCCCAGTATTTGGGAGGCTGAGGCAGGAGGATTGAAGGTTCAAGGCCAGCCTCAGCAGTTTAGGGAGGCCTTCATTAACTTAGTGAGATTTCATTAAAAAAAAAAAAAAAGGAACCAGGTATAGTGGCGCATGTTTGTATCCCAGTACTTGGGAGGCTGAGAGAGAAGGACTGCGGGCGGGATAGTGGCTTAGCTTCAACAACCTAGTGAGGGCCTCTGGAATTACTGAGATTGTTTTAAAATAAAAGATTAAATAGTACTGTGAGTGTAGCTTGGAAGTAAAAGCCCTTGGGCAATTCAGTCCCCAGTAAAACACACACACACACACACACACACACACACACACACACACTCACACCTCTCTCTCTCTCTCTCTCTCTCTCTCTCTCTCTCTCTCTCTCTCTCGCTCTCTCTCTCCAGTATCTTCTCCTTCTCCATGGATATTGGGAAGAGAATCTGATCCTCCCACATATATGATGTACTTGTGTCTCAGGGATGACAGGTTGTTAATATCCCCCTGGAAGATTTCTTTTTATTTTGCTCAGGGCAACAGACCACAAAGTACCCTTTTCCCTGCCCTCCTTCCCCACTCCGTTCTGTGTTGTGTTACAGCCGTGGCTGGGGTTGGATGTCTCCGTGACCCTTTCTCTTTGGTTCCTGTGTCCCTTAGAAGTCAAAGGACGGTTTCCTTGTTACTTCTCTAAATAGGAACACGTTCATAAAATGCTGTCAGTTTCAGATCACTTGAAATGTGATCTGATATGAGAACATTTAAGCTCTTATTTACCAAAAGATTGTTTTAATTATCATCTCATAGGAATTTTTGTTGGGTAAAAGAAAGGTGAACAGCATATTTGGAAGAGAGAACTAAGTGGTCTGATGGCATTTTAGAAAGTTTCTTGATAGTCTTCAGTTCTTTGTTTTAATCTGCTTTAGGATTCCTTTTTAGTACATAAACAAAATGAGATATTTTATTAAAGACTCTACAATGCTCTTTTATTTTTTAAGAGAAAAATATTTTAAATCCTTTTTGGTATGGCCATGTGCAACTTAAAGCCTTGGTTTTGATAGCGTGGTTTTAGCATGTTAATCTCTATTTGATTGCTTTGGTAGGATTTAAGTGTCAACCAGTGCCTGGCTGAGGGTGTATTTGTAAATGTGCTTCTTTTAATAATTTTTGTTATATTTTTGTGAAAATAGAATAAAAGGACTTTTCATATTGTTCCTTTATTATAGATTCAAATGTTTACCTGGCTACTGGATTTAAATCCAAAGTTTGAACATTTTCCCCTTGACTCTGTCTCTTCGCTTCTCCTTTTCTGCTGATGCATCTTATAGATTCCTTCCCATGGATTACTGCAGCATGACATTGCTCTAAGAAAGTGAATTTTTATTTTTATTAAAAAAATATTTTTTTTCCCGGTACTGGGACATTCTACCTCTGAGCTACACTCCCAGACCTAGTTTATTTTATCCTTTATTTTGAAACAGTGTCTCGCCGACTTGCAAAGAGCCTCACTAGTAGCTGAGGCTGTCCTCCAACCGCTATCCTCTGGTCTTTGCCTCCCTCCTGAATGTTGGGATTACACATACTCCACTATGTCCGGCAAAAAGTGAATTAGAAAAAAAAGTTACATATTATTTTCTATTATGGTTTAATTTTTATTGTACTCTTTTTTATTTTTTGGTGGTACTGGGGTTCCTGGAAACCCTTCTACCTCCGGGCTACACTCCCAGACCTATTTTATATTTTTATTTGGAAACAGGGTCTCTCAAGCCAGCAAGGCAGGCTTCCAACCTGTGCGATCTTCCTGTCTCCGCCTCCCAAGCGCTGGGATTACAAGCGTGCGCCACCACGCACGGCTTCTTTTTTCTCTTATTAAAGTGTCAAAATGAAGCCAGGTATGGTGGCTCATTCTTGTAATCCCAGGACTTGGGAAGCCGAGACAGGAGGATTTCAGGTTCTTAGCCAGTTCAACTACTTAGTGAGGCCTTCATCACCTTAGTGAGACCTTGTTTTAAAAAAATAGGGTTGGGGTGTAGCTTAAAGATAGAATACTCTTGAGTTCAATTCCCAGTTCTGCAAAATTAAAAAAATAGAGTTTAAAGTGTATGTGAATATGATTCTGTATAGACTATATATCTTTTTTATATAAAGAGAGGCAAAAAATATATTTGTATGTGTATGAAATTGTACATGACAGACGCAGAATTATGTGTCATAAGAGTTATTTGACTCTTGGGGAATTTCACTGTATCACTTGATATGTAGTAATCATTGAAAAAAAAAGAATCAGACTTTTGTCTGCTCAGTGACTTTTAAGAGCAATTCAAGTTGACAAGATGATTCTGATAGAGACACTTAATGGTGTTTCCACTGTGGCAAGGACAAGACCAACTACTTTACATATATTGTGACTGAACCTTACATCATTCCTTCCAGGGCTGGTGTGATTATCCTGATGTATAAATTGGGAAGCGGGCCTTTGGCGACCAGATCACACAGTCCATTGAAGGTCATAGAGCTGGATCTGAGCCCAGTCAGGTCTGGTGGGGAAGGCTCTGCCCTTTCCCGGGTTTCCTTTGCCTTCCTGCTTTTGCTCTGCTTTGTGTTCAGGATTCTCAAACTGTCAGGACAAGTTTGAGAACTGGATTCTATATGGATTCCTATAATACAGGTCCCCACTCTGACGTGGTAATACAGGTCCCCACTCTGACGTGGTATCACATGGTGGTTAGAGCTGAGGCTTGCAAGTCAGACAGACTGGTTCCACTTCCATTGCTTCCTGGCTTTGGGACTCTGAGACACTTACTGGCCTCTTTGGGCTTCATGGTGTTTCTTCACCAAAACCAGGGGTTTCAGGGCTTTTTGTAAGAATATTAAAAGGTCATGAATATGTAATATGCAGTGTATAAAAATGATCGTGATAATACTAGCAGTTAGCACCAAGGAGTTAGTATATTTCAGCCCTTGGACTAAAAGCTTGTAGTTAGCTCATTTAATCTTTACAACAAGACACATTTATTTATTACTACTATCCTTCTTTTACACAGAAAGCCCTCAGCATGTGGAGGCCTTTATTATTATTTGTATTTTTCACATCAGTATACCCTTACATTAGTATGGTTAATTAAAAATTCACTGGGCAGAGAATTTACTGTCATTCCATAAACATCAATTAAATACCTGCTATATGATACGTTAGATAGATAAGGGTTCTTCCCTCAAGCTTTATAGTTCAGTGATAATTTTTTTGTGTATTTATCTCATATTTTAACAGATTTCTTTTGAGGGGTCGTCATAGAAGGATTAATATTACAAGAATTCAAATACTTATTAAAACATTTTACAAATAACAAAATCAAGGATAGAATTGCCTGTATCCCAAACCAATTTTTCTGTGTCTTTAAAATAATTAATGCTACTATACTGGTAGAAAGAGCTCTGAAGATGATATAAGAAGTTAAGAAATCTTTAAAAAATATTTTTACTGCCCCGCTCTTATCTTTTCTTATGTCATACAAAGCTCCTTAAAATAAAGTTGATAAATAAGTTGTATAAAGCAGTAATCTTCATGGCCTATTATTTACCTATGTCACTGATGGGGACATTGGGAGATTTAAAAAAGTTATTGGCAGCCAGGTGTGGTGGTGCACACCCAGCATCCTAGTACTAAGAGTGGCTAAGACAGAAGGATCTCAGGTTTAAGACCAGTGTGCAATAACTTAGCAAGACCGTGTTTCAAAGTAAAAAAATAATAAAAGGGCTGAAGTACCCTCCACACAGAAAGTTTTAACATTCATACTAAAGTGTCAACCACGGTAAAGAACACAGAATTCTACAGTGGATGCATATTTACATCATGGACAACATGATAACTCCTGTGGGTTCTTGGCTTCTGTGGCGAAAAGAATTTGAACACGCGTCAGTCAGAGATGAGGCAGAGGTTTTAATTCAAGTAAAGTAAAGGTACACATTCAGGGGAAAAGCTGGCCATCTCAAAAGTATGAGAGTGGCCCCCAAAAGGCCCTAAATGGCTCAAAAAATGGCTCCAAAATAGCAAAGAGCTCCTCAGAGCTATACCTTTTTAATAGGGGTTACTAGAGAGGAAGTGGGCAGGTCACACTGTCCTGTGGGACGCTTTTAACAAAAAGTGTAACTTTTTTGAGGATATTCCTGGAAACCAGCTGAACTTTGACAAAAGGTGAAGCTCAGTTTTAATCACCCCAGGAAATCTTCTGAATGATTTAAAAGTATGGGCCTGGCTTTTTAAGAATAACCAAGCTCTGTTAAACTGAAGATCTCAGATTTTAAGATCAAATCTTCTATTCTCAATGTGTTTCCTTTCTACCTAAGATTTTATTTCTGCTATTCTACTTCATTACTTACAGAATAGAGAAGTTCCATAGCAAGTGAGAAAAAGAAAAATAAGGTTTCGATCACATAGTTCTCAACACTGAAACCAGACTTAAAAAAAAAATCAGTCAAAACAGCAGACTGCTAAAAACTTAAAAGAGCCGGGTGTGGTGGCGCTCGCTTGTAATCCCAGCATTCCGGAGGCTGAGACTGGAGGATCACGGTTCGCGGACAGCCTCAGCTACTTAGTGAGGCCCTGTTTCAAAATAAATAATAAAAAATAGGGCTGGGGGTATAGCTCAGAGGTCGAATGCTCCTGGGTTCCATCACCTGAAAAAAGAAAGAAAAAGAAGAAGAAATGAGAGATGCAGACATATCCCTGAAGAGATATAATCTGGCAGACACTTTGTGGGCTGGAAAACTTGTTTCTTACAAATCCTGAAAAAGAGGGTGAGGATAGAGTGTTGAATTTCATTTTTTGGGTATTTTGTTTGTTTGTTTTGGTACTGGGGATGAGCCCAGGGACATTCTACTTGGGAGATAATACTCCAAGCTCTTTTTACTTTTTATTTTGAAACAGGGTCTCATCAAGTTGCTTAGGGTCTTATTAAATTGCTGAGGCTGTCTTCAAACCTGCAATTCTCTTGTCTCAGCCTCCCAAGTACTGGGATTACATGCCTATGCCACTGCGCCCAGCTGTGAGACTATTTCTTTAGAAAGACCTGAGCGACTGTGAGCTGACTGTCAGAATTTCTATCCCTATTTATTTGCTTTGTTGAGCTGCAGTGTGTGCCAGGCACTGCTACCAGCTTAGTAATATGAAGAGGAAGTTCCTTTTGGAGCCTGACCTTGAAAAACGTGGAGTCTGTATGAGAGAAACAGAGAAACAGCCAGGGAAATGGTTACCTCCCAGTGAAGCAGCTCTTCAGTGGAGGTATAGAACCCATCTCCAGATTTCTTGGCTTTCATTGGTAACTGATCTTATAACTGCTGCCTGATTCCAAAGGAAGGGATTTCAGATCTAAATTGCAGAATTCCAGCCATCACTATGTGTTGCAAAGTTCACTCCAAGACAAAATTGAAGTGAGAGATAGGACTAAATGACTAAATGCTTTGGCCACACCTGGAAAATCTGTTCTTAAATTTCTGAGCATTTGGGAGGCTGAGACAGAAGGATTGTGGTTCGAGGACAGCCGCTGCTGCTTGGTGAGGTTCTTTGCAACTCGGTGAGACCCTGTTTCAAAATAAAGAATAAAGCCAGGTGTGGTGGTGTACGCTTTTTTCCCAGCATTCCGGAGACTGAGACTGGAGGATCAGGGCAGCCTCAGCTACATAGTGAGGTCTTCCACAACTTAGTGAGAACCTGTTGTTTCAAAATAAAGACAAAAAACAGGGCTGGGGGTGTAGCTCGAGGTGAATGCCCCTGGGTTCCATCCCCAGACCTGCCCACTCCCCAAAAAAGAATAAAAGTAGGGCTGGGGGTGTAAGTTCCATCCCCAATACTGCATAAAACAAACAAACAAACAAAAAGTTTCTGAAGTTTAATGTTGCTGATACAAACATGGGTTTGATGCTAATGCTGAATGCATATTTAAATGTGTATCTGTTTTAAATATTGCATGCGTTAATTATTGTGCTTTTAAACTGTGAACTCCAAGACCATCAGTGTTTAACTTTCAATAAAGAAGAGAAATAATGAAAAGAAACAATGGTTTTTTGTTGTTCCCAGTAGCTACATTTGCCATTGTTCTAAGCACTCCACAGAGGACCACAGGATGCAAATCTAGTGGACTTGGGCCTTTGAACACAGGTGTCTTGGTGGCAGTGCGTACCACCTTAATCTCCTCTATTGGACACATGGACAGTTTTTTTTTTTTTGTGGTATTGAGGATTGAACCCAAGAGCATTCTAACTATGAGCAACACTCCCAGTCCTATTTTATTTTATTTTTGAAACAGGGTCCCTCTAAGTTTTTGAGAGTCTCACTATAGTAGCTGAGGCTATTCTGGAACCTGCAGTCCTCCTGTCTCAGTGTCTCAAGTACTATAATTACAGATGTATGCCACCACACCCAGCTCAATTATGTTATTTTAGACAATTTTAATAAAAAGTTTTCACTTTTTGAAATGAAGAAAACATTATAAACAACTGTTTGAAGCTTAGAACTTTCCTTAGAATCATTGACCTTTATTTATTGACTAATTTTTTGGATCCAGTTGCAATGGCTTGCCTTTGATTTTGACATTGACTCTGCATATCATCTCTTTGAGAGAAAAGTGTTGCATGTATGAAAGTTGTGAGTCATTTCTTCCACTGTATCAATACTGTATTAATAGTTGCTCTGCCAAGGGCTTTTCAGGCATCTCTGGTCCTCTCTCTCTCCCTCTCCCTCTAGTGTTTCTGGAGAGGCAACCAGGGCTTCTCACTTGCTAGGCAAGGGCTCACACAACTCAGCTATACCCCTGCCTCACCCCAGTACATCTCACTTCATACTAGCATCAAGCCAATGAGGAAATGAGGCTCAACAGTGAAAACATTTTTCTATGGTCAGATTGAGTTTCTTTTCGTGAGTCCCCCTTCTTTTTGCTCTTGGAATTGTCGGTTCAAGTGACCCTCCAATCCCAGCTTCCTGAGTAGCTACAGCACTGTGGTGGCTGAGTCTACTCCTAACCACTATTACTCTTGACCACTATGATGATGATGGTGGTGGTGGTGGTGATGATTTTGAGTGCTGGGTATTGAAGCCAAGGGCATTCTACTTCGGAGTTATACCCCCAGCTTTGTTCTGTTTTTTATTTGGAAACAGGGTCTTGGCTAAGTTGCTGAGATTCTCACTAAATTCCTGAGGCTGGCTTCTAACCTGTGATATTCATGTCTCATCCTCCACTATGTAGGCATGCACCCCCATGCCTGGCTCTTAACCACTCTTAACCATTACCTGCTTTAAAGTAGTTTTCTCTATCCCAGAATATTCACATTAGTATTAGGCTTCTCAGAGGATTTTCACCATCATTTGGCATTTCTACTGTTGATTGAGACTGCTCACATCTTCACAGATGCCTTCCAGGTCCTCTCTTACCTTAAGGAGAAGTCAAGTTCCTTCAAACTACTTTTCTGCTTTCATCTAGGGTTATTTTTTGGGGGGGGAGGTGCTGGCTGTTGAACCCAGGTTTTCCTATGTGCAAGACAAACATTTTACCACTGAGCTACACCCCCAGCTTCTGTTTTTGCTAATTTTGATTTTCAGATTTGATTAAAATTTTATCATTTAGTATGATTTGTATATCTTACTATGGAACGCATCCCCCCAAAAATGGCATGCTGTGGGGCATCTTCTAAGGAAGGAGATGAAGAGTTCCTTTCTTTGTGTGTAGTCATATTTCATTTTTTCTTACATTATAAAATTATAACTGAGTGATATTGCTTATCAGTATTCAATTGACCAAGGAAATAAAAGTTGTCCATCTTGTCCTTTTATTATTTTATTATTTACAGTACTGGAGAATGAACCCACGGGCACTCTACCACTGAGCTACACCCCTAGCCCTTTTTATATATTTTTTTATTTAACAACAGATTCTCCCTTAGTTGTCCAAAATGGCCTTGAACTTGTGATCCTCCTGCCTTAGCCTCCTAAGTCACCAGGATTACAGGTGTGTGTGTGCCACCACGTACATATAGCTCATCTTGTCTTTTTAAAGGGTGATTCGAGTAAATGGCTTGTTTAGTTCCAAAACCTGGACCATCAGATGACACAGGTTGCTAGGAAAGCAATTGAGAGAGTTTTTTCATTTTTTAAAACTTTTAAAATGTTACTGCATTAAGAAAGGAGTGCTTGCTTGTTCCATACCACTTGGAGAGAAATCAGGAATGGGTAGGTAAATTTTGTTCTTCTTTAGCTAAGGGCATCTGTCTGACTGGCATGGATCTAAACAGTAGAAGGTCAGAGGAGACCTGCCGACAACCATCTGTGATTTTTGGAGGGAAATAAGAGAAACCACAGAAAAATAACCTTTCCCTTCTAGAGGAAGGAGACAGAGCTGGAGGCCTCTGGAAGTCTCCCTGTAGTACACAGCTCACCTGTGTGCTGCAGGCTATTGGCTAATAAATTGAGAGTTATGTGTACAGATGCTTAATTTATGATGGAGCCATTCTGATTAACCCATCATAGGCCAAAACCATCTCAATTCAAAAATGCATTTAGTAAACCTGACCGATGGAAATACCATAGCTTAGCAACATGGTGCATGGTAGAGTATCTGTTGACCTCCTGATCATGTGGTTCACTGGAAGCTGTAATCTTACTGCTGCTATCCAGTGTTGCAAGAAGATGCTGCGTATTACTAGTCTGGGAAAAGATCAAAATTCCAAATCAGTTCTACCTCACGCATATTGCTTTCTTGCCTTCATGAAGTAAAAATACCACGAGTTGAACCATCTTTATTAGTGAATCTATGCATAGGAAGTGTCTAAACATAGCTAGAATCTCTGAAGTACTTCTTTAACTTACTGAAGGACGGGAAAGGATGTGTTTGGGTCACTGATGGGATTTAGGAACCTCATATAGTTGGAGAGAGAACTGAGTTTTTGCTAAGATGTGTTTTCACCTTCTGCCCTTCAAGGTAACAGTGTTCACAGGGATTGGGGTTGCTTTCCTGGGCATCTGGAGTTGCTGCCCATCTGCGAGACTAATTGGATACTTCTCTCCTAAACAAATAATACTCAATGAGAAAAGTACAAACAAAACAAAACAACCAACAACAAAGCATCCCAAATTTCTTAGTGTGCTGATAATTTTTCAGAAACCTTTGCAATATCAAATTTCTTTGAGGGGCATTTGTTAATCTTAGAAGATATTTGTTGCCCTGATGCATTTCTGCCTGAAGTGCCCCTCCTTTTTTCTTAAATTTTATTTAAGTTCCTTTATGATATGGCCCCAATCTGCTTTTTCAAATAATCTTTCATCATTCTTCATCAGGAGGAATTTTCCTCTCTCTCTCTGTATATATATAAATGGGTAACCCCACCTTCTTTCCTTCCTTGTTCCTCTGCCCACTTTCTGTAATGCTGTCATCTCTTGTCCCCCTCAGTGTATGTAATATATGAATCTTTCAAGGTTTAACCCAAATGACACCCCCTCCAGATTATATTTATTATTTTTTGTAAGTGCTGCAGATGGAACCCAAGGACTGGTGCATGAGACAGGTACTCTACCGCCAAGCAACATATCTAGCAACGTTACTGGTTGCTGTGATTCTTAAGGAAAGTCACCTATGGCTATGTAATGTTATTTTGGCATAAAGCTTATTTATTCTGGTAGCTTTTAAGTTCCTGGAGAAGAGGAAGCTGTGTGTTTTGAGTTTTAAAAATCCCAAGTCAAGTCTAACAGGTTCATGCCCCTTGGTGAGTGGGAGCCGATTGTTACTTGTTCAATGAATGGCTGCGTGAGCATAGCTCTCTTTTTTGGCCGTGTGCAGTTTATACTTGCCCTTTCTCTGTGATTCTTGACCTTTTGGAATCTACTTTATTTCTTTTACTTTATGCAAGTGGCAGTGTAGGAGAAGTACTGTGCTCTGCTTGGAATTGCCATGGAGAAACATGATACTGTGTTGATTTTGCTTCTGAGTCTTTCTGCTCCCCATTCAGTTTCTCTACAGATGTTGTATTCTTTAGGAGACTTGACCCTTTTTCTAGCAATCCTACCTGGGTTGAGTGCTTGCCTTGGGGCCCAGGAGAGTAGAGGGCATGCACACTTCTGCTCCACGTCCTTGCCCTGGTACACGGGGAGCTTCTGTGTTCCACAGCCACTCTTTCCCATGGTAGGGCTTTCTGCAATCAGCTTCCCTGGCAAAGATTCATGTGGATTCTGTGAGAGCGAATTTCCTCAAGACAGTCATTTGGGAATCTTCTCAGCCTTTGTGGTTCTGCACAGGTAACTTGTCTAGCTTGGATCTTCGTGACAGAATGCTGGTCTCTGTATCAGTGAATTGAAACTCTGCTGTGCTGTGGGCCATTAGCCAGTGGTGGCAGCAGTATGGACAAAGCAGAAGAGATCAGCTTTGTTGAGCAGTCTTGGGACCAGAGTGTGGACACCATTGGTGGCTTCCTCTTCCACAGTGTGTGGCTGGGTGCTGCTTACAGCCCTTTTCCCAGCAGCAAAGTCAGACCAATATTTTCTTTGAATTCCTTTATTATTATTTTCTGAGATGAGATCTTGATCTGTTACTCAGGCTGGTCTTGAACTTGTGGATTCTAGTGTGATCCTCTTATCTTAGCCTCCTGAGTAACTGGGACTGCAGATACATATCAGGATGTCTGGCTTTGTATTGCTTTTTAAATTGTGATGTATTAAGAGAAGTTTATTTATTTTTGTGGGTCTGGGGATGGAACCCCCTAGGGTCATTCGACCTCCGAGCTATATCCCCTGCCCTATTTTTTATTCTTTATTTAGAAACAGGGCCTAAGTTGCAGGGGGCCACACTAAGTAGCTGAGGCTGTCCGCAAACCGCATTACTCTGGTCTCAGCCTCCCAAATGCTGGGATTACAAGCATGCGGCACCACACTCGGCTTAAAAGAAGTTTATTTGACTCTTATATATCCTAGTATTTTTCAAAGAAGAGAGACTTCTAAATGATATGGTACTAGGAAAGTGTATTGTCTAAATCCTGATGCTAACAGGGAAGTGACTTTGGAATCAGTAGTTAGGCTTTATATTGTGTGTGTGTGTCCCATAGAACTAATTTTTCTAGAGTTGGATTTTACTATTAAATACACACACATGGTCTTTTTTTTTTTTTGAAGAGGTGGGTAGGTAGAAGATGGGGCAAGGGGTAGGATCATATGAATTCCTCATGTTATAGAATGCTTCTATAGTGTGATTTTTAAATTTTTTTTGGATTTATATTTCTGAAGGGAAGAGACAAAGGTTAGTATAAATAAGAAGTTGTACCAGGCATGGTAGGACATACCTGTAATCTCAAAACTTGTGAGGCTGAGACAGGATGGCAAGTTTGAAGCCAGATGTAGCAATTTAGTGAGATCCTGTCTCAAATAATAAAAGGACTGAAGATGTAGCTCAGTAGTAGCACACTTGCCCAGTATGGGCAAGGCCCTAGAGTCAGTACCCAGTACCCCAGGTCCGGGCATGGAGAGCAAGGGGAGAAGTTGGAACAGTTGGTTTGTCCCCTTCTTTCATCCTAAACCGGCCATCCTTGGATTACGGGGGTTACTAACTCTCACAGAATCTCAGTCTCTGGCTCTCGAGGTCTGCAGGAAATCAAGTCAGGTGGATCTGCAATGCCCTGTGTTTCCGTGTGATGTAAGGACTCCAAACCCTTACTTCCCAGGCATCTGTCGTGGTTGTGGAATGCTCTCCTTTTATGACTTTGGAGAGAGGGAAGCTTTTGAAGGTACTGGCAGAGCTGTCCTGAGACACAGCCATTCATTTCAGCTTTGTGAGTTGATTCAGATTCATCAGATGATGCTTTGTGGAAGTACAGCCCTAGTGTATTGGAGTAGTGTCCTTTACCTGACAGGGTAAGTGGCCTTTACCTGATGGGGCACACCTGCCTGTGAACCCAGGGCTGGACCTGAACTTGCCCCCAGAGTTCTCCCGCCCTGGGCACCCAGGCTGCCTTTTTAAATAGCTTCATTCCCAGGAGGCTTATTGGAGAAAGCTTCCCTATTTGGTGAAGGGGTGGGTGTGCAGGTAGTCACCAAGTCAGCAGTACTGAGCCAGGTGGCCTAGTTCTCCTCCCAGGGAGATCAAAGTCTTGAGCTGTTCATGAGAGATCAGCCAGCCCCAGAGGTGTGGTGGGATTAGGCTTGCCTTTAGATGGTTGAAAGCACATGAATAAAGTCTTCTTTTGAAGGCGGCTTATAACAATGTTTCTCATGTTTCTCTGCCTGAAGACTTGAATTTCTCCAAGGTTTGCTTAAACTGAGGATGGCGGCTTGCCATTTCATGAGATGACTCAACTCACTGAAAAGAGACATTTAGCCCCTTCTTTTTGGACCTCCCAAACCCAGGAATTATTTGCAGGAATTCCAAGCTCTCAAGACAGCCAAACCCAACTTTTGCCTGGTTGCAGGCACGCTTCTGTTTCTGTCAAAATAAATCAGGCTGGTAAGTCATAAGTTAGGAAAATATTTTGTGACTTGTATTTATTACTTAGCAAATGGAATAAATAGCTGGCCTCAAACAAAGCAAAAACAGAAAACTCAAGTGAGCTCCAAGTCAGGTGGTTGAAGACCATCCTTGCTCTCCAGAGCAAGGGGCGCCCTGTCTGGGGGACAGCAGGGGGACAGCAAGCCTTTCCTCCGTGCCCTCTGATTTGGCCTCCTCTTCACCTCCCACTTGTCTTTGCACCCCTCTCTTTTCCACCTTAATCAGGAGGAGAGGTGGAGGTCCAGGTGGAAGCCCTGGGAGCACCTTCCACATCCATGTAGGAATTCTGTTTTCCATCTTTTCCTCCCTGTTACAAAGTTTCTCCTCACTTTGCTAATTTTATCTACTCTATGAATGATTCCTTTTGTCCAGCTTATTGGAATGCCTGTGGGAGGGATGCTATGCAAAAACATAATTGTATTGCATAACTGCCCAGTCCTGGGAGATGCCAGATCGCCCTTGGCAGTGCACAGGGCCTCCTCTCCCTGCGCCAGAGGAGAGATCAGGGAAGTGCACTGAGAGGCCTCTGTCCTCCACCCGCGCCTGGGTCACAGCCCTTCCCCAGCGCTGATAAAAGGCTGATTTTAGGTTTCTAAAATGCAATCTTTACTTAGCTGGAAAGGGAATGTTCCCTGGCTTTCCCCCCCTTCCTTCTTGTGTGATTCTTTGCAGTCACTATTTCTTCACTAATGTCAGGTTTGTCTCCTGTGTCTCCTCCAGGCAATGACATTCGTGACTAATTATTTAAAAGAGCAGACTCTTAGTTTATTTTGATGAAAACAAAATCCCAGAGAACTCTATGAGGTGCACTATATTCGAGCAAGTGACATATTTGAGGTTTTAAAAAAGTAGAGTTCTTAGCACAGCATTTGGAGGAGCCAGGAGGTCCCAGGCGAGCTTGGTGGACTCATTATTGACCCTGCATGTATCCTCTGAACTGGTTCCAAGCCTTTCAACTTAATCCCAGACAGGCAGGCCAGGTGGTCATGGGGCTTGTAGAAGGGCCATCTTGGAGCAAGGAATCATACAATGAACCCTTATCCAGCTAACAGTTTTTTCCCCTCCTTGTAAAATCAAATTAAATCAGCCTTAGAGCCGGGCGTCGTGGTGCACGCTTGTAATCCCTGTGCTTGGGAGGCTGAGACAGGAGGATTACATAGGTTAGAAGCCAGCCTCAGCTACTTAGTGAGGCTCTCAGCAACTTAGTGAGACCCTGTTTCCAAATAAAGTATAAAATAGGTCTGGGAGTATAGCCCAGAAGTAGAAAGCCTCTGGGTTCCACCCCCAGTACTACCAAAAAAAAAAAAAAAAAAAAAAGCCTTAGTTTGGAGGATGTGGGATGGTGTGTGTGTGTGTGTGTGTGTGTGTGTGTGTGTGTGTGTGTGTGTGTTGGCATTTGATAGTAGTTGTGTGTAGAACCGGCTTGATAATCAAGGACGCATAAAAATAAGGAAAATGGAAACTTCATAATAGACTTTTATTTTCTCTGGACAGTTGCATGTCATTTTTGATCCCTCATTAAACTTATTATTAATTTACATGTTATATGTATGGACAAGTGCAAAATAATGAGGAAAGCTAGTTGAAAACGTGGCTGTGGGTCCATCTCCAGGGCCGCCACACCGGCTACTCAGGATGATGTGTGCTGTGAGTGTGGAGAGCTTGGAGATGTGGACCCGTGGGTTAGAAGCAACAAACAGCAAGGTGAAAAAGACAGATGGAAGCTGGGCGTGGTGGCACAAGCTTGTAATCCCAGCACTAGGGAGGCTGAGACAGGAGGATCCAGGTTCCCACTCAGCTTCAGCTACTTAGTGAGGCTCTCTGCAACTTAGACAGTTTTTCAAAATAAAGAATAAAAATTAGAGCTGGGGTATAGCACAGAGGTAGAATGCCCCTGGGTCCCAACCCCAGTACCGAAAAAAAAAAAAATTACAGATGGATACCCTTTCTCCTCTCTCTCTTTCTCTCTCTCTCTCTCTCTCTCTCTCTCTCTCTCTCTCTCTCTCTCTCTCTCTCTCTCTCTCCCCCCCCTTCCTTCTTTCCTTCTTTCTTGTCAGAAACCAGTAACAGTTATTTAGATCTCCAGGCTTGCGAGGTGAAGCTGTCTTACCCCAGTTCATGACACACTGTTATCAGCGGTCTGGTTCTTCTCAGTTACATTGAGTCACATGCTTTTTTGACTTCATCCTTATTCTCCTTACTCATATATTTTTCATTTAGTCATCCTTTCACATGTTTATGTATATTCTTTAATTTCTATGTGTTCTCTTATTGTTGTACTTGTGGCTTTTTTCTTGAGGCAAGTTCAGGTAATGTAATTATCCTTTCTAAATGGAGCACTGGGATGGCTTTTAGTATATTCATGTGTTGTGTATCCACCCCCTCTGTCTAGTTCCAAAACGTTTCCATCACTTTTTTTTTTAATTTGTTGTGCTGTGGATTTAACCCAGGGGCATTTCATCTCCAAGCTATACCCCAGCCCTTTTTATGTCTATATATATTACTAAGTTGTTGAGGCTGTCCTCGAATCCTCACCCTCCTGTTTCAGCCTCCCAGCTGCGGGGACACAGGCGTGCACCACCGTGCCTGGCTACGTTTCCGTCACTCTTCATGCCCACTAGACACTTACTCTTCATTCTTTGCTTTCTCAGCCCCTGACAGCTACAAGTCTGCTTTCTGCTTCTCAGGACTTGCCTATTCTAGAGGTGTCATGTAAATGGAATTATATAAATGTTACCTCCTCATTCCCACACCTTTGTGGGTACTGGGGATTGAATTTGAGGCACTTTATCACTGAGCTACATCTTCAACCTTTTTAAAACTTAAAATAAAAAAAAATTTTTTTAAATTTTTTAAATTTTTTTTTTTTGCGGGTCTGGGGATGGAACCCAGGGGCATTCGACCTCCGAGCTACACCCCCTGCCCTATTTTTTATTCTTTATTTTTTGAAACTGGGTCTCACTGAGTTGCAGAGGGCCTCACTAAGTAGCTGAGGCTGTCCGCGAACTGTGATCCTCCAGGTCTCAGCCTCCCAAATGCTGAGATTACAAGCGTGCGCCACCACGCCCGGCAAAACTTTTAAAATTTGAGAAAGGGTCTTGTTAAGTTGCGCAGGCTGGCCACAAATGTGTGAACTTGTGATCCTCCTTCCTCAGCCACTCAAGTGGCTAGGATTTCAGGCACACACCATTGTGCCTGGCTTAATAAGTTGCCTCTCGTGTGCATGTATGTATTTTATTTACTAATTTATTTATTTATTTATTTATTTATTTATTTATTTATTTATTTTGGTGGTACTGGGGTTCCTGGAAGCCCTTCTACCTCCGTGCTACACTCCCAGGCCTACTTTTACATTTTTATTTGGAAACAGGGTCTCCTAAGCCAGCATGCGCGGCTGGCTTGGAACCTGCGCGATCCTCCTGTCTCTGCCTCCCAAGCGCGGGGATTACAAGCGTGTGCCACCACGCCCGGCTCATGTATGTATTTTAAAATCAACCTAGTTGAAATATTATTTTAACAGCTGAAACACACATATTTTAGTGGACCCGATGCATGTTTTTTCTCTTTTATTTTTTAATTTCTTTGCAATGTTTGCATTTGCTTACCACAATCCTGAGAGACCTGTTTGGATGAGCAAGGAGGCTCCAGGAAGCTGAGCTGTTTGGCTGGGCTAGTGGGCTTCTGAGCATGTGTAGGCCCTGAGTGCAGACACGTTGGATCCAGAAGCCATGCTGCATGGTCTCTCTTGTCTCTTATGTGTGCTTTTTCAGAGCCCGCTTTTCTCCATATGACACGGTGCTATTTTCTCACATTGACGAAAGATGGGTTGGCTGTAGAATATTCTACCATATATATTTCCCCACTGATAAATTTTTAGGATGTTTCCTTTTTTTATAATTCACAGGCATGAATTATATTGAAAGGTACATAATGGACCAAAGACATTTCTAAAGTAATACATATTTATTGTAGAAATATATCCAAGCAAAGAGAATAAGCTAAAACACACATCTGAGTTATTTCATTAGAGGAACCACTATATGCAGTTTTAACAGTGTTCCAGTCTTTCTTATACAATTTTTAACAGAGGGGGAAGTCTTTCAGGAGAAATAATTCTGTGGTAAATAAAGTTCTATAATAGAAAGTTTAGAATCTACTGTGAACATCTTATCTAATTAATAACCTAAGTGTTCAAAATGTGTCAGGGTCTATTTTTAAGCTTTTTGTACCACTTCACAGGAACTGTGAGGTATATGTGGTTATTATAGAAGATTGGTGTAGATCTACTCAAATGACTTTTTGTTTTTTCTCTCTCATTATTTCTCTTAAAAGTCCAGTGCTGTATTCTTAGTATACCTTAGTATAGCACATACCTTGCCGTGGTTACCTAGACATCTGTTCACACCATGGCTTTCTTTATTTTCTCTGGGGACACTCCTGCATGTGGGTCTGGGAGGAGGAGTCCTGGGAAGACACATATCCAGCCATAGGATAAATGGATTAAGGGACATATATGTACTTAATTTAACTAAGTATCAGCAGAGGCAGATGCTTCTTCAAAACAGCTGTGTTGGCGCCTATGCTCTGTTCTACCATCTTGGTTTTGGTTTCAAAGACATGTGTATGGTGCCTAGGAAAAGAATCAGGTTTACACCAAGCTGGCAGCTCTGCTGAGTACAAAGGACCAGAGGGACATGAGGGTCAGAGAGCACCTGAGTCTTATCCATCATGGGAGCATATGTTGTAAGGAGAATGTCCTTATGTATAACATGCTATTTTAATTTACTATTTAAAACAAGGTCTGGAAGCATCTTTCTCTAAAGTTTACAATTATATGAAGTGATCACTCTTAGAACTGTGAATGCACGGCTTAAGATTAGCCATGGCTCATGGGACGAGTTCTTCTTTTGCATGTGCCATTTGAGGCATGCTCTAAACAGTTTCTATGAGTGATACCAGTAATACTCTTTTAGAAATTTGATCTGGGCCCCTTACATATCAGATGGCTCAGAGAGGCAGAGGTTAAGCAATTTTGTGTAGGTCATGGGGTTAGGAGATTTGGCCAGTTTTGACGTGGGGAGGTGGAGTGGAGAAGTGGGTCAGGGTAGAAGGTTTTTTTCTGGAGGGCTGATTGGTTGGAAGGGTGAGGTTGGGAGGAGGTCAGTGCTATTTTCCTGCAGGTGAGGTGGAGGAAGCATTCTCAGGAACAGTTAGTTTGAGCAACTTCCTTATGCAAACACTTCACTGAATGACTGTATTCCTTTGGTGTGTTTACTGAGCACAAGGTATCAAGGTGCTTCTTGCCATACAAGCTGCTTCTCTTTCTGTAAAAAGAAAGCATGTGGTCTTCAGGTCAGACTCGAGCTTCCTTGTTCACCTCCTTTAAAGTGAGAGAAACAAAGTCATGGGTGACTTAAGATGTGTTTTTTAATTTAAAGTTGCCATTCAGATTCCTTTTGGATATCAGTTTCAGCTGAGATTCCTCCTTCTTTGTCTGGAGCCCAAATGAATAATTAGTAGTTGGACATCTATTAAAGTAAGTGTACTGGAACAGGGCAGTCAAATATGACTTCTCCCATCTCTGTCCCTGGCCCCCATCACCTTTCACCCTGCCTGTGGTATACAGTTTTGTCTGTAAAAGAGCCAGAACATGTTTGTGTCTGAGACTTGTGTTCAGAACCAGGCATAGGGGTAGGTACATGAGTACACTGTGCAGAGAAAGAAGGTGTTTGCACACAGCTATACCAGGGGGTTATTTCTGCTCCTGTACAGAGACAAGTACAGTTTTCCTTCAATGAGCTGTCTGAAGACAGAAGACAGGATGTTGATGATAGTTTATGAAGTTTACATATATTTCCTTTTCACAAGTAGGTAAAAAAAATCACTTGGAAAGCAGATGCAGGTATAGAGTCACATCTGTGTTTGTGTGTGTGGGGTGGTGGTGGTGGTGGTGCTGGCATTGAACCCAGGGCCTCAAACATGGTAGGCAGGTGCTTTATCACTGTGCTACATCTTCAGCCCTGAAGTCTCATCTTTAAAGCAGGAACACTTTATAAATCCAAATATCACCCCACACTCACTGGTTTAGAGGTTAAAGACACATTGCATGGTTGAGAAGGCAGAACTTCTAGCATATCTGTTGTTTGAAGGGTTGATGAACTTTGTGTAAACTCTAGAATAGAAATGACCCTTATCAACAACTGTGAATGTGTGGTAAGTACATGATGAATGTGTGCTGACCAATAGATGCTTAATACCACTTCCTCTTGACTCATATGGTTGAACTGAAGGATGGTCGCTGTAATTGTAGTATGCTGGTGTTGAGCAGGGAAGTTGAGCAGTCCTGCCATACTTAGTGACACTTTTGAGATGAGATAGAGTTTTGTGGGAAGGGTAACAGTCGTGCTTTGTGCTTTGAGTGAATCTGAGAATATATATCTATATGATATTAATTATAATCCTAATTATAACATATATGTTTTGCAGTACTGGAGACTGAATCCAGGAGTGCTCTAACACTGAGCTACATACTCAAACCTTTTTATTTTTTATTTTGCAGAGGCTGGCCTCAAACTTGCAATTCTTCTGCCTCCTGAGTAGCTGGAATTTACAAGCACACATCACTGCTCCCAGCAAAATATTTTTGTTGCCTAGATTTATAATCACTTAAGACTCTGAGGACAAGGCCCTGTTTCAAAATTAAAAAAAAAAAAATTAGGGATGGTATGTAGCTCAGAGTAGAAGGCCCCTGGGTTAAATCCTCAGCACACACACACTCACTCATACACAAAGAATGATGTCATTACCAGTTAAAGGATCACATCAAGAAATCCATTCCTATACATTTATGTACCAGTTAAGCAAACTGTCACACTTTGAATTATGGGCCTAAATTCTGACTTTGAGTCCCTAATCTCCTTTTTATTTCTTTTCTTTTTTTAACCTTTTCTCTCTCTTTTTTTTTTCCCTTCACGTCTATGAAACCACAATATGCATTTTCTGAGCTCATATGTGTGGGCTCATTTTAAGAAGGGTTGGGAAAAAATGATCAGTGACCTTTGAGGTGAACTTATATTTGCTTGCAATTCTGTGGGTGTAAGCTTTTAATTTTTAAAATTGCTGGTGATTTTTGTCAAGGGTATTCATTTCTACTATGTTCAGTTGTGGCAGTTCTGACCCTTTAAAAATGTAAGCACATCAGTATGCCTGTTTTGTATACTATGGTGCCTTCAGAGTTGGCATATCCTCTGGCAGCTGGTTGGGAAATGAGATTTTTTCCCCCAGTTAATTTCTTACCTTATGAGGACAGTTTTAAATATCTAAGTTAGACATTCAGCTTCATGATGGAACCTCATTTTCCCATAATAAATGTTTTTTTGGCAGTCTCTTTGTATTGTTCATCATTCTTTGTGTGTGAGTGAGTGTGTGTGTGCTGAGGATTTAACCCAGGGGCCTTCTACTCTGAGGTACATACTATCCCTATTTTTTCTTAAATTTTGAAACAGGGCCTCACTATGTTGTTGAGGCTGGCCATAAAGCTGTGATCCTTCTGGCTTAGCCTTCTTAGAACTGGGATTACAATTGCATGCCAACAGACCAGGCTCCTCACCCTTTTAAAAGTTTAACTTAATAAAATTTATTTCATACTTGCTTATAACTTTCATAAATGTCAATTAAAAGTTATCATACTACTTTTGTGCATTTGTTTCATATGGGCCTAGGCATGCAAAGGAAAGAGGTGCAAACCAAGATTTTGGGGTTAACAAAAACGGAAGGTAGTCCTCCCTGGACTTAGGTGGAAGAACTTGACTTTGGATGGATTTGTATCCTCAGAATGAGCACTAGGCTTGTTCTACCACCGAGACTCGGCTGGGTTGTGATGTGGTGTCAACCCATCACAGGAGCTTAACAGAACACAAGGATGTTCCTTGTCCTCAGAGTCTGCTGTGGGTTTGGGAGATGCTCCAGGTCAGCTGTCCTGGCAACAACTCAGGCTGAGTCAGTCTTGTGGCTTTCTCCATGTCAGCTCCCTGGGCAGCAGGGGAGCATTGGGGGAAGCACTGTACAGTGTCTTCTCTGCCACACCTCAGGGTGTTTATTGCCTCTCTTATCTTGACTTTCCCAAAACTTGGGGATCCCTAATCTGAAAATCACTTGGGCAGGATGGGGATCCTTTGGGAAAAATACCAAGGGATTAGGGATGTTCAACCTATATTTAGCACTTTATGCAGAGACATCAAACACAGTAGGTGGTACATCTTCATTGTTCAGTAAATGTCAGCTTGGATTGATATCAGTGTCATGGCCATTGGCATTGCTCACATTTCCTTGGCCAGCACCGGTCAATGGTCTTGTCTGTTGAAAGGTAGGGCAGTGCTTTTGCTCACAGGAAGGAGACCCTGGTGAGCCTTAGTAATGTCTGTCACCTGTGTCTAGCAGAGACCATGACCTTGGATAAGAGATTGGATCTAGGGATGAGGATTTGGGAGATGTCATTTACAGAGAAGGAAATGGTGGAATGGATTTGTAAGGGAAAACATAACTGTACAGAAGGCTCAGTTTTCAGTGCCTCTGTTTCTGCATGTAGCTTTCTTCACAACCCAGAAAGTATGCTGCCCTGGAAAAATATAAGGATAGCTCTAGCTGCTGGCAGAAAAGGCAGAAAAGTTCTGTGGGTTCTGCTGCTGTTGATTGCGTGCTATATCACATTATCTGGCTCCAGAAGCATACTTGCCCTTCATCATTTCAGGTGATGTAATCCTGTGGGTTAGCAGACCCTTAAACCACCATGACAGGTATTGTTCATAGCTTAGGTGGTGAGTTGGTAAAATGCCTATTTTTTAATGTCAATGGGATTAGGAGAGAGTTTGTTTGTACTTTCCTTCATATTAAATATTATGAGGGTGCTGGCTTTCTATTATCTCTTTTTTCTTTGCTTACTCCTTGACCTTGACATCAGAGTGTATGGCTATATTTCTGTTACCATGCCCAGAACATCTCCAGAGAAGAGCCCTGCCCTGTGGCGTTTACTGCTCTGTCTCCCTTTCTGTCTTGCCTTTCCCACCACGACTCTTCCTTTTCAGCTTCCCTTTCTGTTTTCTCTTCCCTCTACCTTGTGAAGTCCTGGGCGTGAGGAGCAGACAGGCCTAGGTTTTGATCACATTTTATGACCAACTGTTTGACAATGGGCAAAACTCTTCAAGCCCATGTCCTTATCTATAACCTGGAGCTAAATAACTGTGTAATAGAATTTTTTGCATAGGTTGAGTATCTCTTATATGAAATATGTTTTAGATTTTGGAATACTTGTAAAGAGTTGAGTGTCCCTAATCTAAAAATCTCTTGGGCAGGAGAGGGATCCCTTGGTGAATATCCTAAGGGATTTTCAGATTAGGTATGGCCAACCTGTATTTAGTAATTTATGCAAAACACCAAACACAGTACATGGTGCAGTTTAAGTGCTCAATAAATGTTGGCATCAATTGTTATCATTGTCATGACTGTTTCAAGGTTCATCTCAGTAATTCTTTCATGACAGTTTTTTTTTTTTCTATTTTCTTTCTTTTTTGTCTGGTGTATGGTATGGAGATCAAAGTTAGGGAAGCATGGTTCCCTAGGTAAATTCACACATGCCAGGAAAGTGCTCTGCCCCAGCCTTTTCATTTATTTCTGGCTGGGAAAGTAGCTGGGGATTTAGTTCAGCCATAGACGACCAGCCTAATATGTGTGAAGTCCTGGGTTTAATTCCTAGTGCTGAAAAAAAAAAAAGTTTAGCATAAAGTTTTTTTTTTCTTTTTTCTTTTAGGTGCTGGAGCTTGACCCCAGGGGCATTCTACCTCTAGGCTACATCCCCAGCTCTATTTTATTTTGAAAGAGGGTCTTGTTAAGTTGCTGAGGCTGTCCTTGAACTTGAGATTCTTCCATCTCAGTCTCTCAAGTCCTGGGATTACAGGCATGTGCCACCACACCTGGCTTAAAGTAAAAAATTTTGATGGCCAAGCAATGTACACTCATGGAAGAGAAATTAGAAAATACATAAATACACAAAACCACCCACAATCCCATATCTAAAATATAACTATAATGAATATTTTTACAGATTTGAAAGTGTCTTATACATAATATTTTTAGCCTATCATTTTTACTTAATATGTTGATTTCCCCTGTACCATCACTCTAAGAGAAATTCTATGATATTATTTAAAAATTGTTAACATTTTTATGAAAAACTCTAAATATTTCACAAAGTTGAAATTTATAGAGGATACCATATATACAGCACCTATATTCTTTTTGTTTCTTTGTTTTGGTGTGAGGGTCTTGTGCATGTTCTACCACTGAGCTTATATCCTCAGTCTCCCATCACATGTATTCTACTTCTTTTTATTTTTTATTTTTTTAGTGGTACTGGGGTTCCTGGAAGCCCTTCTACCTCCAGGCTACACTCTCCCAGACCTATTTTATACTTTTTTATATTTGGAAACACGGTCTCTTAAGCCAGCACAGCTGGCTTCAAACCTGCGTGATCCTCTGTCTCCGCCTCCCAAGCATGGGGATGACAAGCGTGTGCCACCACGCCCGGCTTGTATTCTACTTTTAATTTATCATACTTGCTTTACCACTTATCTGTCTACTTATTGTTCCATCTTACTATTTTATCCTCGATACATTTTAAAATAAATTTTAATGCAATGTATTAACCAAATGAATTAAGTTGTAATTATCAAGCTGAGTTATGTTCATAATTGGGCTTGGTTTCCATCTGTATATAAAGAAAAATAAAGGGAACTTGCTGAGAGAATGAAAAAAAAATTAAGGCATGGGAGTCTCACTTTGTTGTCCAGGCTTTCTCTGAACGTCTGAGCTTATGTATCCTGCCTCAGTTTCTCAAGTAGATGGATCTACAGGTCTACACCACCAGGCAGAGCCACAACACCCCACCGCTGTCAGACACTCTAAGTGCTTGGTAACTAGTGAACATGGCTTGACTCCTTGGTAGGAAAAGCTCTTCAGAGTGGTTCCTACAGCCTCCAGCTGGGGTGGCTGAGTCCTGAGGGCCCCGTGGACCCAGTCTTGACTACCCTTCAACTTAAGGTTCTCTGGGCAGGGGAGTGAGGGATATTTGCTCTCTCCCATAACTTCACACTTGTTTCTGGTGTAAATAGATTTGGAGAGTTTACCTTGTCTTGCTGATTGAATGATAAATTCTTTCTTTTGTTTTAGGGAGATGGTTGGTGGAAGGTAGAGGAAGGCATGGGGAACCCTTGGTGAACATAGAACTTACCGTTAGTTTGTATTCTTTTGTTTTTCTGTATTGGGGATGGAACACAGAGGTGTTCTGCCTTCAAGCTGTATTATTTTTTAAAATTTGAAACAGGGTCTTCTTGCTAAGTTGGTAAGGATATTGCTAAATTTTGGAGGTACTACCATGCCTGGCTCCCATGCTTGTTTATTTATTGTTTGTTGGTTGGTATTGGAGCTTGAACCCAGGGGCATTCTGACTCTGAGCTATACTCCCAGACCCCCAATCCTTTATTTTTTTGAAACAGGGTCTTTTTAGATAGGTCTTTTTGATTCTTGCTACACTGCTTACACTGTTTTTGAACCTCTGATCTCCTATCTCAGCCTTCCAAGTACCGAGATTACAGGTCTGCCCCACCTATGCTTTAAGAGTTGCCTTAAGGTTTCTGTCCCAAGAGAGGAGGCCAGGTGTGTGGACCTTGCTTTGTGTACAGTTCCCAGCATAGTACTTTGTGTATTCAGGCACTTAATAAATGCCCATGGATGACTAGACTGTCCCTGTTAAACCCTCAGAATCCGTGTGCTTGTTCAGGGTGAGCACCTGGTGCCTTTCGCAAGCATTTCAAGAGCACACATCTGTTCTTTGAGCCTTAGCACCTTGGATTGAGTTTTCAAGTGGCGGGAGGGAGGCCCTGGAGATGGAGCGGGCTTTGTGTTTCTCCCCTGCTTCCCCTGGTTCACATTCCAGGGTGTTCAGTCTCACTGCTGTGTGAGTGCCACTTACAGCGATAGGAAGCGTCAGCTTTGACATGGTGACAACTCTCATGTGTTCTTACACACTGAACCTCAGACAGCGTGCCTTCCCTGCTTCTGAGGCCCTGACTACCAGACTGGGTCCCAGAGGGTACACTGTTCTCTTTTCCTTCCCTTGACTTTATCTCTTCCTTTTTGTTCTTGTCCTGCGGGCATTTGATTCTTGGCTCCCTCTAGGCTATTTTTCTTAGAGTCTGTGGAAGAGACCTCTGGTTCCCTCCCTATTCCAGCCCTCTTAATTTTCTCTCTTTCAGGAGCCCTGGTGATTGTGAGAGCACAGGTCTCTATGGAGGAGGATTTTTGCCCTCCTTCCATCCACTTTTGGGGACATTCTTCACTGTCCAGAGACATTCTTGGTTGTTACAGCTAGGGAAGGGAAGGGACATGCCACTAGCCAGAGATACTGCTAAACATCCTATGATACACAGGACAGTCCCCTACAATAAAGAATTACTCCGCCTCAAATGTCAATAGTGCCAAGGTGGAGAAACCCTTCCCTGTCTCTAGAGGTCCCTTTTGGAGCTCTTCCCAGCAGCAGCATTATATAACTTCTGTGCCAGGGTTATACCTTTCCCTATCAGAAAGACCATGCACATGTGACCCAGGACTCCTGGGTTCAGTTGGCTCCTCCGCATTGGTGATGAAAATGTGCACCCACCATCTTCTGCACATCATCATAGAACTGTTAACTTGTTGATTTTTTTTTTTTTGGGTCTTATAGCTTCTTTACTCCTTTAAAAAATCTCTACATTTCCCCCCAGATTTTCACGGATTTTGCCTCTTGGATTGCAGTGACCCACTCCCGGTGCATCGTTCTGTCTAGCCTCTGACACCTGTGACAGAAGTGGTTTTCTTTAAGGTGGAACTGGGGCATCATGGCTGGCACTCTGTAAATACCACCAGAGAGCAAGAGGAGTTACTTCCCTTGATTATTAGAGGGAATCATGTGGCAGGGAAACTTCTTGTCAAGGGGACCTGGATACAAAGCTTTACTCTGCTACTTAGGAAGTGTGCTCTTGGGCCTTGGTTTTATCAGGCATAAAATGTGGTTAAAATCCTCATAGTGTGTTTGGTAGCATAAAAATGAATGGAAACCATGAACAGCAGCACTTGTAAGTAGGGACTTGGTGTTTTGTTTTGTTGTTGTATTAGGGATTGAACCTAGGGTTACTCTACCACCAAGTTTCAGCCTTTTAGGATTTTGAGACAGGGCTTTCCTAAGTTGCCCAGGCTGGCCTTGAACTTGCGCTCCTCAGGCCTCAGCCTTCTGGGTCCCTGGATTACAATGGAGCACCACTGCACCCTGTGGGACTTCGTGTTTTATATATTGCAGCAGTCAGTGATTTATTTTGGAGAGCATAATCAGAACTTTGGGAAATGTGAAAAAATAGTTTGAGTTCGATGGTAGTTTTATTTTGCAGAGGATTCCCTGGGAGCTTGTTAAAAATGTAGGCCCTCAGATTATGTTCCCAGAGAGTGTATGAGAAGTTTGGTGGAGTCTGGGAACAGGTCTTTTTCCCAGGAAGCCAGTCAGTTCTGATGTAGGCAGAGCAGTCCACAGACAGCACAGTCGAACTTGGAGAAATCCTGGCGACTCTCAAGTAGAGGAGGGGCCTCAGCCTTCTCAGGACGCCTGCTAGCTGTTTCCTATTTCTCTGGGTCATTGACAGAGAACAATCTTTCAGAGCTGTTTCAAGCAGGACAAACCTGTTCTTTGTTCTTGCTTTTAATGATAGCCAGAGATATCTTTTTATTGGCTGGTTTCCTTGAACATTATTTTGACTCAGTGTCCTAAGAAGTCTTTTGGGAACTAGCTCAGGAACCTAGGGTAGGAAAATTTCCTTGTTCATTGGTTGATGGAATTATGATTTGGGGTGAGGAAGGGACAGATTAGAAGGAGGAGGTGTTTATTCTCAGTAGGTCTTGGAAGGGTCTGGGAACAAGAAGTGAAACATGGACAGGATCTCCCAGCTCCAAACTACGTCCCTTTAGGAATGTGGTAAAAGTGACTATATTCCATCCAGTTGTAAATTATGTGTCTTGTTTATCCTTTCTTTAACAGATTTATGCCTGGTGATCTAAAATACTGACTGCCTGTATTTTCAGTAGTTTCTCTTTTGCTGCTGTGGTTTGAGGGGTGTGAGGCTCACTGAGTGGACTCATGATGCTAATTTCTGAAATGAATGTTTGTAATTTCCTGACATACGGACAAAATAAACGGCTTGACCCTGCCCATAAATATACATCACTGCCTCTCTGCGCCGGCACTCTGGGTCTGTGAGTGCTCTCAGAGGTTCTCTCTGTGGGATGTGTTCCACCCACACCTTGCTGTCAGACATTGCGTCTCGCTGCCAGCTAAGGTTTGGCCTCTGCAAACATGGGCTGTGAAATCTAAAATATTTAAAGAGAAAATCTCCGTAGGAATTTCCATCATTTATTTAATAAACGAAAGCATGAGATAGAAATTTAAAGTCAACTGTGAAATATAGTTGGAAAATGAAAACTCTGAATCCTTTCTGAAAGTTTTAACTTCTTATTGGCAATTTCCCCTTCCCCCAAGAATTCCCTTTAAAGTCCTGTCAGTTTGCGTTGGCACGCACACCTTAGACCCAGCGCCTGGGGAGACTGAGGAAGGAGGATCTCCTGAGCCTAGGAATTTGAGATCTACCCGGGCAACTTAGCGAGGCAGGTAACCCAAAAAGAAGAAATATTAAAGTTCTTTCTGTTGAACTTAATGAGTTCTAGGCAGTGAATGTGAGTCTTAGAGGAAAAGCATAAACCAAAGAGTCCTGTTCTGGATTGGGGTTTTCAATCCTGCATTAAAGTTGTCTGTCAAGTAAGTCTTAGTTTATCTGAGTAACTGAGAGATTGTTCTGCCTGCTAATATTGGGCCCCTGAGCCCATGGCAGGTTCACATTTCTGTGAGTTTCATAATAATAAGACCAAGTAAAGGCAACATAATTATTTATGAATGGGTGTAAAAAGGTAAATATTTAACGGTTAAGTGATAGGGAAAAATAATTTGCTTACTGAGTAGATTTTTTCTTCCAATTTTAACAGCCTTCAAATATGTTTTAGAGTCAAGAGTGAAGTTAGATGGTAGCTTAGCATGAATGTGTTTTATAAATTTAAAGTGTGTTGGTCTTTAGGGTTAATGGCATGATATTTAATATTTCCTTTCTTTTTGTCTAATCACTCATTGTCGTTTCTACTTCTTAAATATTTTGATTTGTAGTTTTAGGTTTATTTTTTTGTGCTGGGGCATAAACCCGGGATCTTCTGCACAAATGTTCCACCACCGAGCTACATTTTCATTCCTTGATTTATAGCTTAATGGAATATTTTAGTGGATTTTTTTTTAAAGATTAAGAGAAATGAAGGTGAGTGCAAAAGGGACATTTTTTATTGTTGTTGGCCCTGCGTGGCCCCTGTGGTTCCTGCTGGAGAAAGCGAGGGACTGTGGGGTAGAGCAGATGCTATCATGAAATCCAATATGCTGTCCAGATACTCTTATAGCCCGAATGTTCCCAGGGCCCTGCTGACAGCCTAATTACTTCAAATAATATTTGATATGGCAGAATACCAGTTGTCCCAAGAATTTGGATGTCCTTTTGGGTTCCTGTCCACTGTGTGCCCTGCCAAGAGATGTGAAAATCTGCATCGACATAAATGTTAAAGCCCAGGGTTGCCATTTCCTCTTACAAAGGGCTCATCATGGAATTCCTTAAGGTGGCTCCTCTCCACCTGTGACTTTGAAACATAATACAGTTTTGCAAAGCTGAACCCTTCCTCAGGTTTCCAGAATAGAGCCCAGGTTCCCCCATGATAGTATAATGGAGGTGGTCTGCAGATATCACCTCTGCCTCTCCACAGCCATTCTCCAGAAGTAGTTGGACTCCTGGGTGAAAGTTAGCCACGAAAAGCCTGGGATGGGCACTTGCTGGTCTCCAACGCAGGAGAGTCTTCACAGGGCTGCTGCTGATCTCCATTTAAAGCTGACAGGACTCCAGTGGCGTGAACCCCAGTTCCCCTGAATGGGGTAACCCCTTAAGAATCAGGACATCATGGGTGCAGGATTTTCTCTTAAATGTTTCCCGCAGCTGCAACCTCTGAAGCTCTCCTGGCCCCTCTTGAAGTATTGCTTCCCCGTAGCACTTGGGGCCACTGGAGGACAGCGGGGACTGGCCATCACAGGAGCATGCGGTGCTGTTTTAGATGCCTACTGAGGAGTTAGGGGGCCCTAAAGAAAGACACCTTTAGAATATAGTGGCATAATCTCCCTGTCTATAGCATTTATCTACGTGTTTTATATACAGCATGAAATTTACTCACAAATGTTTTAGTGAACTATTTCAAGGTGAATCTATCCTTAAAAAACATTCAGAGAGTTGTTTTGCGGCATTCCATTTGGACTTCTGCAAACGTTTAGCCACCTAGTGGATGCAGAGTTAACGGAGAACTCTCCAGTTAGCTGGAGAATGTGATGTACCCTCCAACTTCATGTTCAGTTCTCTCTCTCTCTCTCTCTCTCTCTCTCTCTCTCTCTCTCTCTCTCTCTCTCTCTCTCTTTTTTTTTTTTTTTGCATTACTGGGGACGGGACCCAGGGGCATTCTACCTCTGAGCTACACCCCCACCCCTATTTTTTAGTCTTTTATTTTTTATATTTTGATGGTACTGGGATTCCTGGAAACCCTTAACCTCCAGGCTACACTCCCAGACCTATTTTATACTTTTTATTTGGAAACAGGGTCTCTTAAGCCAGCACAGATGGCTTCAAACCTGCACGATCCTCCTGTCTCAGCTTCCCAAGCACAGGGATTAAAAGCGTGTGCCACCATGCCCGGCTAGTCTTTTATTTATTTTTTAATTAAAAAAATTTTTTTTTCGGGTCTGGGGCCAGAACCCAGAGGCATTTGACCTCTGAGCTACAACCCCTGCCCAATTTTTTATTCTTTATTTTGAAACCGGATCTCACTGAGTTGCAGAGGGCCTCACTAAGTAGCTGAGGCTGT
This sequence comes from Muscardinus avellanarius, assembly GCF_963383645.1. NCBI lineage: Eukaryota > Metazoa > Chordata > Mammalia > Rodentia > Gliridae > Muscardinus > Muscardinus avellanarius. The sequence continues at coordinate 67,538,602 of NC_137787.1, forward strand.
CCGTAAACCGCGATCCTCCAGTCTCAGCCTCTCAAATGCTGGGATTACAAGCGTGCACCACCACGCCCGACTTAGTCTTTTATTTTTGAAACAGCGTCTCACTGAGTTGTGAAGGGCCTCGCTAAGCAGCCAAGGTTGTCTTCAAACCACGATTCACCGGTCTCTGCCTCCCGAATGCTGGGATTACAAGCATGTGCCACTATGCCCAGCAGTTCTCTCATTTTATAAAAGGACAGCCAGGCATGGTGGCACACACCTGTAATCCTAGTACTTGGGAGACTGAGACAAGAGGATTACAGGTTTGAGGCCAACCTCAGCAACTCCAAAACTAGGTGAGACACTGTTTCCAAATAGAAAGTAAAATAGGGCTGAGAGTATAGCTCAGAGGTACATTGTCTGTGTGTGTCTGTGTGTCTGTCTGTCTGTCTGTCTGTCTGTCTGTCTGTCTGTCTGTCTGTCTCTCTCTCTCTCTCTCTCTCTCTCTCTCTCTCTCTCTCTCTCTCTCTAGGTTTGGCTGATTTCCTGCTGGGCTTTTTGAGTTATTGTAGTATCCTGGGTAAAAGATCTTTAAATGAAATTGACTTCTTTCTTTTCACTCACTTGATTTGGCAAATGACTGACAGATAAATGGTTTTATAAGCAATTTAGTGAAGTGCTAAATATAGCGACTTCATAAGAGCCCTGAAGATTACACACCCGGCATTGTTTTAGCTTCTTTTTGCACCAGAGGCGGGCTACCCCTGTGAAGTTGTTATGCAGAGCTGAGATAAAGGAGATGGAAGGACTAAGGGCAGTTCTATATGGTTCAATAATATGTTGGGACGTTGTACCAGTTAAAATAATCATAAAAATTTTTTCAAAGCATGAAAAGTATGATCTAGTTCTCAATGAAACACAGTATGAATAAGGATAAATAAAAAAGTCAAAGCCAGGCCTGGTGCTACATGCTTGTAATCCCAGCATTTAGGAGGTGGAGACTGGAGGATCGTGGTTCATGGACAGCCTCAGCTACTTAGCGAAGCCCTTCACAACTCAGTGAGACTCTGTTTCTAAAATAAAAAGAATTAAAAAAAAAAAAAGCGCTGTGGGTGTAGCTCAGAGGTAGAATGTCCCTGGGTTCCATAACCAGTGCTGTTAAAAAAAAAGTAAAAGTCATATGCAAGCATAGTTGGGTTTGAATGGAATATTTTTATATACTGTCCTTGTTTAGTATGGCTTAATTTTAAGGAAGCAAGGAAAAGAACTTCCATTCACTAATTATTTCTTTTAAGCCCTAAAAGAAAAAGAATGAGAGCCAGGAGTAGTGGTACACACCATAATCCCAGTATTTGGAGGCTGAGACAGAAGGATCACAAGTTTGAGGCCAGCCTCAATAACTTAGTGAGACTTTCAGCAACCTATCAAGACCCTATTTGAAAACAACAACAACAAAAAAAATACAAATAGAAGAGGGCTGGGCATATCTTGGAGGTAGAGTGCTTGTGGCTCAACCCTCAGTGGTACAAAAGAATGAAAGAATGAGTGAATGCAAGAACAGATGGATGAAGGATTGAAAGAAGCAGCATTTGGGCTGAGTACGGTGGCGTAGGCCTGCAATCCCAGCACCCGGGAGGCTGAGACGAGTGGATCACAGGTTCCAGGCCAGCTCCAGCAATTCAGTAAGACCCTCAGCAACTTTAGCAAGACCGTTTTTCAAAATAAAACAGTAAAAAGGGACGGAAGAGAGGCTCAGAGGTAAAATGGTTCTCAGTTCAATCCTTAGTTATATGGGGAAAAAAAAAAGAGTTGGATGGAAAAATACCTGTAAAGACCAAATATTTGTCTTTCTTCTTTAGGTTTTCTAACCTTTTCTCTGCAGTAGAGCAGGATACAGGAACATCTGTAGGAGAGGATGGACCGATTCTCTCCCCTGCAACCTCTGCTGACTGTGTGGGGCCCTCCCCTCGGCCTGCGTGGCCTCCTCCCCGCCCTCTTCTCCCTGAGGCTCTGGCTTTCTGTTGGAGGCTGCTTGACTGATGGTGGGGCAGCTGGTCCTTTCCGACTGTCATCTGGAACAGGCGGACCACATTCTGGTAGATGGGCAGCACTGGCAGATTCTGGGGGAAAGATGCAGAGAGAATCAAGGATGGCTATTGTAAAACATACTTACATACTTAGATTTTGTACCCGGAGGTCTTCCTCCTGCGGTTATGTTCCAGTTAGTGGCTGTACAGTGCCTCCATGTCCAGATATATCCCCGATTCCAGCCACTGTTCTCCTTCTTCCCTGTGGCCATCCATCCTCGCCTGCACATCTCTAGTGCTCTGCTGCATCGTATCCCACACACACCTTCACTTTCACATAGCAGCCAGAGTGACGTGTGTACAGTGTAAACTAGGTCTTGTGATTCTCCCTTTCAAAGCTCTCCAAGGCACTCATCTTTGGCTACATACCTTTCTCTGTGTGTTTATTCTCCTTTCTTACCCCTCCAACCCATCTAACCATCTTTTCCCACCCACATTCTTTGTCAACAAGCTTCAGCCATACTACCCTTGTTTCTGTCCCTGGAGCTTTTCCAAAGGATTCTTGCCACAGGCCCTTTGTACATGCTTCCCTCCCTCTCTTCTTGGAATGCTCTGCCAGGGATCTTGGCATAGTGGCTCCTTCTCATCTCTTTACGTGTTACCCCCAGATTGGCTCGCCTGTCTCTCGTAGCTTACGTTCTCTTCCCATTTTATGCTTGTCGTAACATTCGTTGCAGTCTGAAATGATCCTATTCATGATTTTCTTTTTTGAGGTCTACATCCCTTCTTACCTTCAAGCTTACTGTAGGAGAGCAGGTATTTCTTGTTCTGTGCTTTTCTCTCTTAAATACTGCCTGGCACTTACAAGAAGCTCCAGAGACTCCATAGAGTAAATAAAAACACACATATTCTCTCTCATTGTAACTTCATGCGATGGAGATGAGATCTTTCCAGTTCTAAGATGCTGCCATCCTTGTCTGTTCTATAATCATTCGTGGTCCGTAGATCGCATGTCTTTGGTCACTTCCCCACATCCGTACCCCTTAGTGGTGGAGGACTTGTTATAACTCCCATCCATTTGGTTGTCATTGGGACTGCGTGGATTGGAATTTTATCTTTGGCAGGTAAGAAAGTATAGCGGACGTATTAGGAGACTGAGTCTGAATGTTAAGGCTTTTTCAGGATTTGGGTCTATACGTCAAATTAGCAGGCCCAGAACCCAAACCTGAGAGCATGGCCAACAGGCTTTTAGATTAAATTATGTGCAGTGGGGTTATCTTGGTAGCACACAAGGCAAGTCAAGGGAGTAGCTAGCTGTTTTCTAGGAGTTTAGGATTTAATGTAGAGCTGGGCACAGTGTTGCACACCTGTAACCCCATCCATTTGAGGGGCTGTGACAGAAGGATGGCAGGGTTGAGAACGACCTCAACAATGTTTCAAGACTCTCAGCAACCCAGCTAGACCCTGTTTTAAAACAAAAAATTTAAAAAGCTGGGAATGTAACTTGAGATAGAGTGTTCCTGGGTTCAATTCCTAATACCACAAAAATAAATAAACAAGCAAGCAAATAAATGCGTACATAGGGCTGGAAGTATAGTGAAGTATACCACCAGCCCTATGTATGGGTTCAATCCCCAGTACCTCAAAAAAGAAAAAAAAAAGGGAGCATGGTAGAAACATTAGTTAATCAAAAACTTAACAGCAAGGACAAGAAACTATTACTTCCTATTATTTAGGTGGAGTAAATGAAACAGAAAGGAAATAAAGAAGCTTATCTGTCAAAAGGTCAGTTTAACAAGTACATATAAATCTAATCAGCCTAGCTGTTAAAAAAAAAGTGGAAAGTGAATGACTGCAAGCTATACTGAAGCGTATGCCACGGCCATCACAGCAGTGCAGGCCTGCTTCCAGTTAGAGAGAAGCCTTAGATCTGCTTATCTAGGTGTCGTATTATAAGAAGATAGTTTGCATAAAAAAACACAAATATTTGCAATGATGCTTTTTATTGTAATATGATACCAGATAACTAATATACATTGAATTTAGACTTAGTGTTGCTGGTAGTAAATTTTTTTTAATGGGATTGTGACTGGGGTCCCACATATGTGGAGTAAGAGTGAATGCCACAATTGCCTGTTCAATGTATTTATAGTTACCTGTACTGTTTGAGGTAGCTTGTTTCCCGAATTCATAAAATAACTTTCCAGATAACTGAAGCCTAACTTAATTTCAACCACAGTCGGTGGAAATAATTTTACAGTGTTAACTATACCCTCTTTATCAAAGCAGGAAGTAAAATTATCCTCATATCTTTTTGTAGTGAATTTCTGAAAAAGTACCTGAAAAAATCAAATAAACTTTCAAGTTACAAGCCAGAGGGAATGTTGAGTCTTTGTTTTTAAAGAGCTAAATGCACATAGACTCCCTTGCTGTGGTTTCCTGAAGGGCCCCCTCCCTCCAGACTTGCAGGCAGGGGAGACCTGTGCCAGGGGGCCCCCTGCCCTGGTATTGCTTTGCAGTGTACAGCCTCCCTCCCTGGAGGTCTCTCGGCAAGGCTCCAACTCTCTAGACTCCTGTCAGGAAGGAGGTGCCTGGAACCCTTGGGGATGATTTTGGGGAGCTGTGCCTCCTATGCTCAAGGAACCTAACTGTGGTCTCTGGACCAGCAGCATCCTATCACCCGGAAACACAAAGGAATGAACTCAGGGCTCCCCATCCCCGGACCTCCTAAATCAGATTCTACATTTTCACAGGATACACAGGTGACCCCTTATGCCATCTCCACATCTTTCAAACCTTACATACTCCTAACAGTTTGGAGCATGCCCCAGGACGGCAGGAGGGACAGGCTCCCACCAATGGCATGGTGGGATCCGAGGGTGGCTTTGCTCTGGAGGAGCCCCAGAGGCAGGGCTGGTGACTGTGTAGACTGCCCACTGCCCCGCATGCAGTGCTGAAGGACTTACCTGGAGGCCTGGGCCCTTCCTTGAGGCATTTTTGCCCTCCCTTGCCACTCAGGGATGCTCTGAGGCCTGCTGGGGTTGTCAAGACAGGGCTGCCCACTGCACCAGGCACTTGCATTCCTGTAATTAGCCGCTCTTTCCTGGCCACTCCTGTGTTCTGTTGCCATCTTAGACTACATCAGCGTATCCCCGCTGCTGAGCGAGTGTGTTGAGGGGGGAAGGGAGACTTTCTACCTTGCAGAAGTTGACCTTATTTCCTGTTCTGTAGTTGTAACTTGGGGGATAAAGTCAGTTGCCAGGGGAGACCAGAGAAGCAGGAATTAAATTATGAGGACAATCAGATCAGATGGAGAGGTAGGGTAAGGTGGGTAGCATTAAAGTAAATGGATTTTTCCCCTTCCTGTCCTTGAGCTAGGAGAAATTGTTTAGTTGCTTCTTCACGGATGCGGTAGCCAGGGATATCTAATTATATGCGAAGCATGGCTAATTGTATCATGAACAGTGATTCATTTTTCTGCATAATTTTCTGCACACCAGTCATTATGTTACAAGAGCTGTCAGTGGTGGCTATTAGGGGTAGGATCTAAAGAGGGGAAGTTAATAGGAAGCTCATAGAAATTGAGCCTCAGTTGGGGAGAGACAATTATAGACAGGGTGGGGGCGGGGGAGAGTAGAAAGGCATTTTCTCAAGAGGTTTCAGTAGCCCTAGTTCAAGTCTCTATCCCTGTTACCTAGATTAAGAGTCTAGACATTGGTAAACACGTCTGTCTCAGGCACATGCATTTATATTATATTTACATGTATTATCACATTTAATACTGACAGCCTTCCTGGGAGGTAGATACTATTGTCATTGGCTGCCTTTTTTTTTTTTTTTGCAGTATTGGAATGGAAGCCTGGGTGTCACTCTCCCACTGAGCTATATTGCTAGTCCCTTTTGTTTTATTTTGAGACAGAGTCTTGCTAAATTGCTCAGGCTGGCCTTGAACTTGTGAAACTTGTGGTCCTCCCACCTCATCCTTCTGAGTTGCTGGGATTACAGGAATGCACTCTGTGCCTTGCTTCATTTGCTTTTTATACTTGAGGAATCTGAGACATAGGCACACCAGCAATTTGCCCAAGGCCAACTAGCTTTGGGCTCTCTGACCCCAGACCCTCCATCCTAACTACTACCTGACTACCTGGAAGTAGAAAGGGGTGGGTTGGATTTGGAAGTACAGAGTGAGCATTTGAGAGGCTGAGACAGGAGGATCCAGGTTCGTGGCAAGCGTCAGCTACTTAGTAAGGCCCTTTACAACTCAGTGAGATCCTTTTTCAAAATAAAGAATAAAAGCAAACTTGTAATCCCAGCATTTGGGGGGGCTGAGACAGGAGGGTCCAGGTTCGTGGCAAGCGTCAGCTACTTAGCGAGGCCCTTTACAACTCAGTGAGATACCTTTTCAAAATAAAGAATAAAAGCAAATTTATAATCCCAGCATTTGGGGGGCCGAGACAGGAGGATCGCGGTTCGCAGACAGCCTCAGCTGCTTAGTGAGGCCCTTTGCAACTCAGTGAGATCCTGTTTCAAAATAAAAGAATAAAAAATAGGGCTAGGGGTGTAGCTTGGAGGTAGAATGCCTCTGGGTTCCATCCTTAGTACCAGGAAAAAAAAATAGGGCTGGGGTGTCGCTTGGAGGTAGAATACCCCTGGGTTCAATACCCAGTACCACAAAAAAAAAGGAAGTACAGAGTGAATATTTTGTCAGGGTCAGTTAGACATTAATAAAAAGATTCATTTTAGGAATTGTGCTTGAAAACTGAACAAAGTGAGGGTTTTAATAAAGCAAGGCATTGTTAGTGGAGCTTGGAGAGCCTCTGTCTCTTGGTGGAGCTGATGGACATTGTTCCCTTGGTTCCGTATTGAGAATTTGCCTCTAAGCTCCAGATAGACCTTTCTAGAATCTGCTGTGCATTGGTCTCACAGTTGCACACCAGGGTCCTCCTTCGCCCGCCGTGTCCCTGTTGAGCTGTGCCAGTGGACTCATAAGCCTGAGAAGGGACACAGGAATGGGGGCTATAGATATGCTAATAACCCTTTGACTGAAAGCTCCCAGGGTAGTACACTGTCCACTTTCTCCAGGCTGAAAACCCAGCCCCTAGTTATCCAGGGATCTCAAAAGCTCACAATTAGAAGCAGCTTTGTCCCCCAGTTGTGCATCCTTGTCAGGGCCAGTGTCCCCTTGGGTTGTGTCCTGTCAGAAGGATGCCCTTTTCTTTTGAATGCAAAGCCAACCAGCAGGTGTGTAGCTGAGGCAGGATGGAATGAGACCAACCTCCAAGGAGATACTAGTTCTCTCTTTTGCATTTAGAGCCCATCCCATTTCCAGGTGGCTTAAGGTTGGAGCAGTAAGGAACAGAGATCACCAATCACCAGGCCACACATATTTGAACCGGACACTGTGCCTGTTAGTCTTTTGTCAGTGGGTGTATCTGTTTATCTGTGTGAATAGTAATGGGCATTCCTCTGTGGAATGTTGGCTTTTATTCGGCAGATTTAATCAGTAAAGCGAGTGGGTTTTGCTGGGAGGAGTTGTACTACCCCCTCAGTGCAGAACAGGAAGTTTTTCAGTCCTGACAGATCATGGGATTTTGCATGTGCAAGGGGTAAGGACTTCAAAGTGACCTTTGGTTCAGTATAAAAATTAGATTTTTCTTTGTCAGAAGATGTCCACCCTACAGTGGAGGTCCTAAAACAGAATTTCTGGAGATGGATCTAGAGGGCCCCCTGCCTGCCACCTCTTCATGGTGTTGGGTGCCAATTATCACCTCATTATACTCCAGTGGCATCACCCAAGGTCCTAGTGTATACTAGCCTGCCATTTTTTGTGCAGTTCCTACATGCTGAGCAGAAGCCAGAGGAATCAATGTTTAAGATGTGAGGTTTTCAGTTTATTCTGGTGGAATGTCGCTATTTATTTATTTATTTATTTATCCTGGGGTTTGAACCCAGGGGCATTCTACCTCTCACCTATACCTCCAGTCCTATTTTATTTATTTTAATTTTTTGTTTTTGAAACAGGGTCTTGCTAGGTTGCCGAGGGTAACTTTATGTTGCTGAGGCAGCCCTCGAATCTGCAATCCTCCTTTCTCAGCCCTCCCAAATAATGGAATATCAGGTGTGTGCCACTATACTTGATTAAAGTTGCTCTCTAGAACGAGCTCTCTTGTGACACTTGGTTTTAGAACTGAACTGGGTGTTTTGCAGATCAGAGCAGCCTCAAGGCAGATGGCCTCCCCGGCTCTTTCCTTGAGTTAAACTACCACAGCTGCCAACTTAGACCCTCAGGCAGGATGAGCAGTCCACAGAAATCACACAGAGTAAGCATGCCCTTCCTGTTCACTTGGAGGTCGCGCAGGCCACCAGCTCAGCTCAGAACATGGCCTCCCCTCCCTGGCTGCAGGTGGCCTCCCCAGTGTGGGTTCCCAAGTGCATCATTTGCTCATTGAAGTGTCATGAGGAACTCCTGTGCTGCATGCAGGAACCCCGGGTGGAAGGGCAGATCCAGGAGGAAAGAGGCTGTAGGAGACCTTTCCATGAGCATGGAAGAGCTGGGGAAGCTGTGGACAGTATCTGGGAGCCTTGAGAACTCTGCTTGCAGCTCTTTGAGAGGCATCACAAGTGATTTATAGCCAATCAATCCCTGGGGTAGGCTGCCCCTGTGCCCTGTATCAAAACAAGGTGGTTTTTTCTTTAAAATTAGAAATGGATGATGGAGAGCTTGTGCGTTTTACTCCAAGTAGTTATGTTGGGTCAATCTCAACACCTAGGACACAGTTTCAGCTTTGAGGGGCGGACCTATAAATAAATGCTCTTGAGACTTAAAATTTAATGTGTATCTTTTTTCTGGTGCTACGGATTGGATCAATGTGTTGTATCTGCTAGGAAAGCGATCTACGAGTGAATGTTCAATATATTTTTAATTGGCAAGTAATCACATTTAGAGGATTTTTAATTTACTGTGTATAATTAAGAAAACAAAAATGTCTAGAGTAAATCTCAACATTAATCACATTGAGTTACAGGAGAATTAGAGTCTGCTGGTTAAAAACTCCTTAGCATGGACTTGCCACTCCTTTTTAATCTGGTGCCCAGAATTTACTTGTACCCTCTGATAATAATTTTAATTGAAAATTATTAAACTAAAATTGTTTCTCTTTATGTTAGACGATCCCAATTAGTATACCTTCTGCATGTTTAGTAAGCATGGTAAGTTTAAAACGTATAGCCCTTTTTAGTTTAGTTGTTGGCTTAGATGTGGCTTGAGGTCCAAGGTGAGTTTTTTACATTCATTCTGGTTTGATTCCACATCCCAATTTCCCTCTATCTCTCTTAAAATCAGAACCCCAGGCTACTTTTTGTTTTTCTGTGGTATTATCAGATGTTTCTTGATGACTTACATACAAGGGCTGCTTTTCTTGGTGAGGTCTGTGACCTCTAAATGTTTTAACAAGCCACTTTTCCAGGTAAGGTAGTTTGTCCAGGTCAGAGGTGAAACATAAGGACATTTTGCTAAGTGGCCATTTCTCCACCTCAGCCTGGTATTTGCCTTTTTCAAGTAAGCTCTAAATTTGCTCCAGTAACCCTAGAAGGAAGCTCTAACTCATTCTTTTGACAAAGGCAGAGGAAGGATATAACTCAGCCAGCCGGATTGTGACACCTGACAGGTCTCTGGGGAGGGTCACAGTTTTGTAGCTACCTTGAGAATTATGGTCTTGCTGCACTGGGCTTGGTATATCCCCTGGTTTTGCACCATTTATCCAGACAGGTCTTTGGTAGTATCTCTTTTGTAAGTTAATATGTATATCAAATCCCGTGTCACTTGTATTATACTGCTGTGTTTGACTTGAGATTTTACTCTACATTTTGTCCCTCTCAAATGGAATGAACCAGATGACAAAAGTGTAGCTCTTATAAGGCTTCCTTTCCATGAGAAATAGTAAGATGAGGTGGGTAGCGACCTGTAGTAAATGAGTTTGGGTTGATGTCTTGAGTGTATATCCATAAGATATTGAACTTTACTAAGCATGGCAATGTGCGTGCGTGTGTGTATATATATATATATATATATATATATATGTGTGTGTATATATATGTGTGTGTGTGTGTGTGTATATGTGTGTGTGTGTTGCTGGGGATGAAACCAAGGGCCTTGTGCATCACAACCCAAAATGTGACCATTTTTTGATCTAGAAAAATGGCAATTTTACATGTGCAATCTTACAAACAATTTAGATAATCAGATAAAGAAGGGCACAGCCCTAAAACTAAACAGTGGTCACATAGGGAAAATGTGGCCTTTGGTGAGCTTTTATTTGACTCACAATACTTTTTTATTTTTGAAAATTAACCTGTGGGGCCCGGAGATGTAGCTTAGTGGTAGGGCACTTGCCTAGCATGCATGAAGCTCTGGGTTCCATTCTCAACACCACTCACAAAAAAGTAATCACAGCCATTACATATCAGGAGGTCTGACAAAAAAAATTTTTTTTGACATTTTAGGTTTTCTGCAAAATCCAAGTAGTCTTGCCATGGTAGGTCTCTGCACCCCTATAGGGCTTGTGTGTCCATTCACCAGAGTCCTCCCGGCCACCTTCTGGCCCTCATGTAACTGGCTGGTCTTTTGGGCTTTGAGCTTGGCCACCTGATATAAGTAGAGCACACATCATTTTTTTTTTTTGCGGGTCTGGGGATGGAACCCAGGGACATTTGAACTCCAAGCTACACCCCCTGCCCTATTTTTTTTTTATTATTTATTTTGAAAGCGGGTCTCACTGAGTTGCAGAGGGCCTCACTAAGTAGCTGAGGCTGTCCGCGAACCGTGATCCTCCAGGTCTCAGCCTCCCGAATGCTGGGATTACAAGCGTGCGCCACCACGCCCGGCTTGTTTTGTTTACTACACATCACCAACCAGTACCTCTTAAAAGAAAGCCTGATGCTCTCCAGAGTCTAGTCAGTGGGGAGGGACAGGTGAGCATAATTAAGGAGTCCTGTGATGGTCTAAGCGATGGGCAACTTACTAAAATTTTGGCTGTGTGCTCCTCATTTTCGTAGGATGTGATGATTGAACTTCCTTCCAGTGGCCATCATGAACATCAGAGGTTAATGTAATAACATTCTAAAAATATCTTGCCAATATGGGAAAAAAGTTCTCATGGACTAATTAATATTTATATACATGCATATAAGTATTTATGAACTGCCATTGATCTACATCCACAGGCCTTCTAATTTCTTATTACTTATTTTGAATCAGGGTCTTGCTAAATTGCCCAGACTGGCCTTAAATTTTAATTCTCCTACTGCAGTCTCCCTAGTAGTTGGAATTATAGGCATGTATCACAGCACCCAGCCCAATATATATTTTTCAGTGTATTAGATGTTTATTGCTACATTGCTTGCACTGGGTGGGGTGGGGAGCAAACTGGAAATGAGCATAATCATCAACACAATAAGGGCTAAATAAATTGTTGTATCAACATCGTGAAATACTATGAAATATTAAGATCATTTATTGATAGGATATTGGTTAATCTGGAGAAATTTCCTTATGGATAAATATTAGCTAAGATTTAATTAGTGTTACTATATACTAGGCACAGTTCCAAGGATTTCCCATGTATCAACTCATGTGATTGACAGCCACCCTTGAGCTGGGTACTGTTACTTCCATCTTACAAATGGGGACACCAAGGCATGGGGAAATTAAACAAGCCATTCAATGATAAGTAGTATGAGATAGTACAAATTTGTGCAACTGGGTGGACAAAGATGCTTTAAAATTATTTTCTTTTATTTTTGAGGTATGGGGATTGAACCCAGGGGCATTTTACCTCTGAGCCACACCCTTACTCCTATTTAATTTTATTTTTAAACTTACTAAGTTGCTGAAGTTATCCTCTGCCCTGTGGTCCCCGTGGCTCAGCCTCCCAAGCACTGGGATTACAGGCCATGCAACATCATGTTTGTCTTAAAATAATTTTTTAGGCTAGATATTAAAGTACATTATAAGCTAGAAGTTATGCTATGGAATATTAACTCATAGTTTTTGAATTTTCTGATTTTTCTTTTATATTTTAGATCCTTACACCTATCGCTCTACTTCAGCTCTCAGAAACCATTTAATCTTGCTTTCCAAGTTTAGCTCTCCTTTCCTTCCTTAAAAACCAACAGAGTGGCGCACGCTTGTAATCTCAGCATTTGGGAGGCTGAGACAGGAGGATTGTGGTTCATAGACAGCCTCAGCTACTTAGTGAGGCCCTCTGCAACTCAGTGAGACCCTGTTTCAAAACAAAGAATAAAAAATAGGGCTGGGTGTGTAGCTCCATCCCCAGTACCGTAAAAAACAAAACAAAACAAAAAGACAAACAACAGAATCTTTCTGGTGCTAGCAGAATCAGACCTAGTACTGCATGGAACTGCTCCACTCTGCCCTCTTGTCCTTGGAGACAGTACAAACTGTGAGGTTTCCCTCCTTCATGTTACAGATGTGCAATGAGAGAGAGAGAGAGAGAGAGAGAGAGAGAGAGAGAGAGAGAGAGAGAGAGAGAGAGAGAGAGATATTGATTCTAACTTTCACTAAGTTGATGTTTTCCAGTGACATGAACTACATTATGCTGTTAAGCAAGCTGAAGTTTAGCTAGAATTGAGGTTCAGAGTTACAGAGGGAATCAGTACTGTGGGTGGGTATTATCCCTATCTAACCTGCTTTTCAAGGTCTTACTAACCTAAAGACCTGGGCATGGTGATGTCCTGCCAGAGGCCCTTCAGTTGAATCTTGCCTCTTGCTGTTGACTTAATTAGGAAATTTCTGAGAACTTTGTCATTAGTATTGCATTATTTACCATAGGTGTCAGTGTGAGAGTGACTTAGAACAGACGTTGAAAGGCTTTCTTATTAGTCTGCTTGGGCTGCCATAACAAAATACCATTGGCTGGATGACTTAAACAACAGAAATCCATTTCATAGCTTTGGAGGCTGGGAAGTTCAGAATCAAGGTGTTGACTGGGTGCATTTTCTGTGAGGACTCTCCTGGCTGGCAGATGGGCACCTTGTACTCACATGGCAGGGAGGAGAAAAACACTTCTCTGTTGTCTCTTACAATGATATGAGTCCTCCACCCTGACCTCATTTAACCTCCGCCACAGCCACAAAATCCCCGTCTCTATAGACAGTCGCACTGGGGTTTTGGGCCAGTACACATGAGTGTTGGGGGACACACATTCAGCCTGTCACAGAAGCTTTCCAGTCATTCCTTTTAACCTCTCCACAGAAATGAGCCTGCAGAAGGGTTTATGTCACTTGTAACAGGAGCAGTCGCCTTTGAACTTTTATTATCTAGCAAACTTCCTGCCACATGGTAGGGGTTTAACCACTGTTTGTGGATGAGTTAATGTAAGTAAACATCTTTTCCTTGCCTTCTTAAGCCTGAGGCTGTCTCGTGGCTGTTACACACAAGCCTGTTCTTTTACATTAGGTGGCCAGGTAGCATGTTTTGGAAGGAATGAATTTGGTAGGCTCTAAGATCATTGTTCATGTAATGGAAGTTCCCCTAAATGTAGCATAAAGGTGTAGGGTCCAGGTAATGGAAAGGGTAGGAGGAAGTCACAGGAAACCCAGCTCAGGATAATTGGTGTTATTAAGCATCAAACTTAGGCCCGAGCTTTCTGTAAGGACAAAAAAGGGAATATATGATGCTATGTATTTCTCTTTATTCAGTAGGTTATTTGGGAAAGAGACATTTCTTTCTTTTTTTTTTGCATTAGCAGTAAGTGCAAAGAGGAATTTATAGTGAGTGTCATAGGAGAAGGAACTTTGAACATACTGTTTACATTATTAGCCATAATAGTGATTTTTACAAAGGAAATACTGAAAGTTCTTCATGACGGTTTCTTATAGATTAAGGAAATCCAAAGAAGTAATACTGAATTGCTTTTCCACAAAGCATTTCTTGGGATAACTCAAAGTGTGAAATGCAGCTATGCAATTGTCTGGTGATTTAGCTTAGTATTACCAGCAGCACAAAAGGGGAAGTGAGAGATGTGTCAACCCAAGGGGAGTCTACACCCTGGTAATGAACTCAGGGAATCTCCTGCCTCTGATTGCCGTTGACATAATTGCTCCACAAAACTTCTAAATGGCTGTTCTCAGTCTGGAATTACTTACCAAAAATGAATTGCTCTTTTTAAACAGGGAACATGAAATGAGGTAAAGCCATGCTCTCTTAGCTTGAATACAGAGGCCATCATCCTGTAAAATGATTTTATTTTATTTGAAATGAGGGTCAGGAATAAACCAAGTAATTCTTGATATGTTCAGAGCTCCTTATTCCCAAAGCAGTGCATGAGATATAAATGAAAACATACTACCAAAATGTTAATGATATATATATATATATATATTTCAAAATAAAGGCAAGGTGCTATTTAACATTTTAATTGTTACTAATTTATTTCACATTACTAACATATGTCTAATTCCTGGATTTATAAGCTGTACATTTTTAGATTCCTCTTAATCTAATCACAAAATGCATCAAAATCCTTAAAGCAAGGCTCTCTTAGTATTATTTCTTTTATGGTGTGTGAGTGTGTAGGAGAGATGGAACTAACCGAGGGGCACTTAACCACTGAGCTATATAATCAGCCCCTTTTTTTGGTAAATCAAAAAATTTTATTTTAAAGTTTAAGCATTACCATTAATAAGATCTTGAATTTGTCCATTGAGGATTTAAATTCAAATGAATTTAAATCAAGAAATCCACTCTTCCCCCAGCATACACACATAATTCATTTAGTCTTTTTCTCCAAACTTTCAGGATAGATGATTCATTGGGTTCAGGACTTCAACCATTAAACTCTTCCTACTCTAGGTTGAATCTAACTCAACTTGAATAATAGAGACATACGGTTCTTAACTAATGTGTGGTCTCCATTTTCTTTTTCAGAGTGCACTAAATTCAAGATTTCAGGGTTTTGTTAAGTATGTGATTTCAGGGGGACTTTTTATTTTTTATTTTGAGTCATGGTCTTGCTAAATTGCTGAGGCAAGCCAGGCGTAGAATTATTTGTGGTTCTCTTGCCTCAGGCTCTGGAATCACTGAGATTACAGGTGTGTGCCACCACACCTGGATTCTTCATATAATTTCTAATTGTTCTTTAGAATTATGCAGTTAGGTCCTTTCCTCCTTTCCTTCCAAAACATGCATTAAATCCAGGGAATCTTAATCTAGTACAGCAGTTTTCCAATTTTTATCATGACTTACAGTAAAACATGTTCTTCTTCAGCTTGGGTAAAACTGGTTAATAAAACAACAGTTCTTTCCAGTAATATGAAAGGTACGTTCTGATGCTTCTCTTCAAAAAGTTCTATATTCCACCCCCAGGAAATTGATTTCATGACTAATGAATTCTGATTGGCAATTTGAAAAAAAAAAAAGCCTCTAACCTAGTGCAGATACAGGTAGATATAGGATGAAGGATGCCTTGTGCTAGGGGCCTAATCCTATGTTATTCAGTTACTGCAGAAAAACAAAAACAAAAGTAAAAACAAAAATCCTTATTCTTCACCAAACTCAGTTTCCTCATCTATAATAAGGGTTGGATTTTGTCTCCAAGGTGTCCTCCATCTCTAACTTTGCTCTTGATATCTCTTGTGGTTGAAGGAAATCTCTGGATTCAGGGTGGAATCTCCCAGAGCGTCCACTGAATGACCACATGTGGTCATGGTGTGACTGTGATCTTAGGTCATGAAGCGTCATATTTACTGTCTGGAGATAAGAGCAGTTGTTCTGTGCTCAGCTGTAACTGAAGCAGAAACAACTCTCTGATTGTAAAGCTCGAATAAAAGACCTTCTCCGCTACTCTTTCTGGATTTTTAGAATTCTTTTTTGTGTTCACATTCTCACACATGTTAGTGAAGGTCAGGGGAGTTATATTCAAGGACTTGACTGACAGCGAGAGGCAGCCCAGTATTACAGACACCTGTTGGGTTCTTTCTTGGAGAATTTGCTTTCTTCTTTTCTGTTCTCCAGTTTCACTCATATGAAAACATCTTGGCCAGCTCCTTCTGGTTGGATGACTGGGGTTAAGGGGAGACATATAGCAGGTAGAGTGCAAACGGCTTCCCATCAGCAGCCTGTTGAAGATGTTTATTGTTTTCTCTGTTGGGGACAAAGCCCCTGCTAATCGGCTACTTAGCACTTTCTCCGTGGCTCCCTTCAGTGATAGGCTCTCCTTCTGGAGACTGGAAAGTACACTTTGCTATCAGCAGGCTCTTTGTAGTGTTTGGCTCTGGTTTAGGGAGCATTCTGGACTAAGCCCAGCATGAGGTGATCTGGTGGGACTGAGCCTTAGCTGAGGAGCAGGCAGCGCAGTTAGAGAGAGGAAGCCCTTTTAAACAACCTCTTCCCAGCTTGAGCGTTAGAGAGAGAAGCTAGCTCCAGCCTTCCCTCCAGGCTGGTTCTTTTTTGTTCAATCATTTGGGACTGAATAAAATGCTTTCCTGGCAAGATCAAAACAAGTGAGGAAGACCAGGGTGTGCTCTGGATTTGGGAAGTAGAAAGAGAGCAGGGATATTGGAGCCCAGAGACTAACTCAGATCTCTGCCCAGGCACTACTGTCTGTGTTTGGACAAGTTTTCTTTCTTTATGTATATGTTAAAAAACAAAGTCTCTATGAGACTCAGTTTTTTAATATATAAAATGAAGCTAGTGATAAAAATGTACAGGCTGGTAAGGAGACTTGGATGAGTAAAGGTCCTACCTTACAGTGTGTGGGGATTTCTTCACCATGAACGGGTTTCCCTGGGGTGGGAGCCTTGGAGTTGGAGACATGGATTTGGAGAGTCAAGTGATAAGGGAGCCAGAGACAAAGAGCAACAGGGAAGAAGGAAGGGCTGAGCTCCAGCTCTGTAGGACTCCCTTAGGTGCTTCCTTTGGTTGGGAGTGGCTGCCTTTGAACTCTAATTATCATGCCTTTTTCCAGTATTGATCTCTCTTTCTCAATACCACCCCTTTTCCCCTTTTCGATGATATCCAGTGATTCATGTGAGATGTGTTACATGAAGAAAAACTTTAGATAGAAAGGGACCATGTCATGTCTGGACCCCCTTTGCACAGTCCTGAACACAGACTTTCTCTCATTGGCTATCCAGGAGGGGAAGAGGATTTATGTGATTAGAATGACATTTTTGGTATTTTGTGGACTTGAGATGCTTTAACGTGGGGGCCCCTTTTTACCCCTATGGGATATAAAAGCAATTAGGAGCTCTTTGTGCTCTGCCACCAATCATTACACGTCTACATGTGCTCTGATAAAATATGGATAATGACATGACTGTGCCTCTTAGGAATTTGAGTGCATTAGCTAATGATCATGAAACCTTAGAAATAGGAAATTCATATGAATGCCAAGAGCTCTAGTAATTACACATTTGCATCATTTTGCCTGGCATCCGTGAAAGTTGTGCTTTCAACATGAGCATACAAGGGCTGATTCCCCTTTTTTTTATCGTAGAGCAAGCACTGAAGGAATAAGCCCCAAGAGTGCTCAGAGCAGATAGGTTGTCACCACATCTGGCGGAAGCCCTGAAGTAGCTCAGGCTGGAGTGGTTGGATTGGGTGAAGTGGAAGAAGAACCTAGGGTATTGTAAAGGCACTGCAGTTAGCAAGTATCAGAGCTGCGGACGGTGATGGCTTCCCTGCAGGGAGTACGTACATGCTCATGTCCCTTGTCCCTGTGCCTTCACCCACACCTTGTCTAGAAAAATCCAGATTCCTCTTCCTTTTTCTCCTCCAGATAATTACTTTAGAGCTTAAACTCTTTAAAAAGATGTCAAATGGTAACATTTTGAATACCTTGAGTAGAAGTCTTAAAAATTAGATATTTATTTTGGTAAGAGGGTTAGAAATAGTAAGCAGTGTTCTTCTTGACAGCTGATGTGGTTTTTCTTTCTTTTCAGGCAGTGGAGCTACAGCTGTGGTTCAGGCCGCTCTATGCAAGCCCAGGCAAGAACGTGTAGCAATCAAGCGGATCAACCTGGAAAAATGCCAGACCAGTATGGACGAGCTATTAGTAAGTACAGGTGGAGGGATGTCTCCTGTTTGCTCTTCTGGACCCACGGGTGTGCAGGGATGGGCGGAAGAAGAGACAAGTGTTAGTGGATTGCGTGGTCGTCTTTCTTGAGACTTGTATTTTTTTTTTTTTTTTTTTTTTGCGGGTCTGGGGATGGAACCCAGGGGCATTCGACCTCTGAGCTACACCCCCTGCCCTATTTTTTATTCTTTATTTGAAACAGGGTCTCACTGAGTTACAGAGGGCCTCACTAAGTAGTAGCTGAGGCTGTCTGCAAACTGTGACACTCCGGTCTCAGCCTCCTGAATGCTGGAATTACAAGCGTGTGCCATCAAGCCCGGCTTACACTTGTATTTCTTGGGAAGCAACTCACACAGCTTCCTACTCCCCCTGCTTAGCAGTGCTCTGCCTTATTATTTGGTCATATAATGCACATTTTATTTTGCTTTGACAAGTGGCATTTTGCTTAGTCTGCATGATCCCCATAGCCTCATGTGTCAATGCTTTTTTATATGTCAAGGGAGCACACTCTGGAGGAGGACCTGAAGTCCTGTGGTTTCTGACTACAGAGTTGGAGGATGAGCTTCGGGACCTCCATCTAAAATGTGTGACACAGATAGGAGTTGCCCTCTGCTCCCCGAATCATTTCTTGGTCCTTTTAGCTGCCATAAATTACAGAATCATCGATCACTTTTTAAATGCAGTGTAGCTTGCATGTGGCTAATGGAAGGCGTTTGTTTTTCTTACATGGTAACTTGTATTTCTCATTTGAAATGAAGTATGTTACATAAATAACTGGAGCTCAGTGTGGATATGACTGTAGTGGCATCAGTTGGTTGAAGGAACATTTGCCTTTGGCTTAACTGACTCATTATTAAATGAACAGCTTGGCAAATGGTTATTAGTTGCCCGGCAAACTGTGGAGGGTTTGAGAGTTTAATCTCAAAAATATAGTTGTCGTTCTGCTTGCCAGTTCTCTCTCTTTTTAAAAAACCCTTTTGGCCATTTATTTGAGGATAATAGAAAACTGAGGTGGAGGAGTTAACTGATTGGTTATATCCTAACTCTAATCCCCATACAAATATTAGTCCAATAGCTCCATACAAGCCACAAAGTATAATGACAGTTGGCTCCAAATAAAGAAGCCTTTTGTCATATTCTGCATTGGGAATGGAATGTCATTAACAAGAGCTTTTTGTCTTTACTCAGAATATAGCTTTTATTTCAGGATTAATTATAGTAGAGTATAGTATAAATTAAGTACAAGGATAAAGCTGTACTTTTCCAGATCAGTTTGGCTTTACATTTTAAATTAGGCTGTGCAATGCATAGTTTTCACTGGGGTTGAAGCAACAGATTGCTGGCTAAAACCTAGAATAAAGCAAGGGCTTCCTCAACATACTGTTAATTTTTTTTTAGAACTTACATGCATTTAAGGCTTTTGCTTGCCTTAAAATTTCAGTTGCACTTCGCTCTTATGGAAATTACTGCTACAGGCTACCTGTCTGTTTCTTGCTATCCTGGTGACCAATAAAATTGTGCCTTTGTCATCCAACCAGTTTTCAAGGTCACTTTCCCTGAGTGGAAAAAGCATTGAAAACACTGTGGGGAAGGTTAGGTTCTGCTTCTGCACTAACTTTTTTTTTGTGTGTGTGTGTGGTATTGGGGATAAAACCCAGGGGCATTGTACCACCAAGCTACACCCCCAGTGCTATTTTTTAGTCTTTTAATTTTTTTGAAACAGAGTCTCACTGAGTTACAAAGGGCCTCGCTAAGTGCCGAGGCTGTCCTAGAACTGTGATCCTCTGTTCTCTGTCTCCCGAATGCTGGGATTGCAAGTGTGAGCCGTCACACCCAGGTTACTGACTCGTTTTTAACTCTAGTTGAGTTACCAAACAGCTTCAGGTTGCTTGGAAAAAAAAAGTTGAATTGAAAGATCTTTAAGATCCCTTTAGGAGGCCTCAAATTCTGTGGCTGTACATAAGTGCACATTAACTTCTTAGTTTGGCATGTCCATTAAACTTATGCCCTGTTTGGAAATTCCACTCAAAAACTTTCTGGTGATGTCAGTGTTTCACTGTGGTGTTTTGTTGAAGATTCTGGCTATCTTTGAGCTATTAGTAGAATATTTATACAGGTTATGTACAAAGCTTGTGTCTCCCTGGCAGTTCTGGAAGCAGCCTTCTGGGCTGGGCTAATGCTGTGGTATCTGGTGCCTGTGGGACCCTCCCTTGCCCAGAGCCTACATTTCTTTTGCTGGCTTTTCACAAGTAGTCAGCTGCCAGGCGTGGACGATGGGCAAGGGTCTTGAGTAGAGTCAGCAGGGAGACCATCACTCAGTCCGTTTTATCTCTTTTCCTAGGACCAGTAAGCATTACAGTGTCATCTGGAGGCACTCATTCAGCTGTCTACCTAAGGACTGATGATTTACAGCTGTGTGCTTAGCTCCATTAGTCTGATTTGTGAGTTTGCCTATTAGCCATAGTTAATTTATTTCTCTTATCCTTTTTTTCTCCTCCTAATGCCGAAGTTGGAATCGAGGATAGTATATATGCATAGTCATTTCTTTTTCATTAGAAAAGACACTAAACTTATAAATGTATTGTTTCCATCTTTCTTTAATCTTGACCTGTTGGCCTTTTGGTATCTTGGCACAATTAGAGAAGGGAAGAATGGCTGTGGTTCTGTAGCCTGCACTACCATGCCCTGCTCCTTCTCAAACATAAAGCGGTAGACTTTATGGCCAGCCCAAGGTTGGCAGGCTTCTGTGGTCGAGCTTATTGACACAGGAGATTGTGTGGAGCGAAGTTGCTGTCATCCTTTCAACTTCTGATTCTGCTGTCCCTTGCTCTTTTATTATTCCTGTGTGTTCACATTTTGGCAGTGTTTGGACATCCGGTATCCTAATAATCCTTTAATTCCACGAGTATGTGTGATATACAGGTCAGCGCATTGCCACCTCTCACAGGCCGTGTGTTAACTGGAAGTCATTGTTCTTAGAAGAAACAATGGCTACTGGGATCTTTATCTTGTGAGAGTGTTATGTCATAGAAGTCACAATTACCAACTATTTGCTGGGCATTGGGACATCTGCCTCCCCTGCTGAAAGTGTGTCACCTCCCAACCCCCACTCCCTGACTGTCTCTTCCCAGCCCTAGCCCCCTCGTCCCACTCTCACACTGCCCCCTCTCTCCCCTCCTTTCCCTTCCTCTCCTGTCCCACCGTAAGGTGGAATCTCACACGCCGGGTGGACAGGGTGGTGCACAGCAGTTTTGGACAGTTGGCCCTCGATGCTCTTCTTTATATAGTGGCGGCTATCAGCATGTTTTTCTGTGGTCACTGAGTTGGTTCCAGATTTTGATGAAGAGGGATCCAAGTCACCCTGATTTCTGAAGCAAAGCGCTAATTATAGTGCCGGTTTCTCTGTGAATTTAAAGACAGGAGGAAGAGAAATGGCTGGCTGAGATCACTGGAACTGGATAATTGGTGATTTAAACTTACACTGTTGAGATGAGTGCAGGAATAATATCTCACAGTTAAGTTACGGGTCTAAAATATACTTGTGTATTTGGTAAATACAGTTTCTATAGTGTGCCTAGGCCTATAAAAAGAATGAGTTTTGGAAGTGTATTTGGCAAGTACAAAGCTGTATGCTTACTAAAAACTTAGTTTAACAGCAATTAGATTAGAACACTCTAGAAAAAGATGTTTTCTTGACATGATGTGAAAACAATCAGTTAAATAATTTACTTTTTGTGGTACTGGAGATGGAACCCAGGGACTTCTAACTTTGAGCTACACCCCCAGCTCTATCTTTTATTCTTTATTTTGAAACAGAGTCTCACTAAGTTGTGGAGGGCCTCACTAAGTGGCTGAGGTTGGCGGGAAACCTGCAGTCCTCCTGCCTCAGCCTCCCAAGTACTAGGATTATAGTGTGCACCACCACACCCAGTGACATCCAGTTGGTTTAAAGAATGCCTTTTTCTTTACACTCTTTTTGAACTTGTCATGTTTTAGAGTTTGGCCCTTAGCTGATCCTAAGCTCTTCGGCTGTAATGATGGTGGTAGTACTGCGGCATATTCTGTATACTCCTGACTAGCCCAGCACAGATGCTCTGGTACTTTCTGAGTTTGGCAATCCCACATTTGTCAGTCCCACAGTGGAATAAATGACTAATTTTAATTAGCTTAACAACCTCTGGGAGATATTTACAGTTTTAGAGCAGGAGCTTAACGTCATAATTATTAAACTCTACTTAGATGGTAGATACTGAGTTGGGTGATGAGAAAACAAAGAGGGTTTCTGTTCCTTGGGGAAACCTATGGGCCAGGAAATGAGTCGTCTTCTCATTATTGTTTTGGGTTGGCAAGATTTTTTCCCCCAGTAGTAACAGGGATTGAACCCAGGGCTTTGCACATGCTTGGCAAATGCTCTACCACTGAGCTATGTCCCAGACTTTTTGATCTTTTATTTTGAAACGGTGTCTCCCTAAATTGCCCAGGCTGGCCCCGAACTTCCGATCCTCCTGCCTCAGCCTCCCAAGTAGAGTCCTGGGGTTATAGGTGAGCACTTTTGTACCCAGCTGAGGGAGACTTTTGAGCTGCAGGTATCTTTTTTATCCCCTTTCTTTTCTATCCATCTAGAAATGGTTTAGCAGATGGGTAGACAGATAACTGTTTCTAACATGTTTTCCATTGAGGTAGTCCTTGCTTTCCAATAGGAATTTAAGACTGGCTAAATGGGCCAGAGCCATTGTCTTGCCGGCTGGTATATCCTGTGTGAAGATGGCCTTACAGCTTCTTGAAAGAGCTTGCTTCTCTGATCTGTGGTCAGCCCCAAAGGTTAGAGATGTTACCTGAAGGCATACTTGACTTCCCTTAAAATCCACTACATGAGTGAAGAACTGATTAGTCTTTTTGGAAGTTATCGGACACTCTAGCCTCTCTCATTGGAGGACTAAATAAATTCTATAAGTATGACATAGTCCTTCTTTTGATTTACCCTGAAACCCACTTTTCCCAGTCTCCAGGGTACTCTCCTTGATTGTGTACCTGGATTGATGAACAATTTATTTACTACTTTACTTAACTTTATGGTTTCCAGGCTTTAGCCATATCCCTCTCAAGTTTTTTTCTCTAGACCTAAGTTCTCATATTTTTAGAGTGTCTTCATACCTAGCCACAGAATACTCATCCTCATTTTCTCATCCTTACACATACATACATCAGGGCCATGGAAGCTTAGAGTTGATTTTTTTTTCTTCAGTACTGGGGGTGGAACCCAGGGGCATTCTGCCTCTGAGATATACCCCCAGCCTTATTTTTTTATTCTTTACTTTGAAACAGGGTCTCACCGAGTTGCAGAGGCCCTCACTAAATAGTAGCTGAGGCTTTCCATGGACCATGAACCTCCTGTCTCAGCTTCCCAAATGCTGGGATTAAAAGCATGCGCCATCATGACCATCTATAGTTGAATTCTTATGGGTAGGAGAATAATACTTGTAGAAGAAACCATGGCCCAGGAGCTAGGCAGTATTTTTTTTTTTTTTTAAATAAAGCTGAGTATTGTAACCCATACCTGTAATCCCAGTACTTGGGAGGCTGAGGCAGAAGGATTGCAGTTTTTGAAGCCAGCCTCAGCAACTTAGCAAGGCTCTATTTCAAAATAAATACATAAATAAAAAATAAAATAAAATAGGGTTGAGATGTACCTTGGAGGTAGAATTCCCCTGAGTTCAATCTCTAGCAACACACACACACACACACACACACACACACACACACAGAGAGAGAGAGAGAGAAAACAAAGGGAGGAGGCAAGAAAAAATAGTTAAGTGATTACATTATGAAATTATGTAATGATCATTAAAATATTTTTGTTTGTGATGAATGACAGATGTGAACAAAGTCATTTCAAAGAAGCAGTGATGACAAAGAACAAAATGATTGACCGTTGGCCCTTGAGGCAGACTGGAAAGGAAGGGCTCCCTGGGTGAGGGCCGCCTCCTGACTCCTGCAGAGCCTCACCAAGGCGGCTGGCAAATCAACTTCATCTCTGGTCCTCAATCTCCTCTGTTCAGTCCTTACCAAAAGCAGTCCTTTAGTTTTTATTCTGAAATAGGTCTCACTAAGTTTCAAAGGGCCTCACTACACTGTTGAGGCTGGCTACAAATTTGGAATCCTCTTGTTTAACCTCCCAAGTTAGAGGGATTACAGGGGTATACCACCACACCTTGCGATTGAATGTTCTTTTTTGTTTTTGTCTTTTTTGGAACCTGGGATTCAACCCAGAGCGCCACACCTGCAAAGTAGGCGCTTTGCCACTGAGCTACATCCCGGCCCCTTGAATGTTCTTAAAAGTTATTTCTTGGGGCGGGGGGGGGGGGGGCTGAGACAGGAGGATCAAAGGTTCAAGGTTAGCATGAGGTAACTTAGCAAGACCCTCTTTCAGAATTGAGGGAAAATGACATTTCATCCATAGAGACTGAATTCTAACATAGCTGTAAACTTTGCAGATGATTTTATAGTCCTAAAAAATTGTGTGTGTATGTGCACGCGCGCGCGTGTGTGTTTGTGTGTGTGTGTGGGGGTTGAAAAATAGAAAGGATTTTTCCTGTGACTTGAGTTTTTTGTTTTTTGTTTTGTGGGTCTAGGGATGGAACCCAGGGGCATTTGACCTCTGAGCTACACCCTCTGCCCTATTTTTTTATTCTCTATTTTGAGACAGGGTCTCACGAAGTTGCAGAGGGCCTCAATAAGTAGCTGAGGCTGGCTATAAACTGCGTTCCTCCAGTCTCAGCCTCCCAAACGCTGGGATTACAAGCGTGCAATACCACGCCTGGCTGTGACTTGAGGTTTTTTGTTTGTATTTATTTATTTATTTATTGTTTTTTGTTTTGGTTATAATGAGCCATCATCATAACCATTCATCATACAACATAACTGTCATAACTGTTAAAAAAAAAGGGTTGGGGTGTAGCTCAGAGGCAGAATGCCCCTGGGTTCCATCCCCAGTACTGCCCCCCCCCAAATATATATATGTAGTAATGACTAGCATGTTATGTAATTTAGCATAGCATCAAATCACTGCAATATTGTAGTGTGATAAAAACCCGCTGACAGATTCCAGTTTCTAGTATATAGTAGTTGATTTTAATGAGTTTCTTAAGTCATTAAGTTGCTTTGAACTGGATAGTTCTGGCATTTGCCCTCTCTTTCTCTGTCATCTTTGTAAAGGTATTTTTCTCTCTCTGATAGGATTTATAGATAAATTAAGGATTTTTCCCAAGAGCAAGTCCACTGCCCTCTTTTTGCTTTCTGCTGCAGTGTTATTATTTCTCCTTTTTCTTTATCTGTTCTGCCTACCCTCCTCACTTCCTCTCCTTAGAGGACTGAATTGTAGGTTATTTTGGAGGATTAATCTCTATGTATTCACTTGGTTTAATGATGGTGTGAGAGGAACAGTTATGCCCTAACCATTAGCTGGCACAGGATTCTCCCATTCCTATTATCAATATGTGGGGACCTCTGAGAAGTTCTTCCAGTCAATTGAGGTTTAAGGGAGAAAACAAACAAAAATAAATCTCAGACATTGTTTGTGCTGTTTCAGCAACTCTCTGGAATTATGTTGACGCTTTTGCAAATCTTGTTTATCATAGAAAGATTAGCCTGGTTAAAAGCTTCCAGCTAAGCCAGGCCTGGGGCAGGTCTGCAGGCTTAGTACTTGGGAGGCTGAGACAGAAGGATTTCAGGTTTGAGACTCGCTTCAGCTATCTATGTAGCAAGACTCTTGCTAACCTAAGAAGACCCTTTTTCAAAACAAAAAAATAAAAAAGGGCTGAGTTGTGGATCAGAGATAGAATGTTCCTGGGCTCAATCCCTTGTACCAATAAAATAAAATAAAATAAAATAGCCCAGCTTTTTAAGTTGACTTCAAAATAGTATAATTTTTGTGTTTTCTATATTGCATCTATGAGTATTTTTTCATTCTTTTTATCTGGAGAATTTTCTAATTAGTAAAGTATTTATTTATATCCCAGCTCAGCTCATTCCTTATCATATGTGAGAACAATTTGCATTTGGTTTGTTTTAGTTTTTTTGGTACTGGCAATTGAATCCAGAAGAATTTTACCTCTTGAGCTATAGACCCTTTCTTTCTTTCTTTCTTTCTTTCTTTCTTTCTTTCTTTCTTTCTTTCTTTCTTTCTTTCTTTCTGGGTCTGGGAATGGAACCCAGAGGCATTTGACCTCCGAGCTATACTCCCTGCCCAATTTTTTTATTCTTTGAGGCAGGGTCTTACTGAGTTGCAGAGGGCCTCACTAAGTAGCTGAGGTTGTCTGCGAACTGCCATCCTCAGGTCTCAGCTTCCTGAATGCTGGGATTACAAGCGTGCACCACCATGCCTGGCTTTTATTCTTTTTATTTTTGAATCAGGGTCTTGATAGGTTGCAGAGGGCCTCATGAGGTTGCTGAGGCTGGCTTCAAACCTGCGAGCCTATTATCTCAGCCTCTCGTGTACTTCAGCCTCCTAAGTACTGGGATTACAGGTGCATGCCACCATGCCAGGCTTGTGTTACGTCTTTTATACCAAGGGATTAGTACTGAAATGCAAGTTTACTTCACCAACCTTAGTATGATTTTCAGCATTTCTGATCTGAACCACTAAGTTTTGTACTGTTTGTCTCTTGCCACATAGCTTTGTAATTATTTTCACATGAATTCAGTGTTTGTGTTTATCCAAGTTTAGTTCAACTGGAGGCAAGATTAGAAATGGAATTTTTAAAATTTATTTTGAAGGCATGAAATCACTTGTAAGAAATTAGAGAATAAATACTTCTGTGCAAGGCAAATTTGTTTTTATGGCTCTAAGATTACATTAGCTTAGAGATGTGTATAATTTTATTGGAGAAAAACAATTCTCCTTTTTTTGAAATGTCAAACTGAAAAGTTACAGCAAAGTTTCTTCATATACTAATTAATTACCCAAATTGAATTTACTTCTAAGTGTTTCTTTATACATTTCTTAGAAATGGCTCACCAATATAAATCTCCTAATGTTTCTTTTTTCCAATAAGTAAGAAAAAATAAACATAGCAAAAGATACTTTTCTGCGCTTGTGTGTTTGTTCTCAGTTCTAGAGACCCAGGACATGCGTATTTTCAGTAAAAAATAAAATGTAGAAACCATTTCAGATTGAATCTCATTTTAATTACATTTTTCTTCCCCCTTTAGAATTGCTTGTATTCTTACATTCCACATTGAGATGGATGGTACCAAAATTCTCCAGTCAACCAAATCTAAAGTACAGGAATGTCTGCCTCTTTTCCTTTCTTTTCCATTCTTTCCCTTTCCTTTCCTTTTCTCTTATCCTTTTCTTCTTTCTTTCTTATTATACTTTTTAAAATTATTTTTTAGTGGTACTGGGGGCTGAACCAAGGGACACTGTACCTCTGAGCTACACACACTCAGCCCTATTATGTATGTGTGTGTGTGTGTGTGTGTGTGTGTGTGTGTGTGTATCTAAATGTATATATGTATGTATCTCTCTATATAAATATATGTATATATGTATATCTAATGTATATGTATATCTAAATGCATATATAGGTATATATAGATGTATATATAGATGTATGTATTATATATAAATGTATATATGTATCTATATATATGTATCTAAATGATATATATATATATATGTATCTAAATCATAAAATGATTTTAGTTGAAATAGGGTTTCACTAAGTTGCTGAGGGCCTCTAAGTTGTTGAGGCTGGCTTTGAACCTATGAGCCTTCTATTCTAGCCTCCCAAGTACTGGGATTGCAGGTGTGAACCGCCAGACTCATCCTTAATATACTTTTATTGTTGTGTTGTAGTTCCACGTTTTAATGTAGATCAGATGATAGTAACAGGAAAACAAAAAACGAGTGTTTTTTGCACAAAACACTCGGTGAACTTTTCTCCCCTGGCTCCCTCCTTTCTCCCTCCCTTCCCCATACATGATAATAAAGTTGGCACTGATAATTTCACGTTGTACTTAATGTCAATGGAAGTGTTTCCTTCATTATTTCTCCTCTCCCCCCAGCCCTCTCCTGTACCCCTTCCATCATTCTGTTGGAGTTTCTCCTTCATTATCTAAAGACCCTTTTGTACCCCAATTACTCCTTAGCTTCCACATATGAGAAAAAACATATGACTCCTCATTTTCTGTGACTGGCTAATCTGACTTAATATAATGGTCTCTAGGTCCTTCCATTTTTCTTGCAAATGATACAATTTTGTTCTTTATTACTTAGTAGAATTCCATTATGTGCATATCCCCAAATTTTGTAATCCATTCCTCTGTTGATGGATACCTCGGTTGGTCCCACAATTTTGCTATTGTGAATTGTGCTGCTATAAACATGGGTATGCCTATATTAATATAATATTCTGATTTCAGTCCCTGTAGAAAGACACCCAGGCACAGTATAGCCGGATCATATGATGGATCCATTCCTAGTTTTCTGACGAATCTCCACACTGATCTCCATAGCAGCCGCACTAATTTGCAATCCCTCCAGCAGTGAATAAAAGTTCCTATTACTTTTTTTTTTTAATACCTCATAGAAAGGTAGGAAAAGTTTGGGTTGAGATAGAGGCTATTGTCTTTTCCTGTGCTATCTTTTTCCTTATTTGGGTTGTTCCCACTATGAATGAAGTAGCTGCTGTTGCAAAAGGAGGGCTGGGCAGCACTCAGGAGATGGTTGGAGAGGCTGGGAGGAAACGCTGCCATTTTGTAGGGGGTCGTTCTTTGGCAAGATCCTGGATGCTCACCCTACAGTGCCCAGAACAGGGGACACCACAGGAAGAAAAGACAGGACTCCCCTCACGTTCTCAGTCATTTGGTGAGGAAGCCACATATAGCCGGGGTGCTGAAAGTTGTCCTCTTATTTACTAGCAGCACACATTGGCTGACAAGAAAAATTCTTCCTGTTCCTTTTTTATGATATCTTCAACTTGACGTTTTTGAGTATTCCTAGTCACCGTTCATTAAATGATCAAAAAGTAGCTGTGGATGGCTGCATCTGAATCCCCCTCCGCAAAGGTGCTCTCAGAACTTTCAGAACCTGTAGATATTACTCTGTGTAATAAACTATGTAATATTGTGATATATATATTTCTAATCATATATTATGAATACATATGAATATTATCATTGGTTGAACATTTTTAGTCAACTCTGAAAAAAAATGGCTTTTTTTTTTCCCATTGAGTTTTCTTATGGTATTTCAGTGTCATTATTTTAGGTCATTTCAGTATCATTATTTTAGGTCCGGGAGTATATAATTCAGTGGTAGAGCCCTTGCCTAGCATGTGTGAGGTACTGGGTTCAATTTCTAGAACAACTACCAAAACAAACAGACAAACAAACCACCTCCCTGTCTTGTTCTTTGTCCTCCCTCCTCTTTATCTTTGGAAGGTAACTGTATCAGTGGCTTCTTCATTCCAAGCAAAATTCTATGGTGTTTTCAGTTTTGGCAGAACTCCCAATTTTGTAATGCTGCAACCCAGCAAGTAAGCCCTGAGATGTGCATTGCATTCTTTTAACAAGTAGATGTTTACTCATTGTGTCTTCCTGACTGCTTTTGAGGGATCTTTCAGACCTATAAATGCCATGGCACTTTACACTTTTATAAATGTTCTCTCTAGTTTTAAATAGTTATTTCTTAGCATTGGTTAGCTTAAGGCTGCCACAGAATTTATGCTTTCCCTTTAAAAGGTTTCCCTGTTTTAAAAATATCTAGACATTGCCTTTTTTTGTTGTTGGTGGTGCTAATGATTGAACCCAGGGGCATTCTACTTCTGAACTTATACTAACCCCAGCCTTATTTTATTTTTTATTCTGAAACAATGCTTTGCTAAGTTGGTGTGGCTGGTCTTGAACCTGTGATCCTCTTGTTTCAGTCTCCCAAGTACTGGGATTACAGGCATGCACCACCACTCCTGGCAACATTTTCCATTTTAAAACCTGCCTTCAATTAGACTACGCTTGGATAAACTGAGATACCAAATCACATAAAAATAATTTTAGAGTTAAGGGACATTTGTTGAATCATTTGTAAGTGGTATAAGACAACATACAGACATTTTAATTTGTTTCTCATCTTGGTTGCTGAGAGTCCCCCTATATTGCTGAGGCTATCTTTGAACCTGCAGTTCTCCCGTCTCAGCCTCCCAAGTACTGGGATTACAGGCATGTGCAACCATGCTTGACCTACCAGACTGTATTCTACAAAGATTTGTTGAAGCTTTTCCTCTAAAAGAACCAAGAGTTTGCTGCATAAATAGCACATCATTTTCATAATTTAAATGTCTCACCATGACGTTTTTAATGATTGAAAACAACAGTCCAGAAAAATACATTGCTCTTATTAGAGTTTTGTTAAGCTTTTTATTCCATTTCTTGGCAGATATTTGAAATTGCTGGTTTATCTTAAATCCTGTTACTTATAGTATTCATTTATTTATGAATATTGATTATGTTACTCTTTTTAATCATGCTGATGTCATGGAGTAAAAGCTGGAAAATGACTTTCTGAAGTATTTTCTGTGTGTATGTGACACTGGGGATTGAACTCAGGGATATTCTACCACTGAGTTATACCCCCAACCTTATCTGGCACTTCATTTTGATTCTGTTGAATCTTGCTAAGTTACTGCATGCTATCCTTGAGCCTGTGACTCCTGTCTCAGCCTCTCAAGTACAGGGATGACAGATAAGCATCACTGTGCCCAGCTTCTGAAGTGTGTTTATTAGAGTCAGTTACTTTCTGTCATTTAAACAGTTCTTTAGATGTTAGAGGGTTTCTTTGTCTACATTCTTATTTCTGTAATACAGAATGACTGACCATACAGTTTAGAGGAAGACATATTTATTTGCTCACAGTTTTTGGAGTCTTGGGGTTCTTTGCATGTCAGTCTAGGGTCTGTGAAGCTCAGGACATGGCAGTGGGAAGCAGAGAGAGGGGGAGAGCACAGGCTCTGCTCTCACATCACGGAGGCCGGACATGGAGTGTGAGTAACCAAGGGGATTCAAAGACAGCATGGTGCTAAGGCCACACCCCCAGGGACCCACCTTCTCCAACCACACCCACCTGCTTAAGTTACCCCTCAGTACATCCATCACAGTGGATTTATCCACTGATGAGATTACATCCTTCATGACTTAATTACACCAACTCTAAACCTTAATACATGAGCTCTTCCTGGAACATTCTATATATAAAACAGAAGGTATTGCGATGAGTTATCTCTTATATGTTTGTAAACATGTGTTTCATTTGGTAATAGTTGTAAATTTCTCTTTATGTATACACATATGTATGTATATATACACACACACACACACATACACACACACATACACACACACTTTTTTTGCAGTTCTGGGAATGGAACCCAGGGGCATTCTGCCTCTGAGCTACACCCCAGCCCAACCTACCTTCCTACCTACCTACCTACCTTCCTTCCTTCCTTCCTTCCTTCCTTCCTCCCTCCCTCCCTCCCTCCCTCCCTCCCTCCCTCCCTCCCTCCATCCATCCCCCCTCCCTCCCTCCCTCCCTCCCTTCCTCTTTCTTTCTTTCTTTCTTTCTTTCTTTCTTTCTTTCTTTCTTTCTTTCTTTCTTTCTTTCTTTCTTTCTTTCTTTCTTTCTCTGGAGATGGAATCCAGGGGCATTCTACCTCTGAGCAACACCCCCAGCCCTATTTTTAATTCTTTATTTAGAAACAGGGTCTCACTAAGTTGCTGAGAGCTTCACTAAGTAATTGAGGCTGGCTTTGAACCTGTGTGATCCTCCTGTCTCAGCCCCCCAAGTACTGGGATTACAAGTGTGCACCACCATGCCTGGCTTTTATTCTTTATTTTGAAACAGGGTCTCACTGAGTTGTGAAGGGCCTAAGTAGCTGAGGCTGGCTGTGAACCACAATCTTCCTGTCTCACATTCTTACACACACACACACACACACACACACACACACACACACACACACACACACATTTCCTTTCTAGATTTATTTTTTGGATGTCAAGTTGAAGTATGGAAATGTACCTAGGACTTAAATGTTTCTCTCAACATTTATTTTAAAAAAATTCATAGCTTTCAGTCTTGGTTACACATCAGAATCACTTAAGAACTTTTAAAAAATTTAATTCTGCCAGGCATGGTGGTGTACACTTGTAACCCCAGTTTTTGGGTTTTCAGGTGGATTGCAGATTTGAGGACAGCCTCGGCAAGTAGTAAGACTCTCATCAACCTAGTGAGACCCTGTTTTTTTTTAAAAAAACTGGGCTTGAGTTGTAGCTCAGAGGTGGAATGTCCCTAGGCTCCATCCCCAGTACTGCCAAAGGGGGAAAAATATTTCTAGGCTGTATCCTAAACCAATTTATATGAGCCTCACTGGACTGGAATCTAAGCGTTGGCATTTTAAAACGCTTCCCAGTGATTTCAAAGTGCAGTCAGGTTTGAGATCCACTGCTTTAGAATAAAGTTTGAAATAATATTTCTTCACATTTAACTGCACAGAATCTTGGAGCTTGAATAGGTTTAGTTTCTTAACTAAAATCAAGCAAGATATTTTGCCCTCATTATCAAATAAAGAAGAATTTAGGATCTACAGAAGTTGTGAAAATGTGCTAATTTGGTTAAGTATGGTTTAAAACTTTGAATTCAGAATCTATTTAAACTCTTCCCTTTCAGTAATAAACTCTTTCCTTTCAGGGCTTTGAGAAGCTTATAGGCTCAGAGACAAAAGAACCCTTGAAGTTTTTCCTAATTTTTATATCTTCACATTTGAATTTCTTTTCCTTTTTTGCTGAACCCTCTGCATAAGCATGCATTTATATTCCCATTTCTAAAGACTTTGAGACAACTTATCAGGATAGAGGGAGTATGGCAAGGTGGTATAAACTAAACACAGGGCGTGTTGATTAGGCAAAGACAGATGGGAACCGTGTAGGCAGGAGTGAAGCTAAGAGGTCAAAGCTAGTTCACCTCTCCCTGTGACCTCTCAGGAAAGTCCCTGAGCCAGCAGGGCTGGTGAGTGTGTTGCCTGTTCTCTCTGGAGGAAGAGGTGAGTGGGCAGCAAGGTCTGTCCCTCTGCGTCCTGCGGCCCAGTCCAGAACTTGGGACGTTTGAGATTAGTGATCAGCACAGGGACACTTTCATGTCAGGAAGCAATGCAGACGTGGAGAGGGGACACTTAGGTTAATTTTTCCTTGGCACTTGGGGTTGAACCCAGGGGCATTCTTTTTATTTTAAAACATGATCTCGCTAAGGTGCTGAGGCTGGCCTCAAATCTGCCATCCTGTCTCAGCTTTCCAAGTACTGGGATTACAGGTGTGCATCACTGTGCCTGGCTGGGATAACTTTTACCATTTGTGTTATGTGCTAGGCATTCTTCAAGGAGTTTTATAGATCTCTCTTTGCTTATTTCATAATATTCCTGTGTAGATGATAGAATTAATCTTGTTTTATAGGAAGGGAAACTGAGGCTCAAGGAGTTGGGATAATCTGCCTGGAAAATCAAGCAGTGAAACAGCAGAGCCAGGCTTCAGAGCCAGCTGTGACTAAGTAGTTCTTAGAGGATCAAGAGCTTGTTAGCTCTTGTTAATCATAGTTTCTGCTTGTCCGTAGTACTGTTAGAGGAGAAATGTGTATTTGGGGTGGGAGGGAGTAAACAAAGGCCATATAGCAATATAAGAAAAACCCTCATGAATACTGCATTCAAACAATATTTTTCATTTTTGGGGGGGTGTTTTCCTTCTAAATCCTAAAGTATCCTACAGGTCAGGATACTTTCTATTTTCTGTATCCCTGTCAACCTTAATGTGTCCACCTAAGAGGCCTGGCCATGCTCTTAGGTGCCAAGTTTCTGGAGCTGCCACGGCAGCATTGTGGGTGTTCCTTGACCTGTCTCCCACCTCGTGGTCCTCAGCAAAGGGTGTCTGTCGCTGCCGCTTCGTTTTTGGCAGATGGGGCAGACACTGCACTGGCCATCTCATTTTAGGTCAGCTTTCCTACTCTTGTGCAACATCACTTGACATGTGTTTCAGATGAAACTGTGTGAATAGAGATGAAACCCTGTGCCATGGCTTGGTTTGGTGCTCCAAGATAATGTCCAAGTTTTACTTGACTGCACTTCCAAAGTAGCTGCCATGCGATAGCTGTTCTTTAACTATGGCTTTGGCTGCTCTGTTGTCTGGGGTTCAGGGTGCTGTGACTGTTCCAACTGTGACCTGTTTCCCATCTCTCTGAACTTTTTATCCTTTCCTGTGGAAGTGAAATTCAAACCACTGTAAACACTGCAGTCTCCTTCACATGCGGCCTTGCTTCCCACCTCTCTGCTCAGCCGGCCTCAGGGCGGTAGTGCCTCAGGCCTGTCCTTCTGCCCACCACTGTCATGGACAGACATTTGTGCTTCTTCCTCTGACCATCCCTCAATGTGGCAGCTTTCTGCCTTCCTCCAGAGCTCAGCTGATCACTTTGCTACTCAAAGTCTGGTTTCTAGACTCGCAGAAGCCACATCACTTGGAAGCCTGTCAGAGATGCATATTCTCCAGCCCCACCCTAGGCCTGCTGATCCACAGCCTGCATGTTGCCAAGTTACCACATGACTGGGGTGTATAATCCACTTTGGGAAGCCCTGCTCCAAATCATGCTTCTCCATGGATTGTGACCAGGTCCTTCTATAGAAAGAAGTGGATAAGAAAATTTCATCATATCAGTTTATTCAGCTTTGGGCAATACTTCAGTTATTTGAAGGGATAGGAACAAATGAATGAGTTGGAAAATAAATATATTTTTCTAAGCACATGAATGAAATTAGGACATTGGGAAAAACATGGATAACATAGCTACTAGACTATTGTCAAGGGAGGATTCAAATAGCAACATCATCATTTAAAAATTCTTTTTGCTACTGTGGATTGAACCCAGAGGCATTCTACTTCCATGAGTCCTATTTTATTTCTTATTTGGAAACAGAGTCTCACTAGGTTTCTGACATCCTTGCTAAGTTGCTGAGGCTGGTTTTGATCCTTCAAAGGCTGAGGCTGAGAGAACATCCTGTTTCAGCATCCCAAGTACTGGTCTTACATGTGTGCGCCACCACACCCGGCTGTCACCACTGTTTCCAAAAGGAAGTAGAGAGCTTATTCTTTTGTTTTTGGTGCAGAGGATACTAAGCTCATACTAAACACATGTTCACACTAAGCACTGAGCACACCCCCATCCCTGGAGAGAGAGTCTTTAACATTTGATTCAAGAAATGTCTGCATTTTTAAAGTATTTACTTTCTTAATACCTCTCTAGAAGGTGGCTAAGCAAAAGGTCAGCACATACATTAAAGATTAGATAGGCCTGTAGAGAACCTCATTTCTTTCCTTAATTGTATTTCTATCCCATTTTTGGTTTGCTGACAGCACAGGCCATAGTCTAAGACATAGTGATGTCTGTTTTTCCAGGGTGACTTTCATCATGTCTGTAGGCAGGAGAGGTTCTCTTGCTGTGAAGTGAAATGGGTAGGGTAGGAGAAGGTCAGTGGGACCCTTAGCCAGGTGGTGAGTGACGGCCAAGCTGCATGGAAGAAGTGAGGTTTTGAGCAGGGGACTAATGCATATCCGCTGGCAGGTCCCCGTCCCCGTAGATTTTCTGCTATTGCTATGGTTGTGTTGGAAGGACCATTGTCTGTGATGGGCCCTTTGCCTCTCTAGAATTTAGTAAGTTGTAACCATAGATTATCTAAAAGAGTTACACACACACACACACACACACACACACACAACTTCACTTACTAAAATATCAGAGACCCTGATACTCAGGGTGGGTAGGAGGTGATAACACAGCCATCCAAATGCAAAGGGCTATGGAATGTGTTTTTCTAGGCTCTGATCCAATCTTGCTTCCCTGCAGAATTTCATTTTGCAGGAGCATTGGTTGTTTCTTGTGCATTTTGATTAATGACATAGCACTTTGTACTGGGTACCTGGAAAGACACTTACATTGAGTATAAAATGGTGAGAGGTTAAGAGCACACATGCACAGAAGACACATGGTCCCTATTTCTGTGAATAACAGGGCCTCTGTTTAACCGGACCCTACCTTGGCTGCAGGCCGTTAAGTGGCCCATCCCCACACCAAGTGGATGTTGGAGACTCGAAATAGTAACGGCCTGGGCAGTGTTCCATTTCTCCTTCAGAAGCATCTCATGATATCAGAACCTGACACTGGAAACAGATGGAAACTGACCTCAGGTTTCAGATCTTGCTCAAAGGGTGGAGTTGATGAATTGAAAAGTGTCAGATCTAGAAAACCTATAATCAGCTAATTGGGTGAAGGGATGAGAGAGAGAGAGAGAGAAAACATATAGGTCATGAAAAGAAAGTTGAAAAGTGAGTAAGCTTAGGAGTTTGCCCCTGGTTAGGAGAACGTCAAGTAAGCATATATATTATGGTATGTATGTGTGTTGCATGTTGGGGTTGGCCAAGTCATCTCATGTACAGGATCTTCTTGATAATATGAGGAGTAGGTTGTATTAGACATGCAGAGATGGAAGCCCGAATTAGAATGTGCTGGTCAGGTAACTTTGAATTAACTTTGAGGTATAATAAAAAGAAGTGAGAGCCGGGCGAGGTGGCGCACACTTGTAATCCCAGCATTTGGGAGGCCGAGACAGGAGGATCGTGGTTTGTGGACAGCTTCAGCTACTTAGTGAGGCCTTTGCAACTCATTGAGACCCTGTTTCAAAATACAGAATAAAAAATAGGCTGGGGGTGTTGATTGGAGGTAGAATTCCCCTGGGTTCCATTTCTAGTACTGTAAATAAATAAATAGAAGTTAACTCTGAGGTAAAATAGGCTAACTTCTAGTTATGCATCCTATGAGTATTTGTGCCAGGGCTGGCACCTTTAATCAAGACATTAAACTGAAGCTTTATAGGAGTTGACTGGCAGTGCCTTAAACAACAAACCAAAAGCAATATGAACCTGAGCACTGCCTAAAAACATGCTTCATTAAAGGTTTCTTTTTGTTTCATTTCAAAGCTTTGTCATATGTGTGTGTGTCTGTGTGCATGTGAGTACGTGTGTTACTGTGGTTCGAACCTAGGGATATTCTACCTTTGAGCTATACCTGCAGATCTTATTATTTTGTTTATTTGCAAACAGGGTCTCTCTAGGCTGCCAAGAGTCTTATTTAGTGGCTGAGTCTGGTGTCAAATCTGTGATCATTCTATTTCAGCCTCCCAAGTACCGGGATTATAGAAATGTGGCACCGCGCCTGACTCATTTAAAGCTGTGTGTGTGTGTGTGTGTGTGTGTGTGTGTGTGTGTGTGTGTACTATATGTATATTTTGGTACCAAGAACATTCTATGTCTGAGCTTTACTCCCAGTCCTATTTTGCTTTTTATTTTGAAATAGGGTCTCTCTAAGTTTCTGAGGCTGGCCTTGAACCTGCAATCCTACTGAATCAGCCTTCCAAGTACTGGGATTACAGGTGTATGCTACTGTGCCACACCTGTAATCCAGGCTGTCATTTTATATCTTTATAAAACTTTTTTCTCCATAGCACTGTTTCCAAAATGTGAACCATAAGACATCTTTCTGTGGTGGTGATATGGATTCAATGATGACAGCACTTTTCAGAGGTTTTGATACTGCTGAGATTTCCTGCGACTCTTTTAGAGTGAGATGCAGTATCTGTTGTTTCCCAGGCTTACTTTACTTTGCCTGCCCCACCTCATCTCTTTTATTCTGGAAGGATATCCATCATGGACGATAGTTTGGGAAATGATACTCACATTTTTCTTACTGACCATCACAGCAGTCCTGAGAAACAGAGACAGTTTTGTTGTTCCCTTTTGGATGAATGAGGAGATAACACCCACCGTCGTTGAGGCTGACGCCAGAACCCAGATCTCCTAATAACCCACCCAGTCTTTACGCTCTGTGTCCAGGCCTGGATTCATGCAGGAGGCACTTGGTCCTAATACCAGGGCTCTCTGCTGAAAGAGTGTGTGGGGGTCCCCAGCTGAAATGCCGATCTGAATTTTCCTGGTCCCGTGGCAGGTCTGCAGGGCTCCATGGTCTCCTGGAAAGACTAACTGTATCCAGTCAGCAAGGGTGGGGGTTAACCTGTGTAATGACTTTGCAGTAATGGTTTAGCCTGCCCCTCTGGTATGCTTTTGACTAGGAAAGTGGCCCCGGTGCTCGACTGTGGTGCACCTGCATTTGCCTCTTCGTTGTGTCCAAGGTATTATGTCATGTGTTCTTCTTTTTGCAGAAAGAAATCCAAGCCATGAGTCAGTGCAGCCATCCCAATGTAGTGACCTATTACACCTCTTTTGTGGTAAAAGACGAACTTTGGCTGGTCATGAAATTACTAAGTGGTGGTAAGTAGTTTTATTGCTGTTTGCTTGCTTCTATTTATTTTCCCTCTTTCATGGGAGCCAGCATATGGAATAAGCCGTTAGCATATCCCCTCACTTCTGCGTTTGAAAGTTTTCTTTGGTTTATTCTTGCCTACAGAATAAAGTCCAGATGTCTTTCTTTTGTTCCTTCCTCTCTTCCTTCCTTCCTTTTGTGCTCTACCACTGAGCTACATTCACAGCCCTTTGGTGTGTATGGGTGTGTGTGGTTATTAGGCCTGAACTCAGGGGCATTCTGTCTCTGAACTCTATCTCGAGTCCTTTTTTTTTTTTAACAGGGTCTCGCTAGGTTTCTGAGAATCTTGCTAGGTTGGCCGAGGCTGGTCTTGTACCTTTGATTCTCCTGTCTCAGCCTCCTAAGTACTGTGATTAAAGGTGCGTACCACCATACTAGGCTCCCATGGCCCTTTTTATTTTTTATTTTGAGACAGGGTCTGCTACTTTGTTTAGGCTGGCCTTGAATTCGCCATCCTTCTGCCTCAGCCTCTTGACTGTGTGTGTGTGCGCGTGCCGTCACGCCCAGCCAGATCTCTTAATGTTGATATTCACAGTCTTTTTCAATTGTGTTTAACTTCCTGTGTCTTGGAGTATCTGTGTCCCCTTCTCCATGTATTAAAAAACTCCGACTTTCCGGAGTAGGTGAGACCCAACTAAATACTCTAAATAATATGTGCTCTGATCTCTGTTTACCTCTCTTCAGCCTGGGTATCGCTCCTTTCTATGTACTTGGGCCCTCGAAGGCTCTTCTCTGCACCTCTCTTAAAAAGCTTCCCTACCTTCCTCCTTCCCTCCTTCTGTTTTTCCTTCCTCCCTTCATTTTTATTCTGTGGTGCTGGGGCTCAAATACAGAGCCTCATGCATGCCAAACAAGTTACATACCACTAAGCTACATCCCCAACCCAGTCCTTCCTCTTTAACGTCTTCTTTCTTAACGTTACTCAAGTCCATAACACATCACAATACATGAATTATTTTACTGCTGCCAATTAGAACTTGAGGAAGGATGTGTTTTAGAGCTGTGCAGCCCACTTTCTACTGATAAGGTATGATTTCTACGCACATGGGATGTGGCTCCTGTGACTGAGGGACTGAATATTTAGTTAATTTTCCTTAACTCATATTTAAATCATCTCATGTGGCTAATGACTTTGGTTTTGGACAGTGCATATTTAGTGTAGGGACATCATGGATAAAATTTGTCTAATATTCTTTAAATATTCTTTCAGTGGGCACTCAATGCATTTTTTTTCAGTTGACAGGGACAGATAAGCATGTGCTAAATAATTTGCTTGTAGTGTTGATCAAAAGTGGCATTGCCCTAAGCCAGGTACGGTGGTGAACGCTTGTAACCCCAGCATTCGGGAGGCTGAGACAGGAGGATCGCGGTTTGCAGACAGCCTCAGCTACTTAGTGAGGCCCTTTGCAAATCAGTGAGACCCTGTTTCAAAATAAAGAATAAAAACTAGCGCAGGGGGTGTAGCTCAGAGGTAAAATGCCCCTGGGTCCCATCCGCAGTACCGCGCACGCACACGCGTGTACACACACACACACACACACACACACACACACACAAAAGTGGCACTTTTCCTCATCCTGTTGTGCTGGGGAAGGGAAAGTGACTTCCCTTCGCCAGCCTCAGATCCCTCAAGTTTCGCAAGTCATTGATAATTTAATTCATAAGGCTCTTTCACTTCCTTATATTAATTTTTTAAAAAATCTTTTAATGTCACTATCAGAGGGAATGAGAATGAGAACCACTAGATTCTGTTCAAGGCAATTCACTTCCTTTATCTCATCCATCTTGACAGCATCTCTGGGAAGAGGGTGACCATCTCTGGTTTTCAGAAACTATACCAGCGCTCAAGGGTGTTAGCAGCAGACCCGAGGTCACACACTTAGTAATTGTTGGCACTGGAGTGTGTGACTGGAGGACCTGTTGATTAAAAACTGCTATACTGCAAATATTATCTCCTCCGCTTTATAGATCCAAATGTCAAGGCTTAGAAAGCCTCCAAAGGGTTTTTTTTTTTTATATCCAGAACTCTCCTGAGCTGCCTTTCTGGGGCATCCCTCTCTGTGTATATTTAGTTCTGAGACATGAAGTATGGCTTAGAGGCAGGGGAGAACATTTTGTGGGGCCTGCACAAAGCCAAAACTGGTATATAACCGAATTCGTATGATGGAGCCCATTTTAATTGGCAAGACTGTTCCAGCTAAGGCTAAATCAGGGACACATTTTTATTAATGTAATCTTTTTACAAAAGAAACTCTTGGAACAAGCAGAGGCCCAGAAAGGAGCCTAGGAAGGCACTATAATTGGCTTGCGTCAGCTCGCATAGGGCTTGGTGGGGAGCCTGGACAACTTGGTTC
The DNA here is from genome assembly GCF_963383645.1 of Muscardinus avellanarius. Classification (NCBI taxonomy): domain Eukaryota; kingdom Metazoa; phylum Chordata; class Mammalia; order Rodentia; family Gliridae; genus Muscardinus; species Muscardinus avellanarius. Next base: position 67,579,514 of record NC_137787.1, read on the forward strand.
TGTTCCCTTCCCAGTCCTCTTCAGTCCCATTAGTCTTTGTTTCCTTGAGTGCCTACTCTGGTGTTTAATTAAAAGAGGAAAGAAAAAGGGAAAGGTGGCTGGGCAGAGCTGAGTGCTGAGTATTTGGGCAGCTCTTTCTTCTTGTTAGCAAATAGGATAATAACCAGTTCTTTTCTTGTGGGTCCCCCACCGCTGAGGAAAGCAGACGTTCTGGTGACCTCCCCCTAATAGTCCTAAACCCTTTGTTCAAGTAAGATTTTACCTGAATTATCTTTAACCTTTATAAACATGAGAATATTCTGTCTTCTTTTCTGAGGAGGTGATAGAAAATTATCTTTTTAACAGAGTCCAATTTAGTCTGCTGAGGCTTTCAGTAAGAAACATAGGTTTTCAACAGGTTTCCACAGGTAAGAGGAATGTTAGCAGATTGGACTCTGGCTCATGTTTTTCTGTTAGCAGGCCAGAAATTCTGCACGTAGGGCTGGTAAGGTATATGCTTATAAGATTAAAATTGTTTTTGAATTATTGTTTTCTAAATGGCCTCAAAATCCGAGAGCCAGTGCATAAACAGTTTTTTTCCCTCTCTGAGGAGGAAAGTATACATTATTTATTTTCTTCCACAATATTTTATCACATCAAATATCTTAACGAGGAGTGGGCAGCTAATAGGCACAGTGATTATCTGATGGGGAAACTCAATCCTCTTCATTAATCATAGAGAGCCTAGAGCCAAACTGAGGTACTGAGGTCAGCCATTTGTTAACATTTCAGAAATGTTGAACCCCCAGGTAATGATGACTTTAAAAATGGCCCAAAGGTTTCAAATAGTAATTAGTATGTGTTGAAACATGATGTCATAGTGCCAAGGAAACCAATTTGTATATAATAGCAAAGTAGTAGGTAATTATTTCTTTATTATAAAAGTCAATACAGAAGCATCATGGAGATGAAAATAAAGATTGCTCAGACTCACAGAAAGGAATCTTTGGATTACAAGCAGAGGTCTAGAGCCGGCGTGCACTCCCTGCCTTCCTACCTGTGTTTCGGGGGTTAAGCAAGAGCTGTGCTTCCAGTCAGTGGTCCACAACTGCCTGTCTTTCTCCTCCTATGTGAGCCCAGCCATCTTGAGCCTTTATTGGAGTTTGCACCTCTGTAATTGTATGTTTAGGAAGTGGTGCTGAGCAGTCTTCTAGTCCCTGTTTCTTTCCTTCCGTTTCTCTTTCCCTTTTCATCTCTTCTTTTTTGAAATGGGGTTCCACTCTTTTGCCTAGGCTGGTCTTCATCTCTGGACTCACACAGTCCTCTTTCTTCAGCCTCCTGAGGAGCTGGGACTACAGATGCATGCCATTGCACCAGCCTTTTTTTTTTTTTTTTTTATAATTTAATTTTTTACTGTGGTGCTGGGGAGAGAACCCAGGGCCTTGCACATGCTAAGTATATGCTTTAGCTCCTGCCCATGGTTCCTGACCCTTAATGAGAGTCCTTCTTTCTCTTTCTTCCCTTTCTCCCCCCCCACTTTTTTTCTTTTGTGGTACTGAATACAAGGATGTTCTACCACTGAGCTACATCTCTAGATCTTTTTATTTATTTATTTATTTGTGGTACTGGGAATTGATTCCTGTTTTTTTTTTTTTTTTTTTTTTTTGGTTGTACTGGGGTTCCAGGAAGCCCTTCTACCTCTGGGCTACACTCCAAGACCTATTTTTATATTTTTGAAAAAGGGTCTCTTACGCCAGCGCAGCTGGCTTCGAACCTGCACCATCCTCTTGTCTCCGCCTCCCAAGCGCGGGGATTACAAGTGTGCGCCACCACGCCCGGCTGATTCCTGGTTCTTAATGAGAATTCTTCTTTCTCTTTCTCTTTTCTTCTTTTGTGTTATGGAGGACTGAATCCAAGTGTACTCTACCGCTCAGTTACATCCCCCGGCTGGTCAGTTGGTCACTCCATCTATTTTTGTGGTCCTGTGGATTGAACCTAAGTGCCCCCTTTTAAACTTTGAAAAGGGTCCCGCTAAGTTGCTACGGCTGGCTTTGAACCTAAGATCCTCATGTCTCAGTCTTCCAAGTACTAGGATTACTGGTGTGTGCCTCCAGCCTTTTTATTTTTTATTTTGAGACAGGGTCTGGCCAGGTTGCCCACGTTGGCCTTGAACTTGTAATCTTTTTACTTTAGCCTCCAAAGTAGTTGGAATTATAGGTGTGCCCCACTCTGCCCACAAGGGAATCCCTCTCTGAGTTCACATCTTTGCAAACTTGGATTTAGTGTTTTTAGTCATAGTGCTGCATTGGGTTGTTAGTATGCCTTGGGAATATTTGTGTCAAATAAAAGTTATATTTTGATGTTTCTATTTGATGTTTTAATAGTGGAGTCCTAATCTAAAATGGAATAAAGATATTTAAAATTTTCTCTTGAATTTTTTCTGTTTGTCTTCTCAGGCTCAGTGTTGGACATCATCAAATACATTGTCAACCGAGGAGAGCACAAGAATGGAGTCCTGGAAGAGGCCATAATAGCCACAATTCTTAAAGAGGTTCTGGAAGGCCTAGACTATTTGCACAGAAATGGCCAGATTCACAGGTGCGGTATAGTTTCTGCAGAAATTCAATTTTTCCTTTATTTAGCCCTAGATGGTAAAGAATTTCAACAAAACACACATGGATGGTGTGCATCAACATTATTTCCAACTTAGACTGACTAAATGGGAAAAGGAACTAGGAGCTGACAGGACAGCTCGGTGCTAGAGTGTATATTTATCATGTGCCAGATTCTGGATTTGATCCCCAGCAGAAAAATACCCAGAGCAAAACTTAAATAAACAAACAGGTATATAAATATAAGTGTGTGTGTGTGTGTGTGTGTGTGTGTGTGTTATGGTACTGGGAATTGAACCCAGGGGTATATTACCTCTGGGCTATGCTCCCCAGACCTTTTGTTTTTTTCCGTGGTACTGGGGTTCCTGGAAACCCTTCTACCTCTGAGCTACACTCCCAAACCTATTTTTATTTGGAAAAAGGGTCTCTTAAGCCAGCGAGGCTGGTTTAGAACCTGCACGATCCTCCTGTCTCTCCTTCCCCAAGCACAGGGATTATAAGCATGCGCCACCATGCCCGGCTCCTCGGACCTTTTTAATTTTTTGTTTGGAAACATGGTCTTGCTAGTTTGCTACGAGCTTCATTAAATTGTGAGGCTGGCTTTAAATCTGTGATTTTCTTGTCTCAGCCTCCCAAGTACTGAGATTAGAGGCATGTGCCACCATGCCCAACTGAAACAAGAATAAATTATGATGAAATTATATTGGTATATTTCAGGATTGGCATATCTGCTTTCACTGAAATGAGAGCTGAATATTAAAATCTTTGAATGGATTCATTAAAAAACAGTTAACATAGCTAGGGTGCCTGTAATCTCAGTGTTTGGAAGGCTGGGATTGCAGGAGGACTGCAGGTTTGAGACCATCCTCAGAAACTTAATAAGACCTTCAGCAACTTAGTGAGATCCTGTTTTGAAACAAAAACAAAATAAACAAAAAAAAAAAAGTTAACAAAAAGGTAAGGGGCTGGAGGTATAGCTTGGGGGTAGAATGCCCCTCTGAGTTCAATCTCTAGTACCCAGAAGACAAAAAGAAAAGATAAGAATAGTTAACATAATTACTCTGTGCATGTACTCAGTTGATCTGAATAGCATCTCTAATTCTTTAATATAGTCAAGACTGTTAAAACATTACAATATGTGAATTATATATGAGAGGAAAGGAGGGGAGGCACTAGTTTTATCTTCTCCTGTGATGTAGAATACTAATTCTTTAAATAAACAGCATAGAATACGAGTGCCTGATGTTTATTTTTATTTTTTTTTATTTTTATTTTTTTTTATTTTTATTTTTTTTTATTTTTTTGGTGGTACTGGGGTTCCTGGAAGCCCGTCTATCTCCGGACTACACTCCCAGACCTATTTTATTTTTGGAAACAGGGTCTCCTAAGCCAGCACGGCTGACTTCGAACCTGCGCGATCCTCCTGTCTCTGCCTTCCAAGCGCGGGGATTACAAGCGTGCGCTACCACACCCGGCCAAGTGCCTGATGTTTAAAAACAATTAGTATTACTTGAGCTCATAGGAATGTTGACCAGTAATACTAATAATATAATTCCTCTACCTAGAACTGTAAGTGAGCTCTAATTCTCCTGGAGTGGTGATCGTGTGTGTGTGTGTGTGTGTGTGTGTGTGTGTGTGTGTGTGTGTGTGTTACTGGGGATTGAATCCAAGGGCATTCTACTTCTGAGCTACACGCTCAGCTCCCCCTTTTAAAATTTTTATTTTAAAACAGAGTCTCCGCCGGGCGTGGTGGCGCACGCTTGTAATCCCCGCGCTTGGGAGGCAGAGACAGGAGGATCGCGCAGGTTCGAAGCCAGCCGCGCGCGCTGGCTTAGGAGACCCTGTTTCCAAATATAAAATGTAAAAAGAGGTCTGGGAGTGTAGCCCGGAGGTAGAAGGGCTTCCAGGAACCCCAGTACCGCCAAAAAAACAAAAAACAAAAACAAAAAAAAACAGAGTCTCCCTAGGTTGATGAGAGTCTCACTGCTTCCTGAAGCTATCCTTGAATCTGTGATCCTCCTGTCTTAGCCTCCCACGTGCTGGAATTACAAGCATGTGCCACCACACCTAGCTTATATTTTTAATAATTAGAAAAAAAATAGTCCTTTAGAAATCTAATTTATAAATGATCATTTTTTAAGTATTAAGATTACTCTCCCCAGTTTCTATATAGTGAAGAAATATTACATAAGATGTTATAGTTGATATTTATCATTGGTATTTCCCCAGAGGAGAGGTTGATCAAATTCATTTATAAGAGGACAATGGGATTATTTGGAATAGCACCACCCTAAAATTTATATGGAGTGGAATAGCTTTACATAGACAAAGGTTTAATTCTTGATAAAATGATAGTACTGAGTTTAAGGAAAATCTCTAACTCTAAAACACAGAATAGTCTACTTATGATTTAATTAAATATGGGTAATGATTTTATATGAAATATTTGTTACTGAAATCCTGTATCCCAAGAACAAACTATAAAATGAGTCTACTCTTTAAACTTTCAAATTCTGTAATAAAATTTTGATATTTATGAAATAATATGTTGAATTAACTACATTGTATGTTATGTTTTAAAATCTTCCTGAGTGAATATAATATACTGTCTGTGTTCCATATTTGTTTCTCAATTTTTTTCTCTAACAGGGATTTGAAAGCTGGTAATATTCTTCTGGGTGAGGATGGTTCAGTACAAATAGCAGGTAAAGTTAATAAAGATAAAACTACTTGTCTACTGAAGGGTTATAGTTGAATACAAGTATGTAATGTCTTAAGAATGTGTCTGGGATGCCCTGTTCCACAGGACAAGCATTTATAGACTGAGTCTGAAGTATACTTTTATGCTATTCTGATAAGTCTTCGTTGGATCTTCCAATAACTAACGCTGTTTTAGTACAGAACCTTTTGATACAGAATGATTTTGTTTTCTATTTTATTATATTGTTATCTGTCTACCTTTCAGAATGAATAATGGTGATATTGTTATAACTGTAAGAAAAGTTGTTTTGAGGAAGATTTTTGATGAAAGTTTAAAACTATGTATACATTAGTTTAAAAAATTTTTAATCTGGAGAAGTAGGCAAAGAGGTATGGATTCTTAATGTCTAGGGTTTACTGGTAAATCTGATTGAACAGGGCTATTCCTCATAGCTGGTAGGCAGGGGCTGCAGTAAATGGCTGTTGTATGAATCCAGCAGGTAAGCATGTCTCATGCTCCTATGTCTTGTCATCAGAGTAGCCTAAAGGGTTCTGTATAAAACGTGTTCATGTTCACCTTGGCTTGCTAGCAAAGTCCTTGGTGAAAATCATTGATCTGGCTTGTGTTAAGAATGGTGAAATTTGCTCCAAGTGATTAATCAGCCTTATTGCCTTTGTTTTGAGTTGGAGTAGAAGAATTCTGTCTTCCAGCATAGATTAAGGGTCTCCAAGTATTTAATTATTAGACCAAAGATTATTTTAGTCATTGGTCCCAGTCTTATTTCTAGACAAACCAGAGGATGTAGGTTTATTAGAAATGGAAGAGTTTGGCTGGGTGTGGTGGCACACACTTGTAATCCCCGTGCTTGCGAGGCGGAGACAGGAGGACCGTGCAGGTTTGAAGCCAGTCTAACCTACTCCGTGAGGTTCTCAGCAACTTAGTGAGACCCTGTTTCCAAATAAAATATAAAATAGATCTGGGAGTATAGCCCGGAGGTAGAAGGCCTCTGGATTTTATCCCTAGTACCACTAAATAAATAGATAGATAGATTGATAGATTGATAGATAGAAATGGAAGAGTTTGATTGGACACAGAGCCCAGCACAGAGGCCAAGCTTTGAGTCTCCTATCTCCTTCTTTGCCCCTCTCTGGGTGTCAGATGGGGCCCTTGCCAGTGTGACACACAGAACACTGGCCTTAGCCTCCACATGTAGTTAGGTGCATGTAGGAGACTTTATTTTTTAAAGGAAGGAAGAAATATTTTAAAAATACAAATGGAAATTGAGATTTTGTTTCAAATTGAACCTACTCTGTCCCACCACCAAGAACTTTGAAATTTTAGATTTGGTCAAGTATGGTGGTTGGCTTAACACCATTGAGGGTGATCTGTGTACCAGTTAAGCACAAAAGCTTTGGGGCCACACAGTCCTGATTTGACAACTCCTTGTGACTTAGGGCATGCTGTTGCATCTTTAAACCTCAGTTTCTCCATCTGTGAGATGGTGATGGTGGTACCTGTCTTTCAGTCAGATACTGATTTCCCCTACAGCTCCTGAAGCTGAAGATTCAGGTGCCTGTAAGCACAAGTGTTTCTAGGGGCTGAAGTATACTTTGGGTGGCATAGAAACTATTTTATTTCTATGTAAGCATTATTGTTAAATTGTCTAAAAGGGTCTTAGAAGAAAGGGAATGAATCTTTAAGACTCCAATGAATTGGTAGACTTTTAAAAATTTAAATATATGTAAATTTATACCTAATTTGTATATTAATAATTTTGTGTTCTTTACTTTTTTATTTTTATTTTTGGTGGTACTGGGGTTCCTGGAAGCCCTTCTACCTCCGGGCTACACTCCCAGACCTATTTTTACATTTTCATTTTGGAAACAGGGTCTCCTAAGCCAGCGCGTGCGGCTGGCTTCGAACCTGCGCGATCCTCCTGTCTCTGCCTCCCAAGCGCGGGGATTACAAGCGTGCGCCACCACGCCCGGCGTTCTTTACTTTTTAATATACTTTTGTTGGTATATTATAATCTAACATCATAATGAAGTTCAGAGTGATAGGGATATACAAATACATAGCACTTGGGGAGCTCCCCCTGCTGTCATCCACTCCATCCCCTTCCCCATATGTGGTATTGAGATTGGCACCCATAATTTCATATTTGTATGTAGCATTAATCACCAATTAAAGTGTTTCTTTCACGTTTCTTTCATCAAGTCTCCATTTTTTTTGGTGTGTGTGTATGTGTGGTACTAGAAATTGAACTCAGAGGCATTTTCTACCTCTGAACTATACTCCCAGCTATAGTTTTATTTTTATTTTGAAACAGGGTCTTGCTAGGTTGATGCATCTCACTGCTTGCTGAGTCTGTCCTTGAACTTGCGATCCTTCTCTCTCTTTCCCAAGCACTAGGATTATAAACATGATCCACCATACAAGGCTGTCCAGTCTCCATTTTAAAGAGATTGTTCAGCTGGGCTGGGATAGCTTAGAGGTAGAACTTTCCTGGGTTCAGTCCCCAGTACCAGGGAAAAAGAAAGAAAAAAGTGGGGGAGGAAGGGAGACTGGTCAGATTGTAAAAGCTTCATGTTCCATGAAACATGAATCCATGCCTGCTTACGGGATTGTTGCAATAATTAAATGAATAAAATGAATATATGTATATGTCTATTACAACCAGCAAAATGGTCAATGGGTAGGACCAGTTCCCTGAGCACAAAGTAAAAATGGCCCACAGTGCCAGTGACAAACATACTCAAGCTCACTCATAAAACAAAACAGAACATGCAGAATAAAATATATGGAGATGCCATCCATCACAAATTCAGAAGTCTGATAATAATTCTGTTGGTGAGGCCTTTGGAGATAGGCATTTTAGTATATCGTCGTTAGTCCTGCAAAGAGTCATATCTGTAGTGGGGGAGAATTTGGTAATATTTCTCAGAGCTAGAGATGCAGCCATCATGGTGGCACATGCCTGTGGTCTCAGTGACTCAGGAGGCTAGCCTGGGACAAATAAAATAAGAAAAGTATTGGTGATATAACTCAGTGGTAGAGTGCCCCTAGGTTCAATAACTTTTAGGAGGTTGGTGGGGATGACTAAAGGTACATTTACCCTTTGTCTCAGCTACCGAGTCGGGTGCTGGAGCCAGCTCTTAGAAGACACAGTGTGCATCTCTTCCCAATCTATGTCCAGTGACGCGTGGTTGCTTGAGATCAGCCGTGGTGGAGGTATTCATAGTGTGGAAATCTGTAGACACTACCATCAGGGACTTTGTTTGAGGGAGAGTTGGTTGTTAAACATTTACTAGCATACCACTCAAGCCACTTTAATGCTCCAAATTTATCCTCTAGCCATACCTGGGTATGTCTGGAATGACATAGTCATAAGGTTACTTATTATGGCATTACTTGTGATAGCAAAAGACTGGAAACAGCTCAGGTGTCCTGGTTTGAAGATACACTATACTCACATTATGGAGTACCCATCAGCTCCAAACGAGGATGAAAATACCTGACATGAAAAATGGAATTTGCAGGCCACATGGTCAGGTGACTAAAGTAAAGTGGGAAATGACTACCTTTTCTGAAAGAATAGGGGAGAGATAATATCTGTCTACATATTAGTACATAAGACACACTAGGGGGATGATCATATGGGAATGAGACTGTTCTGTGTAAACCTTTTTATCACATTTTGGATTATAAGCCACATGTAAGTATGACCTAGTGAAACAAATGCAAGAGAACAACAGAGTAAACTCTATAATCTGTTGATAAGTCAGAGTAAAAATCCTTTTATTATGAAGCATTTCAAATGCAGTTCCCTGCAGAGGGAGAGTCCTCTTACCCCTGTCCTGCTTGAGTCGTTACCAGTCCCCCACTCTTCTTCACTTTGGCTCTTTCTGCCCTGCTTGGTGGCTCTCACCATTCTTCATGTTCGATTTGGTCCTTAAGCCATCTAAGTTAGTGTCTGACGGATGCATGTTTTAGCATCACTCTAGAGTATGCTCCTTATCCCACAGGCCAGGGATGTTCTTGGTGGGGGTAGGGTAGGGGGGATGCTTCAACTAAACAAGCAACAGCTGAAAAAGGGCAAGTCTGAAACCATGCAGCTGGGAGCAGCCTTGTGCTGAGAGTACAGATTTTGGTATCAGCTGGCTTGGTTGAAATTCCCCAGCCACCACTTAGTAACTCTGAGACCTTGGACAAGTCACCAAACCTTAAGACTGTTCCCTTTAAAGGGGGTCAAAGTATCACCCGTCTCGTGTTCCTTTGGGAAGTGGAATGAGGCTCCTCGGGTCTGGGGATCTGCGCAGGGACAGGAGCACAGCAGGCAGGCAGAGGCCCTCAGCAGATGCTGCTCCTGGCAGTGGCTTCCATTGTTACCAGTGTACCTGTCATAACCGGCCTTACTGCAACAAGCAGATCACGGTATCTCTCTTGCGCTGTTGTGTTGCCCGGAGATCATGTGCACCTCAGATTTGCCTTGCAGGAGGTTTGGTTTGGGAGGATTATGAGTTAAAGAGGTAATACTAAAAGAGCTAAAGCGGTAATTTCTACTTTGTGTGTGGAACCCAGGGCCATACTTCCTCTGAACTACTTCCTCCAGCCCTACTTTATTTTTATTTTGAAACAGGGTTTCGGTAGGTTGATGAGAGTCTCACTACTTGCTGAGGCTGTCCTCAAAAGTAGGATTCTCCTGTCTCAGCCTCCCAAGGACTGGAATGAAAAATGTAGTTCAGCACTATGCCCAGCTTACTATTTTCTAAAATATGTCTTTAATGGAGCATTGTAGTTTCACGTCATAATGAAGTTCAGAGTGATAGAGACATATGGAATTTGGAAATAAACTTGCTTGCCATTAATCCTGCTGTGAGCTGATAAGAAAGCGCAACTAATTTTTTGGGGGGGAGGAAATGATCCTTTCTCACCAAGAAGACCAAAACAAAGATGACCTGCCTTTGAAATGCAAAGGCCTTATTCTGCCCCTGGGTACCTGCCAGTCACTAGTCCTATTATTCTTGTCAGTCATGATCTGAAGCTCTTCCCTTGGGCCCTCTGGAAGGCGTGGTCTCTTTCTCTTTCTCTTTTTCTTTTTTTGGAATTTGGGGGTTTTATTCTCAGGTCTCTGGGCGTTTTTATGGCTATGAGCAGTAGTGCCAAGTGTGACCCAGCCGGTTACACACTGGCCTGTCAGTTCACAAGGGCCCATAGAGAAAGCCCCAGCGCCAGGTAGATGGGGGAGATGATTCAACGCATTGGTGCCTTGCATGTTGGAGGACTTTATGTTATGGCCATGCTTGAATAATAACAGGACCTGGAATTGCCATTTCTCAGATATATAGCGTGGTCAAACATTTAAATAGATGTAGTTTGTACATCTTTGGAGCTGTAGCTTTCTAGAATTCACCTTTTTTCTCTATTATTCTCTGACCTGAACCCAACATTGAATTCATACAGAATTTTAAAAGTCAGTTTTTAAATGTATTTTGAAAGTATTTATACACATTGTTTAAGGAAGGGTATTTTTGCTAATCTAGTAGAAAGCATAACAATTTTTTATTAAAAAAACAAAAACTACTCACTTCACCAGATATATAAATTATTTTTCTCAGAACTTTTTGTAAGAAAAGAAATATAAAGCCGGGCGTGGTGGCGCACACTTGTAATCCCCGCGCTTGGGAGGCAGAGACAGGAGGATCGCGCAGGTTCGAAGCCAGCCGCGCGTGTTGGCTTAGGAGACCCTGTTTCCAAATATAAAAATGTAAAAATAGGTCTGGGAGTGTAGCCCGGAGGTAGAAGGGCTTCCAGGAACCCCAGTACCACCACCAAAAAAAAAAAAAAAAAAAAAAAAAGAAAAGAAATATAAAGAGGCCTGGCTTAGACTATGAGAAACCCTTGCCTTAATATGCTCATTAGTCTGTTGACTAAGGCTGATATTCTTAATTCTTTTTACAACAGTACAAATTCTGTGAGAAGTATATGCATTTCTCTTGATTATAGATAGACTGCCAGTACCCAGTGCTTCCTATAAGCTAGGTTGCTGAATGCATCAGGACTCATTCTTTCCTTCCCACAACCTCTTATGGAAGGAAACATTGTCCTTGTTTTGCAGATGGTAAATGGAGGCACAGTGGAGGAATACCCAGGTTACACGTAGGTTAGTTGGTGGAGCCAGCTTTCTGATGCAGACTCTCTGACTCCAGAGCTTGCCAGTTCACACCTGTGGCCTTTCCAGAAAGAGGACCCTAGCTCTGGATTGAAATGACCTCAGCTTTAGATGGCACACCAATAGCAATCATGAGTTATCCTCACTTCTCTGTACAAGTCAGTTGCACTTTGAATCAGGGAACATTTCCAGCACTTCTTCCTCCTTGTTCCTTCAAGGTAAAATACAGGCATCACAAGTAATATTTGAAGAAGTGAGAGAAGCAAGCACCTTAGGTGTCATTTGGTACCAAATTAAGCTCAGTAGTGACACTGTATTCTCTCCAGACTGGTGTACTTAAAGTTTGCTGGAGTGAACTAAAACCAGAAGATGCCCACTCAGGGTTAAAAGATGTCCTCCTTCCTATTATACCGTCTACTCTTGGAAAGCTAATGTGTGTGACTTTCTGGCAGTAATCATGACTAGGATGCTTGGCAAATGTAACAGATTTTGCTCTAATATGTGATAGAAGAGAGAATGGCTATTTGAAAGTTATGTTGTTCCCATGGGATAGCATTTTATTTCCTGATTTGATGTTTGATACTCTGTTATATTTTCAGGAAGCACTTAGTACTTTGCCTGCAAGTGACTAAGTCTGTTGGTCTGGAATGAATGAGAGGTGCTATTTTAAGCAAGCAGAAATTAATATCAAACAGATCACTTTGGGTTGGTCTGTTTGTTCTGGGATTCTTTATAAATACAGGCCACTTTCAACGAAACTTGAAAAATCTGATTTCAGCCCAGTGGAGTGGTGCCTGCCTGTAATCCCAGCCCAGGAGGTGGAGACAGGAAGATTGCAGGTTTGAGACAATTCTCAGCAATTTATCAAGGTCCTCAGCAACTAAATGAGACTCTGTTTCAAAATTAAAAAAAAAAATAGGCCTGTGAGGTGTAGCTCTGAGTTAGAAATGAGAGAGAGAGAGAGAGAGAGAGAGAGAGAGAGAGAGAGAGAGATATGTTGATTTCAAAACATTTTTATTTCTGAAGAACTGACTAGATGTGTAATACTATATTAGATATAGTAGGTTGCATGCTCATTTTGACATTCTTTTGCATTTTGCATGTATGTGTACTGTGATCTAAATATCTCTATCTTTCCCAGATTCACAGTTTGGGTTTTAGGTTCATCATTTACATTGTGACTGGTATTAGGAGGTAGAGCCCTTACGAGGTGACTGGGTCATGTGGATTGTGCTTCCTTGATCAAGATCAGTGTCCTTATAAAGAAAAAAAGGCCCAGAGAGCTGCACTCCCTCTCCCAAGATGTCAGGGCATATCGAGAAGGTGCCATTTATGAACTAGAAAGCAGGTCCTCACCAGGCTGAGAATGTGCTGGTGTCCTGATGTTGGACTTTGCAGCCTCCAGAGCTTTGAGCGATATATTTCTGTGCTTATAAGTTACTCAGTGTAAGATTTTTTGTAGTAGCAGTTGGAATGGACATAGACAGTGTTTCTGTCTCTGAATTTTCCATCCCTCATTTTTCATAACAAAAACCAAATCTGGAAGTGAGTTAGGCAGCCTAGAACTCTTAGAAAGCTACCCTCACACCTGGCTGAGTCTATTCAAATCAAGCTTTTGCTGTAGGGTTTTCACTGTCTTAAGATATATTGGTATGACTTTGGGTAGCATTTCTGTGTTTGAGGAAGCAGATATACCCTTATTAGTCTTGAATACATTTTCAGCTTCAGTCTGCATCTTGAACATGAAAACCCCATGACAGACTGCCAGGAAACTTGCAGGGAGACTTAACTTGCTTTCCACACTTAGGTATTAAACAGAGGTAAGAGGAGGTGTGCAAGGAGACTAAGGTTTCACATCTTTGGTTGCTGGGCACCTTTAGGCACCTTCTGTGCTCTTTAGACCTGATAAGGTGCACTTTGTTGAGGAGGGCTGAGGGTTGAAGAGGCATTTCTTGCATTGCAGAGAAAAGAGGCCACTGCTTTGAGCACAGTTCTATGGGTATGTGGTGCACACCAGAGGCAGTTCCTGATGAGTACTGGCAAGCTCTGGAACCCCCGAGGCATCCAAATCAGGAAATGATAATAGCATCATATTTATAAGCTTTGGCCCAGAGCATGTGCTATGTCACCAGTATTCTGGTCCAAGTATGGTGTTGTTCTTTCCAGCCTAGCAACCACAGAGCCCCAGTGCTCAGACCTGTGTAAGGAGACTAGAGCACAGTTAAAATATGTTCCATTTTAGAATTAGCTGTTACTGTTAGCTGTTACTGCTTTTGTGTGGAGAAGGGGCTGGTTCCTTTGATTTTTAGGGATGTCTTAAGATCACCGGTGGTGGCCAAGGAGGGGTTTTATCTGACCTCCTGACCTCGTCTTCTGTCTTCCCCTTTCTTTGACCATCAGTTGCTCCACTGTCACCGGAGTGAGGAGTCTACAGTGTACATCTGACCTTATTATTCCCTTACATAAAGTTTAAAACTGTGTTCTATGAAATACAGCCCAGCTCCTTAGCAGTGGCAGAGGCGGGACCGGCCTGTTGCCCCATCTGGTGCACAAGTGCTTCTGTTTTCACTTGAGATGGGCCTAGCTTTGCCTTCACAGGTCCCTCCTTTCCTTGACTAACTTCTATGGCTCGATTTGGGGCATTCATTCTCTGCCAAAATTTCCCTGACCCTTTTCCGTCTCCCCCACCATCGCTCAGTTAAGCCTTCAGCCCCCTCCCTTGAAAGTGCTCTGTGCATACCCTAACTCACCAGCTGTGACAATCCCCTAAAGTTGGGTCTCTCCTGTCCCCTCTTCCCTCCAGACTGGGTACTTCCCAGAGGTGGAAATGCCTCTGCATCCTGCGGTTCCTGTCTGCATCCAGTGCTGGCATGTGACAGGTGTTCAGGAACCTGGGGTCAGTGAGATCTTACTGGTAACAGGCTAGATGCCCTGCTTCACCTGCAGGTAATGCAAGTCATGTGCCCACCGGTGGCAGGGAGCACAGATGGAAGGCGAGCCTGAAAATTCATCTGAGCAAAGCATATGTATGGGCTTAACAGGCAGTAGGACTGAAATATTTAAAATATTGAGGCATATATACTGCTACATGTTTTTAAGACTGAAAATAGTTTCATTTTGTTTCTTTTCTTTTTTTGTGGGATTAAGGATTGAACCCAGGGGCATTCTACTGCCAAGCTACATCCCCAGCTCTATTTTATTTTTTTTATTTTGAAACAGGATCTCACTAAGTTGCAGAGGGCCTCACTAAGTAGTCGAGACTGGCCAAGAACCTGTGATCTTCCTGTCTTAGCCTCCCAAATACTGGGATTACAAGCATGCACAACCACGCTCAGCTTGAAAATAGTTTTTTTTTTGGTGGACATTTGTCACCTTTGATTTTGGGTATTCTCTGCCTTAGGCAGCTAGCAGTTTAATTAATTAGGATGAATAAGCCTAACGAGGAGTGAAACAGAAAACACAAATTAAAAGGACATTAGGGCTGAGTTCAGTGGGACCTACCTGTAATCCCACTACTTGGGAGGCTGAGACGGGGGAAATCCAGGTTTGAGGCCAGCCTGAGTAACTTAGTGAGACCCTGAGTCAGAGCAAAGAGCTGGGGGTGCACTTCAGAGATAGAATATTCCAGGGTTCAATCCCCAGCGCGCGCGTGCAGAGACACACACACACACACACACACACACACACACACACTTCAGAAAATGGAGTGCTTAGGCAAATTAAAATCTTAGCGGGATATAAATTGCTTTATATTGAACCAAAGTACTTGTTAGAGGAGTTTTAGAAACAGTTTGTAACCATGTGAATTTCAGTTTAATAAATTATGAGAAAAGTCTCATATCAATTCTTTTTTGGCTTAAATAAATAAGGATGGTAAATTAATGTGGCTCCTTGATTTGGGGGATCTTAACAAATGGCAACATTTGGTGAAAGCTCTAGCATAAAACAAGAATGTAATCAATTGTGGAAATTTGGTTTTCCATTCCGTCTGTGCACCATCCGTGAGAAATACTTGGGGAGATTTTAAGCAGCTTCTCATCCCTTAACAGCTGCTAGCAGTTGTTTCGGCAATAACTTAAGAAAGTCTTACTGGGTGAACTCAGTGAAGAGGAATTGCTTTGTGCTGCTCCTCTGCTGGAATTTTTCCTCAGCTGTGCACGCTCAGCTGCACGGGGGTGTGGGGCATGGTTGAGCATCACGGATGGCTACGAGGCCATGCGGCAGGTGGGACTCAGCTTCCCTTTTTTCCTCCCTTCCTGCTTTCAAAATTTTTTCCTTTAAGGCACTACAATATCATTATTACATTAAATTTCATGTTATCAAGAACTATAGAGGTCTGGGTCAGAAAAGTTTTTAGATTGAAAGCACAGCAGTTTGACTCAGTTCTTGATTGTTTTTTTTTTTAATTTATTTACTGCTCCTTCCCTGGTGAAAAGGTGAACCTTAGGTTGGGTTCACTGTGTTTTTAGTGGTTAGTTGACAGATACTTACTGAGTATTTACTAAATTTCAAGCACAGTCATCTGAGTAAGCAATAGAGACATTGTGGCCACTGTCATGGAGTTTATAGTTCAAATGAAACAGGCATTGAACAGCTAACTATAAAAATTTAATGTCCAGAATTGTATATGAAGGGAGATGCCTATTTTTGAGGATTTAATTTAGCCACACTTGGGCTAGTTTAATAGTTTGTCTTGGGGATACATTTTAAATATGTATTATACAGCTGGGCATAGTGTCCCATGCTTGTAACTCCAGCATTTGGGAGGCTGAGACAGGAGGATTGCAGGTTGCCAGCCTCAGCTACTTAGTGAGATCCGCCGCAACTTAGTGAGACCCTGTTTCAAAATTAAGAATAAAAAATAGGGCTGGGGGTGTAGCCCAGAGGTAGAGTGGCCCTGGGTTCCATCTCTAGTACTGCAAAAAAAAAAAAAGTATTGCAAGTAGAATTATTTTTCGTTCAATAATATAAGTTGCTGCATGTATCATATGTTAATTATAGACTTTTAGGAAATTTAAATAGTGTTAACATGTACTTATATTCCAAAATATATTAACCCCTGACTGTACAGAGGACATTCATTGTTTCTTGGGAACACAGAAGCTAAAGATTATAAGTCCTTTCTGGTTTCGATTTCTATCACTTGTAAATGGATGTGAAGCTGGGTGTGATGGCACACACTTATAATCCCAGCATTTGGGAGGCTGAGATGGGATCGCAGTTTAGGGACAACCTCAGCTAATTAGTGAGGCCCTTTCAACTTGGTGAAACCCTGTTGAGACCCTGTTTCAAAAAAAGAAAGAATAAAACATAGGGCTGGGGGTGTAGCTCAAAGGTAGAATGCGTCTGGGTTCCATGTCCAGTACCACTCCCCCCAAAAAAAAGAAAGAAAAAAAAAGTACATGCTCACGCTCCCAAGTTTCCTTTCAATTTTAAAATTGTGCAACTTTACTGCAGAAAAAACTGTCTCTTATCCCTGAGCTCCCAACA
Source organism: Muscardinus avellanarius (assembly GCF_963383645.1). NCBI lineage: Eukaryota > Metazoa > Chordata > Mammalia > Rodentia > Gliridae > Muscardinus > Muscardinus avellanarius. The sequence continues at coordinate 67,596,468 of NC_137787.1, forward strand.
AACTGCCCTTCTCACAATCTTTCCTGCTTCTGTTAATGGCAGGACCATGCTTCTCTTGAATCATCCAGGAACCGTTGTGTTGACCCTTGTCTTTCCCTTAGAGCTGACATCCTGTCTAATATGTCAGTAAGACCGATTGCCTGATTACTGAAGTTATCCCCCCCACCCCCCAGTCCAGGGCACCATCCACTCTCATCTGCTTTGTTAGGGTGGCTTCCCAGAGGTCCTTTTCTCCTGTCCTTGTCTTACTGCGGTCTGTTCTTTGCACAGCACTTGGGAATACTGTTAAGCTAAGGTGACTTGTATCATAGCTTTACTGACAACTCTCCAATCCCTTTCTATCTCAGAGTGAAAGTCAAAACCCTTAATGTGGCCCACAAGGCTTTTCAAGACTTGGCCCCTCAGCATCTCCTTGACCTCATCTCCTGTTTCTTCCTTTTCCTTCTTCCACTCCAGGTAAATGCGCTGCATTGACTGACTTGCGTGCTTCTGCCTCAGGACTTTTGCATTAGCCATCTCCCTGTCGAGAATACTCTTTTCTTTACTTCCCTTAAGTCTGAGCTCAGAAGCCATTCCAGCGAGACTTCCACAGCCATGGGACAGATTTCAAACCCCTATCCCATACTTTTTATTTCTTGCTCAATCTCCTGACTGCACGTCATTGTACTCTATATTAGACCGGCAGCATCAGCCTAAGCTTGAAAAAAATACAGTATGTGCTTTCCCATCCTAGACTTGCTGAATCAGAAACAACGGAGGCAGGGTCAGTGATTTGTGTTTTAAAAAGCCCTCTATTGATTATGGTGCAATTCTGAGAACTGCTGCCGTATATAGCACTTAGTATTTTTGCTTATTATCTGTGTTTATCACTCCCCTTCCCCAGCCCCAACTTAAATTTCTGCTCCACCACGGCAAGGGATTTTGCCCCAGAGTTTGTCTTAGTACTCAGAACTGTAAACGGCACTGAGTGAGAGCTTAGAAAACAGCTGAGGAATGAATTATTGAACATACCTTTGTTAGTCAGCTTTTTGACAGTGCAGAAAAGGTCCGCGCTGGTTCAGGGTTCCGGAGGTTTCTGGCCATGGTCCTGTGGCTCCATCACTCTGAGGCATACCATCACAGTAGGGGACGTGGCGGAGGAGGCTCCTCAGCTCTTGGGATCCAGGAAGCACAGGGAGTTAGAGAGGAAGTGGCCATGGAGAAGAGAGAGTCCAAGGGCACACCTCCAGTGACCTGCTTCCTCCAACCAAGCCCACCCAGTTTTCACCAAATGCCATGGTCCACTGCAGAGGAAGCCACTGATGATCCCGAAGCCTCAGGGTCCAGTGACTTCCCCACTGCCCCACCTCTGGACAACACCGCACAAGTCTTCCACCCACAAGCACTTGGGGGCTATTCCTTATTCAACCCCTGACGATATTGCTATATAGTGAGTGTAGGTTTAAAGAATACTCAACAACAGAGTTAAATATGACTCTCATGGTTTAATGACCCTTCATTATTAGGAGTTTTGAATACAAAGTTCTCTTTATTGTATATTTTAAATTCTGCAGATTCTTTGAAGATTATGTTATCCTCAACAGATCCTTCTCAAAATATTGTGGAAAGAATGCTAGTTGTCTCTTTAAATACTTGTGGCAAAGCTGGACATGATAGTGCACACTTGTAATCCCCGCGCTTGGGAGGCAGAGACAGGAGGATCGCGCTGGTTTGAAGCCAGCCTCGCTGGCTTAAGAGACCCTGTTTCCAAATTAAAAAAAAAATTATATATATATATATAAAAGTCTGGGAGTGTAAGCCAGAAATTGAAGGGTTTCGAGGAACCCCAGTACCACCAAAAAAAAAACGCCCAAAAATACTTGTGGCAACTTGAGTTGTATTATGTTAATCATCTCTCATTGGGACTGTCTCTTTCAAGAGTACAGATGATAGCTTAATGGAGACTTCTGGTAGTAGAGCTAGTTACATGGAAATTTGTATGAAAAAAGACCTCTATAGGATATAAGTATTGCAGTGGAAATTTAGACTTATAAATATTTGATTTAGGTTGCTTGGGCCAGTCTTTGTGGATAGGCCATCTAGGAGTCCCTGCTGATTTCTGAAAAATGTCTTTGGCTTGGGAAATAATGCCTGTACAATATACTCACTTAGTGGTCTCCTCACAATAGCTCTGATAGTTCAGCAAAGGAGGCCTGTCAGACAAAGGGATAAATGACTGCTGAACACCTGTGGATTTGTTTTAGGTCATTCTGAAGGTCATAAAAACAATCACTCTAAGATCTCAGACTTTACTTTTTAGTTCTTGCTATTAGGCTCCCCCTAAACCTTTTTATGATATTCAACTATATATTTTTTGACAGTTCAGCCGCCCAGGACTCATTTTTTTTTTTTTTTTTTTACATGTAAAATAAGGAAGGTCGACAACATGTTCTCCAAGAGACCTATCTTGCATCAAATTGCTCATTAGCTGCCGGGTGTGGTGGTGCATGCTTGTAATCCTAGTATTTTGGGAGGCTAAGACAGGAGGATAGGGCAGCCTCAGCAACCTAGTGAGACTCTGTTTCAAAACAAATTTTAAAAATCTAGGGATATGGCTCAGAGGTGGACTGCCTCTGGGTTCAATCCCAGAGCACCACAAGACAAACAAAAAATGTTCATTAGCTGATATTTCTAGTCTGTTTTTTCCTTCCTTCCTTCCTTCCTTCCTTCCTTCCTTCCTTCTCTCCCTCTCTCCCTCCCTCCCTCCCTCCCTCCCTCCCTCCCTCCCCTCCCCTCCCCTCCCTTCCCTTTCCTTCCTTCCTTCCTTCTTTTCTTTCTTTCTTTCTTTCTTTCTTTCTTTCTTTCTTTCTTTCTTTCTTTTTCTCTCTTTTCTTCTCCTTTTCCTTCTCTTTCTCCTTTTCTTTCTCCTTTTGTGGTACAGAGGCATTCTGCCTCTGAGCTCTCAGCTACACGATCAGCCCTTTTTAATTTGAGGCAGGATCTGACAAAGTTCCTGAGGGTCTTACTAAGTTTCTGAGCCTGCCCTTGAACTTATGATCCTCCTGTCTCAGCCTCCCAAGTACTAGGATTACAGGCATGTGCCACCAGGCTCAGGCATCAGTGTATGTTTAAAATAGTTCTTCTACCACTGGTGAGTCAGGGAGAATGGATTTGTGATTTGAGGACTTTTTTTGTTGTTGTTCACATTATCTATTTAATAGAAAATTGATCACTAATGATCTCTCTCTCTCTTTTTTTTTTTTTTGCGGTAATGGGGATGGAACCCAAGGGCATTGTACCTCTGAGCTACACCTCCAGCCCCATTTTTTAAGTTAGTTAGTTAATTAATTAATTAATTAATTTGTTTGTTTGTGGTACTGGGGTTCCTGGAAGCCCTTCTACCTCCAGGCTACACTCCCAGACCTATTTTATACTTTTTTTTTTTTTAATTTAGAAACAAGGCCTCTTAAGCCAGTGCGGCTGGCTTCGAACCTGCGCGATCCTCCTGTCTCTGCCTCCCCAGCTCAGGGATTACAAGCGTGCGCCACCACGCCCGGCTAGTCTTTTTATTTTTGAAACAGGGTCTCATTGAGTTGTGAAGGGCCTCACTAAGTAGCTGAGGCTGTCCGCGAACCGTGATCCTTGGGTCTCAGCCTCCCGAATGCTGGGATTACAAGTGTGTGCCACCAGGCCTGGCTACTAATGATCTCTTGATCACGTGTCAGCATATGTATAGATTTTAGAAATATGGCTTGGGATTCTGTAATTATAGCTTATATAAGAGAAACTTGTTGATGGTAATGTCTATGATCTACCCAGATGAGAACTCAAGTATGAGAAGATTTGCTGCTTTTTTTTTTTTTTTTTTTTAGTTGACAATATACCTTTAGGAAATAAAAAGATGATGCCTTCTGATTTTTTTTTTTTGTTTTGTTGCTGTCAGAAGAGACTGAGAGATTGTCATTCTCTGATGTTTCCAAGACAATCATTAATTGCCTCTCATTAATCAGTGCTGAACATGGTTCAGAGCAGCTGATAAGTGACTCTCTAGAGCCAGATTTAAGAAATTCCTCAGGATCCTGTTTTCTAGCCTGGACCCCATATTGTGGACAGGGATCCCAGCCAAAAGATCCAAACAAGGCCATGGTGCACCATTTGTTAAGGGAAGGAATCAGCAGAATGAAAGCCTGGAGCCCCACAGAAGGATCAGAGATGGTTGAGTGGGGAGTGAGGGTGTCAGAGGACTCTGAATTTATGGGTCCTCCAGGGTTACCAAGCTTTCTTCAGAGCAGGGCAGGTGGTATGTGAGTAATGGTAGATCAGGTGCCAACATACTTACTTAGTGACTTACTTAAAGATGAGCAAATTCAGGCTTATCACTCTGATAACATATGATATCACCTTCCACTCATTGGAGATCCATGAGATTAGAGAAAGAGAGAGAGAGAGAGGAAGAGAGGGAGGGAGAGAGAACACACACACACACACACACACACACACACACATCTGTGCTGAGAATAGTATTCACCCCCATGTACCATGTACATTCATTCTCCGTGTACCATGGCATCTTTCTCGAGTAGCTGTGAGTGATGGACAGTTAGTGAGTGTTGTGGCTATAAATGATTTCATGTACCTAAAAAAGTGATAAATCTTGAGTACTCTCATAGAGGTGTGCCATGTCTGTGGATTAGTGAGTCCTGCTAGACACATTAGACGTAGTTAAGAGGCACCACTGGGCTAGATAGTTTCGGGTAGAATGTGATTTGTATTTTGAATTGCCCTTGTTCTCACCATGTCATAAAATACATGAATATACATACAGAGGTGCTCTTTCCCTATATTCTCTTTTCACTGTGGGGGGGGGCGCTGTGGAGTTGGCCACGCATTTATGCCTTCCAGGCATAATGAATCACACCAGCTAGGAAGCGTCTGCAGCTTCAGAGAGTGCATTGGATCAGCTGAACGAGAATGCAGATTCAGTGGCTCTGGAGTGGGATCTGGGACTGAGTAGCAAGTTTTTAGACTAGAATGTTGAAGATATTTCTCCTATTTCCTAGAAGTGTATTCCATTTTTTTTTTTTTTTGAGGATTTTGAAAGTATTTCTTTAAATAGCAACTTTTGGCAGAAAAGTATATCAGACTTTTGTTGCAGTATGGGCCCCATCCCCCTTGAGACGAGTCTGCATTTATTTGTTTTGATTTTGTGCCTTTGGCATTAAAAGCCATGCTTAATACTGGAGCTGTCTTAAAATCCAAAATTGCCCTGTGTGCTCAGCTGTTTTCTTGTTGCTTTTTACCAAGTCCTTTTGGGGATTGCAATGACTTTGGCCTCTGATGTAGTGGTTAACCCTGAGCAGTCAGATGGTATGAGCAAGCATGGCTGCATTGGGGAAAGACAGGAGACAGAAAATCAGATTAGAAAGCTTTGGATACAAATAACAGGCTATTTGTCTGCCAGGGCCTCAAGCAACCAAGCCATTTGCTTCCTCCTGCAACAAGATGTCTGGGGTATTCACTTTGAGTTGATACAGATGAGCAGGGGAATTGCAGAGGACATGGGCTCCTTCCTGCTTTTCCTTCTGCACCCCCAGTTGGTGGGCAGCACCTGACTTCACAGGCTGTTCTTGTTCCCATTATCCCATCTTCACAAGACTATGTTCACCTAGAAAGGGTGAGAAGCCAAGGAGCCTGGTGGGGTAGTCTTTTCATTCAGCAGGAAATGTTTCCACGGAAGCCCACTCTGAAATCCTCTTGATTCTCATAGGCAGGACGAGGAGGAGAGGAGCCAGGCACCACAACTGGCGCGGATCATTAAGATTCGTCCCTGACACCCGGCAAAAAAAAAATTTGAGATTCTGGTAGAGCAGAGGGGTGTGGCTGCTGGATGGTCAGCCACAGTGCACTACAAGGACCAGTAGTACTGAGAACCTATGGTATTCTAAGCCCCCTATTTTAGAGTTGGAGAAGCTGTTGCTCAAAGAAGTTAAGTCACCCAGCAGCGAGTGCAGTTGAGATTTGTGTTCCAGCCTGGGTGATGCCAGCCTGCCTCCTCAAAGTGGAGCCATGGCTCCTCTGCCCTCACGGTGCCCTCCTGTGGCCCCTTCTCTTTCTTTGGTCCTAGGGTTCTGGTCAGGTCCCTACAAAGTGCCTATGACTGTGGACCATAGATACGACACCCTGCCCGTCACTTTGCCCTGGTGTTGCCAGGCCCATATTCATGGTGTGTTGAAATGCCACTGTAATAATGGAAAACTGCGGCTATGAGCATGGTGGCATTATTTCAGTAAGGAAGCCAGCACAGTGAGTGTTGGTGGCTCTTGTCCCAGGTCTTGCCCCATCCTGACTTGGCCCCCTGGGTTCTGTGTTCTGCTGCTTGCCCTGGGTCGTGCTGGGCTCTGATGATGTCCACTGCAGACGCCACCAGGCCCTCTTCTGCCTCAGGTTGCAGATTCCCCAGCAGGTGGGAAGGAGGGTGATACCTCCCTGCTCCCACTTGGACTTGGTTCGTGGTGCCTGGAGGTCTGCTGACATTTTGAGAATGGCAAGGTTCCAGGAAAGTGAAAAGTTTGCTTTTACTCAATTCAAAAACAAAAATAAAGCCCGGCATGATGGCACATGCTCGTAATCCCAGTTCTCGGGAGGCTGAGACAGGGAGATCTCGGTTCATGGCCAGCCTCAGCTACTTAGGGAGGCCCGTCACAACTTAGTGAGACCCTGTTTCAAAATAAAGAATAAAAAAATAGGGCTGGGGATGTAGCTTGGAGGTAGAATGTCCCTCGGAGCTTTGGTCCCCAGCAGCGCGTGCGCACGCGCGCGCACACACACACACAGCAAAAACATAACAAAATGGTTGTACAAAGACTGGATACATTCAATATGATCCACATACAAATAGAAAATATATAAAAATAGTATTAGTATTTAATAAAACTTGGTGAGACAAAATTAATTATACATTCACACCATAAAACTGAGAAATGGTGATTTGCTGAGTTAAAGGTGCTGACGGCCTTTGGCTGCGGCGTGTGACCATTGGGAAAGCGCTGCCATCCAAAGGAGGTGCCCTGGAAGCTCATGGGCCCCCATGTAGACGCTCAGTTATGAATTACAGCCTGGGATGAGCATTTCTGTTATTCTTCAGAGCTGGGGAGGAAGGAAGATTTTGACCAGAATGCTATGATCAGAGTTGCACTTTGGGCAGGTCAGTGTGGACTGAATTAGGGGCAGGCTGTGGTGAGAAGAAGCCCCTTCTCACTTGTGTGCATGGCTTTCTTTGGCCTGTGCGAACCCTCTCCCGCCTGGGATTCCCAGCCAGACTCGGCACTTCTTGTTCCAAGTGTGGCACATGGAGCGCTGGAGCATGCTGCCCCTGCTCAGGTTGTGTAATAGTGAGTCAATTTAATATATTTCCCCATGTTCATTGTCACTGGAAGGTCAGGCTCATGGCTAAATCCACTTGCCTTGGGCCGTGTTGTCTGAGCCCAGGTCCAGTGTTTCGTGGAACAGGGACAGGAATGTGGTACTGTGCCACTCACGCCTGTCCTAAGACAACAGAGTGTGGAAAGGTGAAACACATGGTTCTGCAGTCTGTTCCTAGCAGAATAAGAAAAGATTTGCTTCTCTTTTATACCCATTATCATGTATTTGCATAATTTAAGTCACAAGGCCTTGGGGGTGCGGCATCTTAAGGAAACCTTTGGGGTTCCCAGGGCTGGATGCCAGCAGTCTGAGAGCAGCCCTGGGTGGTTAGCAGCATGTTTCAGTCCCTCGTGAGAAAAAAAGAATCACTGGGAATCAAACCAAATTATAAAAGGATTGTTTTGATGATATAAATATGACATTTAGGATTAACCAGAGAACCTCAAACTAGTTTTTCCAAGTTGAGTAATCACAACTTGATCTTTACTCAGGGAAGAACTTAGCATCGTCGAATATTAACCCTATTATCCTATTTTGAATTTCCTTTTCAGTAAAGAAAAATATACAGAAGTTTCCCAAAGAAGAGATTGGGGGCTAAGCTGCTAATTCTCTTTCCGAAGGACTGTGTATTTTGTTCAGAACCTCGATAACTTGCTATGTGTTCCTTGGCAAGTCATTTAATCTTTCTATGCCTTCTTCTTTCCCAATTCCAGTATACACTAAATCGTCATATTTTCTTAAGAATTTGTGTAATCCTTCCTATTCCCAGAGTTTCTATTCACATACCAGTCCTGTTGATTTTGCTGTCAGATTATGGCTATGGTATGCCCTTCTCCTTTCTTGAACACCCCTGCATGGCTATTTTCTCTAGGTTTTCTTCTTTAGAGCGAAAGCAGGACAGTAGTCCTGGTCGGTAATTGTATCAGGTCCAAGGTCCTTTCCCAGGTGTTAAGACCCTGCAGTTTGGCTGCATGAGCCTCTCAAACAGTGCTTCCCAGCTTTAGAAAACCATGGACTTTGGGGAGAAAACAGGCTGTTTTGTAGCTAGGAGCTCTCTCAAAGTCCCCTAAAGGTCTCAGGCCTCCCTCTGCCTCCCAACTAGCCCCTTGGAGCACCGAGGGGTCCCAGTCTCTCAACCCTTTATGGCTACATTTTAGGAAGCTCTGAACGTCAGATGTTGATTCTGCCATTTAACCGAACGGCAAATGGACTGAAAGCCAGTTTTTTTTTTTTCCATGCACAACTCAGTTTCCCTTTCAAAGCTGATAGTAGGTGCTGTAGAAATTTGAGGTAGGTGAGGGTTGGCTCGTCACTAGCAGCCTCCTTCTTACGCTTTAAGGAATTCAATTTCCAGCCTAATTTTGCCATTGATTAGCAAGCAAGCCCCTACATGGGCATCACAGTTGTCTCTGTAAGCTCAGGAAATCCTTGCTCTCTTTCCTTGTGAGTGAAATTCACTCGAGGCAGACATGCCAAGATTTCCAGATGTGGTTTTATTTTGCCCTTATAATTGGCATCAGGAATTCAAATACACATAGAGCTGTTTAGGGATTTAGTCTGTACTTGGGCCTAACTAGATTCTTTTTTCCTATTCACACAGGGGTGAGGAGAATATCTAAACTATTTTAGCCACTCTCTGTGTGCTGAAAACCTCTATTTTCACCAGGGAAAACTCGTTCCTGACAAGCATCATGCTGCTCAACAGGTCACTGTTTTCCCTAACAGGAAACGCTCTCTGACATTTTGATAATGAGCTATGTTTAGATATGGATAATAGAAATACGTCTAGCAGCTGCCTCTGTTTCCCCGAGTCATCGCTATCCTAATTGCCAGCACTGGGCATTCTTGCTCAGAAGGCCAGCTGTGCCTCTGTACACGTGCTGAGGTATTTTAGGTACATTTTAGACATCACAACAACATAGTTGGCAGGCCAGCTTTACAGACTAAATTAGGCAGGGGGAATCGCTTTTCCGCTTCTTTTTTCTTAAATATTAATGGATTCTTTGCCAACAACAACAAAAAAGGGAGCTTTTACGTGAAGATCCTGATGTTCAGCTTCCCTGGGAAAACTGGGAGATCTGGCAGCACCGGGCCCACATTTCCGCTTCGGCGAGGGCAGCCCTTCTTCAGCTGAGTGGCCCGCTGTAGAGCTGGGCAGGAGGGTCCTGAGGATGGCACAGGACTCAGCACTGAGACTGAGCCAGGTGCCCTGAGGTTTACTGTGGCGTTTTCAGGACACTCCTGCCTGGCCCCTGTGGGTCTGCAAGTTTCTGACCCCAATAGCTGTCGATGCTTTTCTTCTTGGGTTCACACTTGTGCTTTGCTCACGCTGTGTCTTCATCTCGAAATTTTTTCCAGTTAGGCTTCCCTGGCCACATCTTCACCTCGTTTTCAAGGCTGGGCCCAAGGCCTACTTTGATGATGGTCTTTGCTGACCATGATGTTTATAGCTCCTGTGCCCCACAGAGACAAAGTATTAGATTTTACACATTGTCCTATTGTCGATAATTTTATATCTTGTCCTACCAAGATGGCAAGATGGTTTATTCTTAAGGTCAGGAAATATATGTCTTTCTTATTTTGTTTCTACCTCTATAATGCCAATGCTGAGCTCTTAGTCTACATGCCTTCTTTGTTAAAAGAAAGAGAACAGTTTCTTTTCCATCCATCTAAAAGTTATTGCAAGGAATATTTATATGGGGTAAAAAAGAAGTAGGAGAGTCTCATAAATATGAAAGCAAATTAAAAATACACTTAAGTAAGAAGACTGATGAGAAACAGAAGCCACCACTGTTAAGATTCCCTAGCTCTTTTCTATTCATGATGTTTCCTGTCAGATCTGACATTCCTAAAATCAGATAATTATGCCTCAGAATCCTGCATACCCTCCTCAAGGTTTTGCATGTACACGTACAAAAAATAAAAAATAAAAAAAGACAATGACCAGAGTTACTTAACTATCGCATGACAAATTAGGCAATGGGTAATGGATATTCACCAAAGGAATCCTGAGTCAGGCCAGTGTTTCTTCTGCCATTGAGAAGAGTGTGCAGAGCGCCCTCTGCTGGTGATCCTATCCATGGTGGAGGGATGGTTCCCTGGGGAAGAGGGGTGGCAAGCATTATGTGCAGTAGGGGCGCTGGTGAAGGGTAATGGCCTCAGGAATAAAAAGCTAGCAGTTTAGTGTGGCTGGAGCTCCATGTCTGGGTCTGGGAGTAGTGATAGATAAAGCAGGAGAGGAAAGGGGAGTCAGGTTTGTTAGGTGGAAGCATTTCAACTTTATTCTGCGGGGACTAGGAGACTCTTAGGCAGCCTGAGGCTGGTGACATAGACCCATCTGGGTGCTAGAGCCTGGATCTGGTGAGAGCGGGCAGTGGGGACCTAGGAGGCTGTCACCGGGATCTTGGCAAGAAGTCCTGGTGGCTGAAACTGAGGCAGTGGCTGGGGGAAAGGAAAATGGATGGATTCAAAAGATGCTAGAGCCTTTTTGCTACCAGAATGACAGCATTCTTCCTGGTTTACATCCTCCATTCATTCCTGCTGGCAAGAGGATGGGCCAGCTAACTTTATGTAGGGCCTTTGATTCCATGTTACTAGAGAAATGTCCATGGTTCGAGCCAGAGTGTGTCTGGCTCCATTCCTTCTAGGTCGGTAGCTGGACCCCACCCTGTAGGACACACTTTTGTGTTCTGCTACTGTGTTCTCAACTGTCATATGTAAGCTGTCTCAACAGAATATACCAGTTTCCCTGTTTGTACAAGCACACTGTGTACTTTGGTCTAAATGGTCTGTTTCTCAGTACACACGAATCTTCCTTTACACACATTAGCCATACATAGGAGTGAAGTGTGTATTTATTCTGTAGTCACAAGAGCCAGTGGATGTTAGGATTGGTGTTTTCTGCTTGTGGAATTTTTTTTCTGAGCTTTAAAGACATTTAACCATCCGTTTATAACTTTAAAGTGAATGTTCTAAGTGGAGGCTATGGATAAATATGTGAATCATGAAATATATATTGTCAATAAGAAATTGCTACCATAACATCTTTCTCAGCTGTTTTTCCAGCCTTAAAAATGTTTAATGTAAGCAGATAGTATTTTTAAGGAGCTGAACAGTATCTAATGCCAGGCATGAGAGCCTGAGACAGGAGGATCGCAGATTCAAAACCAGATGTGGCAAGTTAGCAAGGTTCTCAGAAACCTAGTGAGACCCTGTTTCCCACGCTTGTAATCCCAGCATTTGGGAGGCTGAGACAGGAGGATTGTGGTTTGTGGACAACATCAGCTACTTAGTGAGGCCTTTGCAACTCAGTGAGACCCTGTTTCAAAATAAATAATAATAATAAAAAAAAAACTAGGGCCGGGGGTATAGCTTGGAGGTAGAATGCCACTGGGTTACATCTCCAGTATTACAAAACAAAACAAAACAAAATTGGGTTGGGAGTGTAGATTGGAGGTAAAATGCTTCCATGTCCAATCCCAGTAACACACACACACACACACACACACACACACACACACACACACACACCCTAATGTTAACTATAGACTTTTTTTCTGCATTGTGTCTTAGAAGGAGACTTTAGCATACAGATTGTTTCTTCAGATACATTTAAATGAGTCTACTTTTTTTTAGAAAGCAGTGTTTTACTCATATCCTTGATTTTTTTACAGATTATATATATTTATTTGATATTATTATATTATAGATCATTTTAATAAATAGGATATAAAATATTTGTTGAATTTAATATTTTTGAAAGCCCTATCATGTTCTTCTCTAGCTAGATGTAGTAGATGGCTATACAATGGTTCAGTTCACCTAACTCTGTGAGAAAAGAATGGTCTCTTCTCCCACCCACAAGAGACTGGATTGACTGGTTCTAGAGATCTCTTTTTGCAGAGCTTCAGTTTTCTGACTGCAGTATAAGAATTCAGAGAGTTTTAGAGGTAGACTCATATATGCAAATTAAATTATGGCAATTTTTCAAACTATACTTTTGCTCAATATTAACATCAGAGTAGCAGTTGGAACAAAGACTTCATTTTTCAATTTTCATTGCTTTTACTTGTAATTGATAACCTTTTGGGAGTTGAGTATATTTAAATGTAAATAAAACGAAACAGTCAACATATTTCCACTTAGGGAACCAGCTAAAATGTTATTAAGTCACAGAGTTGCATAATTTAATATTGCAGGCCTAAAGCAGATGCTAATATGCTTTGACCTTGGTATGTACTTGAGGTGGTTCTTTGGTAATTGCTGTCATCCTGACAGTTGACAAAGGGAGCCAGCAAAGGGGAATCATATCAGAGCAATTTGCAGGAAGCACATGGCATAGGGTTCTGTGTTGCTTTGAGGTGTTGACTTGTTGACTACTTTTTTTTATTATTATTATTACTATCTACCATTTCACTAGCCAGGGGTCCTTGACTTGGCTCTTACCAGCGAGTACTCTAACTTACTGGCTACTTTTAACCTTTGTGCAAACATATAACCAAGATTTCATGCAGCAATAAGCACCAGATGTTCTCTTCTTTATTGCCATACACAGAGATAATTCTTACATATATTCCTAATTACTTTCTTGCATAATGAACTTCTAATATGTAATAGGTGTTAAGAACCGTATTCTTTAAATTCTGCATGATATTCTGTCTGTACTTATGAAAATCATTCAGAAAGCAAACACTGGAAAAAAACAGTCTTT